>NC_133504.1:147051200-147361100 GCF_049354715.1 Callithrix jacchus | reverse complement strand
AGCAGATTGAAACAAATAAAACATAAGAAGAAAATGCATAAAATGTTATAGTACATAACTCATCCTAGAGATATGAATATAAACAAATATAATTAAACAAATACCCTGAAAAGAACACATAGCAATCAAAAACACATGATTGATTTATATATAAGAAGATATAATTCTTAGGAGAGTGAAAATTTTGCATATCTACTATGGCTTTAAAATTAATGCAAAATGATCTATAATCAAGATAATTATAAGGGACTTTCTGTGGTGTGTAAATTTTTACCTAAATCACAGTGTTTCTGGACACGTGAAGAGGAATAAAGAGGTGTTGTTTGCTGGAAACACAGCCTGCAAAAAAAGTCACAGAAGTGGAAGTGAACCAGCCTTATGCAGAATACATTATAACACCAACTAGTCGGTGGCTCACTCATGACAATTGTTCAAGAGATTTTTGAAAATGAGTGAGCTGTTTCAGAGCCAGACTTTAACAATAGGCTTTTTCAAAATGATTTCCTTAGATTAGCATTACTTTCATGGCATTTTGTAAAACACTGGTATTCTGTTAGAACAGAGTTCTCTTAGTTTGGAGTTAGATGCTAACTCCATTCCCTTTCAAAATAACAATACTTTGTACTGGGGGACTGCTAGATAATATATACCCTCATGGCAATTTATAGGTATTAGCATGTGATTGTTATTATGGTATTGTGTGGCAGAGAAACCTCTTCACATTCGTTCCCTTAAGTCAGTGAACAATTTTTAAATTGGTAAAATTTGTAAAAGATGGTGGAAATGAGTGCAGATGCTTGAGCAAGAAAATAGCATGGTGAAAATCATTGTTTAGCAGCAGAATCAAGGTGGAGGAAGTATTTTGAGGTAGACAGGAGAAGAGGGAATTATGTACAGAAATTGGAAGAGTAGGTAATGCCCTAGTGCAGTTGTGAGGTAATGAGGATGAGACCTGAGACAGAAGAAATTATGAAAAAAGACGCAGGCCAAGAGACAATGAGGCAAATGAAAAGAACAGATCGATTGCTTGGATATAAAGGAAGGGACAAAAGGCTGAGACAAACACAGCCGTGTGTTAATAAAAGCTACTCACTAACTTTTTTCTCTTTATTGTCTTCAAAAAGTAAATGGAACTTAAAGAATTCAGTAGGGACAAAAATGAAATACTGTGAATGAATATGCACATGCTATGAAGGATAAAAGTGGAATTAGTAAATTCAAGTAAAGTAAAATATAGTTAACTAGTTAATAGTATAATCCATGAAAGTTGGTTCACGTATTTGTTGAAAACTATATAAATCCATGCTATTTGTATAAAAATACATATACACTAATAATATTTTATATATGCATATAAACAATAGTATGTCAAACATTTTTAAAAATACTTTTGAGAAGTTCTGGAAGGCAAAGGAGATTTTAGTAATTGAGTTCAGAGGGCATATAAGGTGGGGAAAATACAGATAAAATAAATATAGAAATTTTATACTACAATTTCTAGTAATTCACAGAAAAAAATACTATAATTAAATTTTGTGGAAGTTTGTGATGTCACAAAATGAATGGAGAAATGTCAATTAATTATCTATCCATTGCCAACCAGCTTCCTGTGGAATGTCAGAGTGAAAGAAGTCAGGCAATAATAATTTCAATCACCTCAAGATTGATTTATTTTCAATTGCAAGTTCAACCTGGTGAAAGGTGTTATAATGGCAGCTCAAGTTCCCCAAAGTAAAGTAGAACATGAGAAGCAGTAATTTAAAGTATTCCACAGGCAGGCCTTTATCTTGACCTACAGAGTCACTATGGGCATTCAGTTATTGAACTCCTCTTTTGTTTACACTAATGCTACTTAATTCAAATCTCATCTGTAGAATGAAGGGCTCTTTATCTAATTTCCATCTACACCTTTAAGTAGATAAACACACAGTGCATCATCCTTTAGTTACAATAATATAACATTGGACCATTTTCTTTAAATCGCACTAAAACATGTAAGGCATTTATGTGGAAGATACTACCAGTAATGAGTATAACACTTTATCTCCTTACAATGTACTTCTACATTATTATCTCCTTTGGCATTTAACAATAACAATATCATGATTAAAATTTCCTAACAATTGATTGATTTCTTTTTTACTTTGCCAAGCCCTATGTACCTATATGCATCTCACCAGCATCTTTCAATATTGGATTAGTAGCACCATGGGTGTTTGTAGGTTCTTACATCATTATATCTATTTTTTATTTCATTTTATTAATAAACAATATGAACTTATTCTAAATTATCTGAATTTTCATCTTATCATTGAACAAGTTTCAGTTTCTGTTTTGGGTTTGCAGTCACACTATTTACCAAGTGGGATGCTAAAATAACATTTAACATTAAACAAACTGTTATCAAACTGAAGCCCAAAGACTGAGACATCTGTAAATACATTTTTGGAAAGATGCATACTTGGAGCCTAGGCTTCAGTTTCAGAGAATGGAAGCTACTGAATCTTGTTCAAGCAGAAAATAATTTAGTTCATAGTATTATGAAATAATTTGAAATATCATCAAAAATTTGGTCTAACCAAATATGTTCTAATAGATGATTCCCAAAGTGTTACAGAAGTAAGCAGCTAAGAGAGCTGCTGCTGTTATATCACAGAACTGCCTACCTGAGTCAGCAAATTAACACTAAGGCTCCTGGCTTCAGAAACACATGATCTTAGCTAAAATACATGCTAACACATGTGCAATTCATCTTTCTTTGCACGGTAAACATAGTGCCTATCATGAAGGAAATGTTCAATAAATATTTGTTGAACAGATAAATGGATATTCTTTCTCATCTATTATATTGCTCCATGCATAAATTCTTTTTTATTTATTTATTTTTTTTTTAAAGCCAGTCAAATTTAGCAGTGGGAGGTTGTATACCAACTTTAGTGACACTAATGTTAATAAGTTCTGATAACCCACTACCATCGGACCAGCCCATGCATAAATTCTTACACAGGAAACCTTTTGAGTTCATGTTGGCATGTGTTCCCCACAGTAATTAAAAGAGAGTTATCTATGGTCATGGAAAAGACCAAGGTATCAATACTGTTAGGTATATTGTTACAGACTTTTCAATTATTTAATGTAATAAGAAAGTATGATAAAGCAAAATCTCTAAAATCTCAATGATTTATAAAAATAGTAGTATTTTTTTACAGACAACTGAACTTCATAGGCAGTGCATGGAATGAGACCTTCTCTGCTCTATATCTTTATGAATGAGGGGCTTTGGGAGCTTTTGTTGACCAATAAGTCTTCTGCAGGCTGATTTAACATTCAGTTGGCAAATGGTGGAGGTGAAGATGTTTAGGTTCCAAGTCTCAAAATGGTGTACACCACTTCAGTCCACATCTAATTTAACAAGTACAGTCATGTAGCTTTATCTGACAACAATTCTGAGAGAGAAGTAAAGCATAATTATTTATTGTGTTTTCAGGAAGTAAAGAAAATGAATTTTAACAGACACAGCTAACACGGTAACAGTGAAGATAAATCATACTGTTGGAATTATAAAAGTTATATCAAATTTTATCATGAATACTGTATATGAAAGAAATTCACAAATAATATAGATGAAAGACTTGATCTGTGAAAGTCATCATGATAAGGCTTTACATATCACTCTGTGTCCAAAAGTAATCGTGAATTAAATATATATATATCCCTCCATGATCTCAATGCTGAGATTTAAAGCATTTTTGGGTGGTAAAATTTACCTATCTCCACACAAGTAAACAAAGATTTTTCACACTGTACTAAGTGTCCAAACATTTTCTAGAAGACTGTACACATTGTACTAAGTAAACATTTTCTAGGAGCAGATAACAATTGCTATCTCTTTCTCTATGAGGTATTTTATCCCCCTTGGCAAATAGTGTACGGCCCTCCCTTAAGCATCTATGTTTTATTAGGAGTGTCCTTTAACACTAAGAAGAGTGATATTGAACCTAAGTTGGTGTATGAAAAATCCAAACCTAAATCACAGATAAGAACTGTCAAAAGTTGAAATGTAAGAATCTATGGCAGATAAAAACCTTTAGAAAGGAGACAAAATTCTATAGCTACTCTGTAAATATGAAGTTTTCTTTCATATATATATATATATATATATATATATATGTTTACTTTCCTGAATGTCTCAAACTGAGTAATATCATTTCTGACGATACCTGACTTATACAGTAATTTTTAAAATGTCATATAAAACATGGTATAAAAAAGGAGAAATCAGATATAACATTCCCAAAACTACAACTTGAAAAAGAGAATCAGATTTTAGTCCCCAGGAAAAGCAGGTTGAAGAAAATGTACTTTTCATTTAAACTATTGAGTTTTCTGTCTTTATCCTAAAAGTAAAGAAAATTCAGAAATCCCATAAGCAAAAGTTTAATTTTAAGTAAACTTTTGAAGTAGTATTTTTCTTTTTAAAATTCTTATTTTGTAATTTTTAATAACATGATCTTAGTTTTGACCTTCAAGAATATCTAACTTTCTTTCATTTGCAGTTAAGAATTAGAAATATTGAGTGATGTCAGCAGGATGGCAGAATAGAAGATCCCACAGCATAACTCCACCTACAAAATACAACTAGAAACTATTCAAAGAGAAAATTATCCTGAGTTCAACAGGACTCAGGGGAGAAGTTAAGAAATTCCCAAAGCTCACAAAATAGAGAAAAGTTGTTAAAAGAATAGAGAAAAAATGTGATTAGTAAGAAAGTGGTCATTTCAGACTATGCCACCTTCTCCTCCAAGCCAACATAACCCCAATCACAGAGAATTTCCCTAGACCCACATTTTCTGAGGCAAAAGTAGGGAATTGGAGGTGGATGTTTAATCTTCCCACTGGTTTGGGAACCTTTACAAGAAATCCATGCCAGTCATGTCTCATGTGAAGCACTGAGATTTCCAGGAGGGCTGAACCACCTGAAATGAACTAAGGACAAATAATCGCATGCTGATTACAGCAACTGAAGCATAAATTATGGTAGCCACTTTGCCCTTTGACTTGTGAAGATCAGTAGGGTGACATGTGAAGAGAGTGGCCAAGACCAAACTGCTGCCTAAGTCACAATCTAAGTAAAATCTGAATTCTTAGGTTGATTTTCCACAAAGCCCAGATGCTCACATGGAGGCTTCCACTGGCCTAGAATTAACCAAAAGTTCATTATTAATTTCTAGTGCCTGCTTAAGTACTCTTCAGCCTGGGAAACACCATCAGGCTGCTAATCTAGTTCTGGGAAATGTTTAACTTCCAGTGCTCACTCTAAGTCTTCCGCTGACTATAAAGAAAAAAGAAAAACAGAGCAGTAGTTTAGTTCCAGAGTAGCATTTAAATTCTTAAGTCTTTTCCAAACTAGGAAATAATGGCAAATTCATGTGTTAGCTCCAGTGCAATATTTTAGTTCTGATTCTCAGTATAAGTAATCCGTAGAATGTGAAGAAACAACAGGCCAGAATATAAGTTTCAATTCCAAGTAGTAAAGGTCTAACACCACCCAAAAACACCTGTGGAAATGCAAAGAGACGCCTTTTTCCTCAAATATGCAAGGATCAACAAAAAGATACAATGATTCTAAATTCTAAGGGATATATGGCATCACAAGAGAAACTAAAATACTCCAGCAATGAACCCAGAAAAATTGAATATCTATAAAATGTCAGAGAATTCATAATAATCTTCTTCAAGAAATTTAGGTGATCACAAGAAAATGCAAATAGAAAACTATATGAAATTTGGAAAATAAGGAAAAAAGTGAGAAATTTGACAAAGAAATAAAAACAAAACAAATAGGAATTGTAGAAGTAAAAAATACAATAATTGAACCAAAAAGTTGAAGAGAAAAATTCAACAGCAGATTAGATGAAACAAAAAAAAAGTTCGCTTAAAAAGAGAACATATAAAAATACCCAATTGTAATGGCAAAAATAATAAATAAAGATAGAAGAAGGATAAAAGATGAGACACCATCAAGTGAGCAAATCTCCACGTAATAATTTGCAAAGATAACAACAGAGTAAAAGGCCTCTAAAGCCTATGTAAGAAAACAGTGGCTTAAAACTTCTTAGACCTGAGAAAGATGACACCATCCAGGTAAAAGAAGCATAAAGTTCATCAAACACACATACACACTCCATGCTCACATGGAGCCTTCCTCTCCATGTGAAGTCTTCATGTGAGGAGCAAAGAAAGAATACTCAAAGCAGTAAGAGAAAGTAAATATATCACATTCAATGGAACTCCAATATTGCTTTCAGCAGATTTCTCAACAGAAGTCAGGCAGGACCAGAAGAAATTGGGATGCTCTACTCAAGGTGTGAAAGAAAAAACAAACAAACAAACAAAAACCCCTTGCTAACTAAGAATACTGTACTTGCTATGCTTCAAACATGAAGAAGAGATAAAGATGTTCCCTGACAAATAAAAGCTGAGGAAATTAATCAACACCAGACCTGCTTTCTAATAAATGTTGAAAAGAGTTCTTTAATCTATATTTTAAAAATGCAATGCTAATGTGTAACAAAAAAGATTCTGAAGGTATTAAACTCACTAGTAAAAAAAGGAAGTCAGAAAAATTAAGAACACTCCAGTACTGTAATGGGGTTATTAAACTACCTGTATCTTAGGTATGTAAAAAAAAAGAAAGAAAGAAAGCCCAATTGTAAAAGCAATTGGTTTAGAAATAGGCAATATAAAAAGATATAAACTGAATTATTAAAAAGTCAATATATGAGGAATTATAATGTTAAAGTATAGTTGGTTTCTGCTACTTTTCTTTGTGACCAAATCTAAGTTTAAAATAACCTGTTATAAGATATTTTTGTGAGTCACATGGTAACAACAAAACAAAAACCTATAATAGATGTTATTTAAAATAAATAGTATGGAATCAAAACATACTTCTAGAGAGAAACCACTTAACCACAAAGGAAGACAATAAGAGAGGGAGAAAAGAAGATAAGATCTACAAAACAACCAGATAACAAGTAACCAAATGGCATTAATAAAGCTTTACCTATCAATACTAATCTTGATTGTAAATGAATTACACTCTCCAATTAAAAAACACAGGGTACCAGAATGCATATTTTTTAAAGCCCAAACTATATGCTGTCTACAAGAAGCTCACTTCACCTATAAAGACATACAGACTGAAAATGAAGGGATAGAAAAAGGTATTACATGTAAATGGAAACAGAAAAAGTGTCGGGATATCTATATTTGTATGAAATAAAATAGACTTTAAGTCAAGAACAGAAAAGACAGACAATGCCATTACATAATAATAAAGGTGTCAATGCAGCAAAAGGATATAATAATTGCCAATATATATGTAACAAGCACTGGAGCACCCAAATGTATAAAACAAATATTAATAGTCCTAAAGGGAGAGATTGCCTTCAATACAATAATAGTAGTGGATTTCAAAATTCTTACTTTTAGCAATGGACAGATCATCCAGACAACTAAGAAATATCAGAGTTAAACTGCACTCTACACTAAATAGACCTAACAGACATTCAGAGAACATTTCATCCAACAGCTGCAAAATACAAATTTTCTCAACAGCACATGGAACATTTTCCAGGATAGACCATATATTAGGTGACAGAACAAGTTAACAAACTTTAAGAAATAAAAATTTCATCAAGTAAGTATCTTTTCTGACTATAATGCAATTAAACTGGAAATACGTAACAGGAGGAAAATTTAAAACTAAAATATATATGTGGAAATTAAGCCACATGCTCCTGAACAACAAATGGGCCAATAAAGAAATTAAAAAACAAATTTAAACTTTCCTTGAGAAAAATGAAAATGGAAGCACAGTATTCCAAATCCTATGGAATATAGCAAAAGCAGTTTTAAGAGTGAGATTGAAGCAATAAAAGCCTACATCAAAAAATACAAAGAATTCAAACAACTAGAATAATTTCTAGTTGTTCAAAGAACTAGAAAAGCAAAACACACAAAACCCAAAGTGAATGAAAGGAAAGAAAGAACAAAGATCAAAGTCAAAATAAGTAAAATTAAGACAAAAAGCACAAAAAATCAACAAAAGGAATAGGTGGGTTTGAAAACATAAAACTGGCAAACCTTTAGCTAAACTAAGAAAAAGAGAAGACCCAAATAAAATCAGAGATGAAGAAGATGTTACAACTGATACAGAAATATAAAGGATCATTAGAGACAATTATAAATAACTATACACTAACAAATTGGATAGCTTAGAAGAAATTTCTCAACACTTGAAATTCAGGATTGAACTAGAAGGAACAGAACACCCGAAGACCAATAATGAGTAACTGAATAATGAGATTAAAGAAATAATTAGTCTCCCATTAAAGAAAAGCCTTGGGGTCAGACACCGTGGCACATCCCTGTAATACCAGCACTTTGGAAGGTCGAGGCCAGTGGAGCACTTGAGGTCAGGAGTTTGAAATCAGCCTGACCAACATGATGAAACACTGTTTCAACTAAAAATACAAAAAATAGCTGGGGATGGTGGCACACCTGTAATCCTGGCTACTCAGGAGGCTGAGGCAGGAGAATTGCTTCAAGCCAGAATTCAAAGCATGGAATGAGCCCAGACTATGCCACCACACTCCAACCTGTGTGACAGAGCAAGACTCCATTTCAAAAAAAGAAAAAAAGCTTAGAACTTGAGACTTCACTGTTAATTCCACCAAATATTTCAAGGAGAACTAATAACAATTGTACTCAAACTACGGGAAAAAACTAAAGAGAAAGGAATATTACAGACTCATTCTATGAAGCCAATATAATGCTGATACCAAAACCAGATGAGGACACGACACACAAAAGAAATTATAGACCAATAACTCTGACGGACAGATATGTAAAAATATTCCACCAAATACTAGCAAAGCAAATATAACAAGAGGATAAAATGGTCATTTATCATGATCAAGTAAAACTTATCCCAAGGATGCACGGATGGCTCAATGTATGCAAATTAATACATGTAGTACATCACATTAACAGAATCAAGAGTAAAAATCGCATGACAATTTAAATACATGCTGAAAAACATTTGCTAATATTTAATATACCTTTATGATAAATATTGTCAACAAACTGGATATAGAAAAACATAACTCAAAACAATAAAGACCACAGCCAACATCATACTGAATGGGAAAAAATGCAAAGCCTTTCATCTAAGATTTAAAACAAGACAAAAATGTCCACTTGTACTGCTTTTATACAACATAGTACTGAAAGTTCTAGTCAGAGCAATTAGGCAAGAGAAAGATAAAGGGCATTCAAATTGGAAAGGAAGGAGTCAAATTATCCTTCTTTGCAGATGACATGATCCTATACCTACAAAAACTAAAAAACTCCACCAAAAACTGCTAGAATGGATAAATGAATTCAGAAAAACTTCAGGATATAATATCAACATACACAAATCAGTAGCATTTCTATATGTCAATAGTAAACAATCTGAAAAAGAAATCAAGAAAATAGTCTCATTTGTAATAGCTACAAAACAAATTAAATACCCAGGAATTTTTTTTAACTTTTAGGTTCAGGGGTACATGTGCAGGTTTAGGTAAACTCAGGCCATGGGAGTAAAGATTATTTCATCACCCAGGTACTAAGGCTAGTACCCAATAATTATTGTTTCTGATCCTCTCCCTTCTCCACCCTCTACCCTCCCCACCCTCAGGCAGGCACCAGCATCTGTTGTTCCCCTCTTTGTGTCCATGTGTTCTCATCATTTAGCTCCCACTTGTAAGTGAAAATATGTGGTATTTGGTTTTCTGTTAAGAATATATTTAAGCAAAGAAGTAAAAGATCTCTGTAATAAAAAAAAACTATAAAACACCAATGAAAAAATTGAAGAGAACACACAAAAAATAGAAAGATATTTTGTGCTTATGAATTGGAAGAATTAATATTTTTTAAATGTCCATACTACCCGAAGTGGTATGCAATGCAATCCCTATCAAAATTCCAGGAATATTTTCCCCAGAAATAGAAAAAAAACCCTAGAAAGTATAAAGTATATAAAACCTCAAAAGACCCCAAATAGTCAAGGCAATAGAGAGCAAAAAGAACAAAGCTGGAAGCACCACCCTACAAAATTTCAAATATACTACAAAGTTAAAGTAATAAATACAGCATGATATGGGTATAAAGACACACACATAGACCGATGGAACAAAATATAGAATCTGGAAATAAATCCATGCATTTACAGACAAATAATTTTTGACACAAATGCAATAGGGAAAGGACATTCTCTTCAATTAGTGGTAATGGGAAAATTGACTATCCATACATAGAAGAATGAATCTAGACCTACATCCATCATCATATACAAAAGTGAACTCAAAATGGATTAAAGACTTAAATGAAAGACATGAAACTGAAAATACTTGAAGAAAACACAGAAGAAATGTGTTAGGACACAGGTCTGAGCAAATATTTTTGTATAGGACCTCAAAATCACAGGCATCAAAACAAAAATAGAGTTCTATTAATCTAAAAATCTTCTGCACAGCAAAAAAAAAAAAAAATCATGGTGAAGGTGAAAGGGCAACCTATGCAATAGGATAGAATATCTGCAAACTATCCACCTAATGACAGATTAATAACCAGAGTACATAAGGAACTCAAATAACTCAATAGCTAAAATCACAAATTATCCTACTAAAAATGGGGAAATGATCTGAATAAACATTTTACAAAAGATGATATACAAATGGCCAACAGGCATATGAACAAAATGCTCAACATAACAAATCATCGGGGAAATAGAAATCGAAACCACAATAATGTATTTTCTCACCTCAATTAGAATAACCATTATCAAAAAGACAAAAATTAACAAATGCTGGAGAAGATGGGAAGAAAGGGGAACACTAGTATATTGCTGGTGGAAATGTAAATTAGTACAGCCATAGGAAAAATAGTATAAAGATTCCTCAAACAACTAAAAATAAGTAAACCATATGATTCAGCAATCCCACTGCTGGGTATATATCTTAAAGAAAGGAAATAGGTATATAGAAGACATAACTGCAATCACGTTTATTGTAGAACTATTCACAATAGCCAAGATATGAAAGTGTCCAGCAGTGAAAGAGTGGTTAAGGAAATGTGGTGTATATATGCAATGGAATAGTATTTAGCCATGAAAAAGAATTAAATTCTGTCATTTGCAGCAACACAGTTTATAGAGTATCGTAATGGTTAACAGAGGCAGAGAAGAATAGAGGGGAGAAAGAGAGAAAAGAAATTGGTTAATGGGTTAAAAAATACAATTAAGTAGAAGTAATAAAGTTATAGTTTTCTAGTCACCAAAGGGTGGTTATATTTATAAAGAATTCATCTTTATTTCAAAATAGCAAAAAAGAATATTTAGACTCTTCCAACACAAAGATATAATAAGTAATTGAGCTGATAGATACTTCAACTGTCCTGATTTGATGGTTACACAGTGTGGGACAAAGTGTTACCTCCAAAAAAGTGTAATTATTTGGTACCAATAAAACTAATGGATGAAAAAGATTGGAAAATATGATTATCATGACATAAATTTGGTTTTATAGCATCTTAAATTTATATTGAAAATGTTCTTTACCTTTGTAATAGTTCCTTTATAAAGGTTTCCCTCATTTTTCTAAATGCTTACTGAATACAGTAACATTTCTTATTTATCTTTTCACAAATCAGATAGCTAATATGTGCTTTTGATGTTATTTATGTATACATTTATACATTTCATACAAGAATATTTTCAGGAAAATCATAACAATTATTGGATCCACAATTATATGATTATTCAAAGAAATTATTATCAAGGATTTCCACTAAATTATTTTGGAGTTGTATATTATTCTTTAATCAACAGTATGTCATGTCTGATATATAAGAACCATTAACATTTTAATTGTCATTGGCACAGTTGAATTCAAGTATTAATAAGTGATTAAGACAAGGGAATTTTTCTCTGCCTAAGAGGACTTCCCCTCCACACACTTAGCTTTTCATTAAGCTTCCTTATGATGGTAATGTATGTATAGGTAAGTGGTACTGACTTGACATGATTATTTATCGTTTACTCTATTTTTTAAAAAGTCATCTACTATTGGCTGTTCAATGTTCTAGGATATAGCAGTAGCAGAAGACTGACAAGGAGTCTGCTTTCATTGATCTTAAATTTTAATGAAAGTAATAGGAAGAATGAAAATAGACAAATAAGTGAAATAAAGCATACAGTGATAAGTGTATAGAGAAAATAAAACATAAATGTGATAGAGGTTGACTGCAGTAGTATACAACATTACTCAGAGGAGTCAGGAAAGATCACTCATGAGGTGACACTTGTGCTAAAATATAAGTAACAAAGTTCTCAGTCATGTGAAAATCTAGAGGAAGGGCTCTCCAGGGTAAAGCAACTGTAGAGATTGTGATGACAGAATGAGTTTAGTTTATTTGCAGAACTAAAAGGGAGTATGGCTAGAGAATTAAATGAAGGGAAAAGAGCTAGAAGAGATAGCAAAGGAAGCAAGGGCCCTATCTTTAGTAGCAATTTCCTTGTGTCTTATGCTAGGTTGTGTTATTCAAAAAAAAAAGCAGCTATCTGGAACTAATGAATATTACTAGGAGATTACCTATGAATTATTTTTATTAATTTTTCCAATTTTCCTCAAATATAGCTCTAATATCTATTCCTTGTGGAAACTTTAGCAAATAGAGGACTCTATAAAAATTAAAATTATCTTAAATTCCAAACCTACAAGTAACCATTATGAGAATTTTTCTTTAATGCTTACTTTTCATAGGTGTGTCACCAGATGTGAGCAAACTCTTTTGTAAAGGGCTAAATACCAGATATTTTAGGCTTTATGGTTCATATGATCTCTGTCTACACTACTCGACTCTGCTGTTGTACCTTGCTATCAGCCATAGACAATATGTAAATGAGGAGTCTTGATTGTGTTTCCAATAAGACTTTATTTGTAGATACTGAAATTTGAACTTCAGATAATTTTCATGTACCATGAAATATTATTATTTTGACATATTTCAGCATTTAAAGATTTTAAAGATCATTTTTATCTAGTGAGTTGTACAAAAATAGGCTTCAGGCCAGATTTGGTCAGAGCCATACCAAGTTGACTCTTAGTTTAGGCACATAGATGCAGATATAGCTATATCCCTCTATTTACATATCTGTTCATGGTATAAGCAATTAGTAATATTAATAAAAATTTATACCACACAATCTATACCTGTTTAAGACACTTCTAATTCTCACTAATATTTGTCTCATTCCAGGAACAAAAAAAAGAGAATTTTCTACCACTTTTGCCATTATCCAGAACCACATGGCTAGTTGAGATTATTGGTTCAAGACATTGAAGATGGGTGAGTGAAACCTGAAGTCTCAGGTTGAGCTACCAGGGACACTACGTGGAAGCAGACTGAGGCCCTGAGCCACGATTTGCCATGGAGTGCTACTGAATCCACAGTATATTTTGCATGAACAATAATTGAATGTTTATTTTTAAACCACTGAAATTGTGACATTTATTACTGAGCAGAACCTACTCTAACTAATACGATACTTCTTTTTTGTATTTACCCTTTAATAATATATTCTGAAAACATCTTTGGAAATTGCATCTTTATGACAATATAACTTTTAATTCTGTAAGGATCCATTATAATGGATTTAACCAATGACATCACCAGTTTTCAGAAGAGTTATTTTCCAATTTTGTCCAATATAAGTTTGGCTGTGTGAAAAGATGAGAAATATTAATATTATATTATCATTTATATATGATGGATTCTGGAAGTGTAGTCATTGGGCTAAAAGTGTTAAATACTTTAAACATTATTGATGTGTATTCCCTAGTTATTCATCCTGAAGTTTGTGGCATTTAAAACTCTTGCTGGCCATACATGTTCCAAAACCATTTCATTAACATTTTGCGATTGGTTTTTTTAACCTTGTTAGATATGATATGGAAAATGATACTTTTTTGTAATAATTTGCATTTTTCAACTAGTAAGGTTGAATAATTTTACATGTTTCTTGGCCTCTTGAATTTCCCTTTTAAATTCATATTTTGTTCACATACTTCACTCATTCTTTCATTGACATATTCATCTATTGCTTCCTTGTTGATAAAATTCCCTTTTTAAAAAAATTAAGAATGTTGTTTATTTACCCTTTGCCCTATCTGCTGTATTTACTATTCTAGATTTCATTTGCCTGTTATTTTACTTACTGTTAACGTTTTTCTGCATATGTAGATTTTTAAACTTGTTTTAAGTCTTTCTTTTCCTTATGATTACTTCCATTTGCACAATATTCTTTCCCATCCCAAGACAGATTCATATTTGCTAATATTTTACTTTTGTTCTTTTATCAGCATATTTTTAGTGTTTGTGATAGGCAGAATTATGGCCTCCCAAAAGTGTCTGCACCTTAATTCACAGAACCTATAAATATGATATCTCATCTGGCAAAGGATACTTTGCAGATGTGAATAAATTAAGTATATTAAAATTGAGAAATTATCCTGGATTATCAATATGTGTCTAATATAATTATAGGTGTCCATATAAGAGGGAGGTAAAAGGTTCAAAGTCAGAAAAAGAGATGTGATGATGGAAGAAGAAGTGAGCATGATGGAGCCACTAGCCAAGGCATGCAAGCAGCCTCTAGAAGATGAAAAAAGCAAGGGACAGATTCTCCTCCAGAGCCTTCAGAAGGAATGTAGCTCTGCCACCACCTTGAATGGCCTTGTGAGATCTGTTTTGAACTTACAACATTCTAAAAGATAATAAATTTGTGTTATTTTAAGCCACTAAGTATGTGATATCTAGTTACAGTGGCAATAGGAAACTAATACTATTTAATTGCCTTGTAAATTATATTTTACATGTAAAAATTAGATTTATTTTTTAAAGCTAGAAAAAAGCAAGAAGCTCATAATAGCTTATTGTATCTGGAGAACAATAAACATCCTAAGAAGGCTTGAGTGACTGTTAAGGGTATGATTTTAGTAATAATAATGATAAGAATTTTGATGTTCTGGGATGTCTTTTACCAGCAGCCCATTTAGTCTGGTTTATGCACTTTAAATTTAGTAATAGTTAATAGAGAAAAGGAAAATATGCTTAGATTACCCCATCCAGTTAAGTTCAAATCCATTTTAACATAGAGTATAGTCATGTGCAGCTTAATGACAGGAATATTTTCTGAGAAATGCCTCATTAGCCAATTTCATCACTGTGCAAACATCACAATGCGCTCTTACACAAATCTAGATTGCATAGCCTACCTCACATGTAGAGTTAACCTATTGCTCCTAGGCTACAAACCTGAACAGTGTGTTATCTGTACTAAATATGATTGAGAATTGTCACAATGTAAGTTTTTGTGTATATAAATACATCTAAACATAGAAAAGGTGAAATAAAAATATGACATTATCTTATGAGACTACCATCATCAAGGAGGTCCATCATTGACTGAAATGTCATTATGCAGTGCATGACTGTACTCTCAACTGGGGCCATAATGGGGGTAACCTGGTTTTCTAGAATTCTCTCAGCATCCTTCTGTTTGACTGCCAGCTATGTATCTCTCTGCCAAAGGTTACCTATAAAAGGATCTAGACGTATCAAGCAATAACATTGCAGCAATACTATAAATACATTTTAAAGCTCAATGTTTTTTATTTTATGATATCTGATGACAATATTGGAAATTAAAAAGGTTACTGCTACTGTCTTAACATCTGTACATTTCAACTATCCTATTTGAACATGGTATTTTTACCTTCTATGTCATGCTTTTTGTGTGTGTGCATCCATTCTTCTCTTACTTATAGACCCAGTAAAAGGAAATATTCTTTCTCAGCAAGAGAATCTGTGTGCAGTGGACAAGTGGATGTCTCTAACTGAAGTGCTTGCTTTGAATCTTCCTCCATTACTTAATCAGTCTGTGACTCTAAGCAATGTACTTATTCTCTCTGAGCCTTGATTTCCTCTTCTGTAAAAAAGAGAAAATAATAGGACCTATGTTATGAGAATACTTTGAGGATTAAATTACCTAATAAGTGTAAAATATTTGAACAGTGTCAAACTCAATGTCCATACCCATTTAATTTTGATTATTTATTCTTTTTCCTCATGCCTATTTCAAAACTCATCTACACAAGCTACACTTCAATGCCCAAACTAGCGATAATTCAAAACTTATTTCTGGCCACCACATATCACAATGCTCTTTCCATTCCTGGATTTCTATAGATTCTACATTAAAAAGCAAATTTTTAATCTCATTGGATTCATAATAACCGTTAAATATTTAGTGTAAATTATTTACATATTTTGTTCAACAAATATATGTGTAATAATTGTTGGGTTAGCTCTGGATATCTGTTGCTCCATTTTGTCATATGTAGAGTAGGAATACTAATAGTACTCCTAGACTTACTGTGAAAAATAAATGAGTTTATGTGTATAAAATCCTTGGAAGAATACCTGACACATAGGAAGCACTAAAGAAATATTAGTTTTTACTAGAATTATTATTGTATGCCAAAAGCTATCAAATTATTAAACATTACAAAAAGACTATACTGTACATTTCTTAAAAAGACCTATTGCCTGTGCCTTCCTTACACCCCATTGTAAGTTTTCAATAGATATCAAGTCAGTGAGGGAAAAACACAAAAATGAATTGTGAAAATTTAGTATTTTAGCCTAGACTCATTTCAGGAGCAATTTGATGTGTGATTAGACATGAATGTCTATGTAGTTCAAAAGAAAGAAGAAGGAATGAACAAACACCCTGCTTTTTCTCTGCATCCAACTAGTTGAGAAATTTTGGCTACTTTACCATAAAGGTAATAGAAACAAAAATAATAAAAGCAATAACAAATGATCTATACAAGCAAATAGCTAGAAACAATGAGAAAAAGCATAGGATTATACACTGTTAATTTGTGTGTTTATGTTAATGCTCTGAAAATAAGAAAAAGGAATTGTGATAGAGGAATGTATAGGATGTGTGTGTAAGAAGTAATTTAGCTTGTAAAATATGAAAGAAGTTCTCTTTTTTTATAATGCTATGGCAAAACCAGAAATTTCTCAAAAGCTGAGAAATTTGGCAGGAGTATAATTTGGGAAGAGGCCAGAAAGGAAGTTTCTGGAGATACCAAAGGATATCTCTAAAGCACATGCTAATTATCAGTGCCCACACTAATTATTTTTACATGAAATTTCCTCTGGAAGGTTTGCTCCTTTTTTGATATATCTGCCAGTCGGAAGGGGAAAAAGAGAGCTATCCAGCAACTGGGAAGTTCCCATTGATACATATCCCAATTTATATAGATTCTTTTGTGTTGACAGTTTGGTTATCTGAGTAAATTATTTTTAACATCATTCATTCTTTCATTAGTTTATTTATTCAACAAGCATTGATTGAGCACTACTGTATGACAGATACTGTGTCAGAGATCCCAGAAATGTGTCTGTGACTAATAATAATTTTTATTCTATTAATCATATTAGAATATTTTGAATATATTTATAATAATTTATTAGAATAATATCTAATAATTATTCTAATAATTATAGTGAACTTTGTTGTGAACTTTACGAAGTATTTACTGTGACTAAGATGTGGAATTGTTCTAAGTAATTAAATCTCACAAACAAAAATTTATATGGCAAATGCTAATAATATACTGGATTTACAGATGGGGAAATGAGGCACAGAGGGGTGAGCAATTTTGAGGCCATGCACTAGTAAAGGTGGCAGATGGCATAACTCTAATCTGTGCCCTTAGTCACCATGCTGATGATGTCTCTGAGCTGATCTTGTGATCTCAGAAACTTATAGAAACTGGCACAGGGAAACTGATAGTTACAATAACGTGTGACAAAAGCAGTTGTGGGGTAAACATGAAGTGATGTGGGAGCAAATAAGAAAAGTGTCCCACTCAGGAAATCAGAGTACACCTAACCTAAAGCCTGAAGTATAAAGTGGAGTTAGTGGGATACTGAGATGAAAATCAAAATGTTTCAGGAAGTGGATACAGCCTGAGGACACCAAGGTGGGGGAAGAGAAGATCTCCTCCATTTGACAAAGGAAATCAAGTTCACTAAACCTGGAGGAGATAGATAATGAGCATGAGCTCAATGATATAAGAAAACTCATTCTTAGAGCCAAGATGCTAAAAGTGCAGACTCAGTTCTTCTCTTACAATTCTTTCTAACAAAGTGATGTCTGACTTGCCTTCTAAAACCCTACTTGTAACAAAAAGTGCAAGCATATTTAAATGGATTAATTTTTGCCAGACAGAAACATTCATTCCTAAGTGCCAAGCAGATTTAATGGAAAACCTGTATCTTAGTCCCAGTTTTTTAACTTTGGAAAATTCTCTTGCTTGATTTCTCTTATAGTCAGAAGCAGATAATCTCTTCTTTGAAAACATTCATGAAGAAATTTGTTGGCCAATTTTAGAGCTAAATGAATTAACTTATAATGGTGAATGGAGGATGAGATGTAAGAACAGGAAGAATTTAGGATTAAGGGAATGAAGCTTAGATACTCTTTCGAGATGTTGAAGGATGACAGAAAAAGTTAAAAGTGATATGACGAATGATTTTTAAAGTGACTGAGTAAAGGCAAGGCTTTCAAGAAGAAAGTCAATATTTTATAAGGCAGCAGAAACATTTTGTGGAGAAAGCAAGGGCAGAAAAACAAAGGGGAGGAAATGGAAGCTAAAATAGCAAAAATCAAAATACAAGTGAGAGAATTCACTATATCATGAAGACAAAAAGTGTAAGGGAAATGTCAGACAAGAAAATGAAAACATAGAATAAGCAGGGTTGAGAAGATGAAGAGTAGATTTAAACACTAAAAATAGACAATAAGATGGCACAGAAAAAGAAAAGGATCTTTAAGGAATAAAATTATATGTCATATAAAGCAGAAGTAATGGGTAGCAATGGCAAGGATTAATCAAAAGGTTAAAAATTGTTCCATAGCACATATATAATCTCAAAAATTGAGCAGATTGATTAAAGTAAAATTTGTTGTTTTTTGGGGAGGGTTTGATATTTATTTGATGGTATTCTGCTGAGTCTTTCAGCCCCTTAAAAAAGAATTCTAAGAAAGTCATTGAATTAAAATATATAGATAAAAGGTAAAATGTTATAACAAGGAAACTTACTTATAATAATTAAAAGGGAAAGAGAAAAATTACTAGAATCTGGAGATCACTAACATGAACACAGATTACAAGACTTATCCAGGCATCTTGCTGAAAAGGTTGGCAAGCTTTGCAGAAGGCATGACACGCAGGGCAAATGACATGCCAGAGAACCAAAAATAGCTGATTGTGAATTTCAGAGGCAATCCAAAACAAGCCAAAATGAGGAGGTAAGAGAATTATTAACTAGTTTATTCAAAAATATGGCTTTGATAACTAAACATTAATAATTTTCTTTCCTTAAATCTGGATCCAAAATAGTGGATCTAGATTTGCCAGATAAGCTGCTGAAATAAGTGGAGATGTTATGTATCAAAGTGACCTGCATTCTAACAGTCAATGGGTGCAGGAAGAAATAAATTCATATGAGAAGGAGAGTGAGGCAATCTATCCATATAGTTCACAGTCCATTATTTTCATGTGTTTTCTGTAGATCGTCTCAAAAGAAATAACAAATCTGAGAGAAGACAAATGAACACAATTAAAAAAAGAGATGCTATCATAGGTTAATAAACACAGGCACCTAACATCATTTTGACAATAGCATATGAGCCAAAAGATGAGAATATTTAAAATATATAAAGAGTACCCCAGGAAAGATGCAGCAAAACACAGGTCTACGAAATGAGAGACAGGCAGATCTGATCATATTGAAGATATCAATGTGCAGCCTGGGCCACTGGCAGTGTTTGAGTTGCTCTGGACAGAAGATGCAAATAACATTAGTGCAATGAAAATGAGAGACCAGAATATGAAAATAGACATAGGGGATTTGAAAATTATTAGAAAGCAGAGTATGTATAATTAAGCATTGCTTAATGCCAATTTAAGCACATTCCCGCTCCTCACAACTGCACGCAGCTCCCTCGTTGAGTCATTTTAAAGTTCTCATGGAACAACAGGGCAAGAACACTGAATTGGAGGCTCTGTAGTTATTTCTCATGAAAAGATGAAATGGTCTCATGAGAATGGTCAATATCCAAGTTTTTGTCAGTTAATATTTTGGTCTTTCAAATGTATGAAGGCAGAAAGTGGCAAACACTGGGAGAGATATTGAGGCACTATAGGAAAGCACCAACTTTGGAAATCACAGACCCCCTCTGAAATCAGGCTTTAAAATCACCATATGTAAGCCAAGTCCAGTTTCTTACCCAACTGGAATCTCTGTTTTCTCTTCATATATAAAAAAAGGGTAGCATTAGCATGCATATATAAGTGCATAATAATGTATGCATGCATTATATACATATTACAAACACACACACACACACACACACATATATATGCTGCCTAAAGTTGTGGTGTAACATAAATGCACGTCAGTGCTCTAATATTTTTGTAGATTTTCGGATAAGTAGCATTTTAATATGTAAATGCTCAGAAAGGGGGAGAAAGACAAATTGAAATAATAAGGCCAACTGAAGAATCTGAGGTTAAGGGCTTCAGAAATGTCTCTATGTAGCTATTAAATGTTATTATGCCCAGAATGTTTCACATACAAATAAACAAAAAAACACTACCTCCCAAGCATGAGAAATTTGAGAATAGACAAAGGGACATACAGAAGGGATTTTATTCCATTTCGTTATGGAGGAGATGGGAGATAGGATGGAACTTCCACTTGCAATTATAGTATTTATGGAGCATTATCAAAAGAAAATTTTAGAGAGCAAACGATGGTGACAAAGGCTTCTGAGATAGCAGAAAGAGTGAAATATTAATTCATAATTATATTAATTATAAATATTAATTCTAAATTTATAAATTTAGCACATATTTACTGAGCTAGGCATTGTGAGATAAAAGAAGAAATAACTGGAAAAAAAAATCACACAGAACAAAAGTAAGAGTATGACACACATTTGTTTGCATTATGTTAAGTTATAATATGCTTGATGATTATAGCAAGATAAAAAACCATATAAAGAAAATTAGGGCACTATATGTCTTTTACAGCCTTCTGCAAGAATAGCTGGTCCAATTTTCACACACTTGAGGGAATGGTATAGATGTTCTGACTCAATTTATAAGTTGCAGTTGAGGAAAAGGAAGGGAGACGCCTATGATTTGCCCTTCAATTGCTTTGTACAAACGCAATTTAGAGCCCTGGGTGGAGGGGGACAAGCAGAAATACATGCACTTAACAAAGAGCTAGTTATAAATTATACATAAATAAACTGTAAACTATTCACTTCATGGTAAATGTAACATATCTAAATCATGAAAATTATAGGGGATTATTGTTTATTACTGACCTATAAACCACACTAGAACTAGGCTTTTTAATATTCATCTGTTCATGTAGAGCCAGCAGCCAGCACAGTGCCCAATGTAGAAATGGCATTTACTATTTGTAGAACTCAATTGGTAAGTATCTGTCTGTGTTTTAGTAACCCTTTGTTACTATGCCTTTCTGTCATAGTAAGTATATTTCACAGACATTTCTAGACTAATAATCCCAAAATGTGTTTTTAAAGATATTTTTGGCTGCCACAGAGACACTGAAGTCATATTTTCTCAAATCTTTCTCTAATAGAAACTGTAAACACCAGAAATAATTCAAAATTAAAGAAAGAAAAGATTGGATACAATAGTAGTTTGTCAGCAAGGCGCCATAGTTGACATAATCCAGTTAAATACGACTTGAAGGGTTTCTTCCTACCACAGCAAAATTAAATAAGAAAAAATAAAACAAGTCTTACCATATTTGAGAAATACTTACAATGTCAAGATGACATACAGGTTCTGTAGTTGTAATGTTGCTATCACTCAGCAAGTAGTTGAATAAATTAGAACTAGAGCACAATATTACCCATTTTTTAAAAATAACCCAACATAAAAGGTTGCCAAGATACTGAGCTTTTATCATCTCTAAAGCTTGTTCTCCTGGTTACTTTTGTTCTATCTACTCTATGTGATGATGTTTGTTGCTATAGTTAAATCTAATTTTCATTTTTAGTGCTGTCGCATGCTCATGAGAGACATAAAAGGCTAACAATACTGGGTCTTCAGGCAAAATTCTTCTATCATGGTGAAACTTAAGCTTATTTCCCATATAATTTTTTGAAAAACTAAATGGCTTCAGAATTTCTTAGTTTGTGCTGGCCAAGGTTTTGCCAAATAAAAATATATTCTCATTTGTCTGGTAGTTGTAATATGGTAGATGACAAAGATTCTCTCCTTAATCAAACTTCATTCAGGCTCCTCTGAGTTCTTTTTATACTGTGCCCCATTCCCAGACATGTCCTCAAGAATCCAGTTTTAGTAAAAATTTCATTTAGCTGGAATCCCTCGTACTTGATAGCTGATCATTGTGGATATCAAATCAGAGTCCTAATTTTCCACTATCCCCCACATGATATCTGATCCACCCTTAGCAAGAATCCTGTTAGGTCCAAAATCTCCTCTCATACCTGATGTTTTCTCTAAGTAATTTTCCAGCCACCAACCCCCTACCCTGATCCTTGGCTACAAATCCTCATTTTTTCTCTCTGTATCTGAGGTTAAGCCCATTCTCTCTCCCCTACTACAAAACTCCATTGCTGTAGCCATTATACTTATTACAACAGTTGTGAATAACATCTGCCTTACCACTCTTTCATGTGTCATGAATCATCTTTTTCCTTAATAGGGAGAATTCCTCTTTCCACCCTTATGTATTATTTCTATATCTGTAATACCAACTGCATATTGAAATGTTGCTTGATAGGATTTAAAACCTACAGGATCTTGTCTTTATACAGGCTTCTTTAATCACAGGATTAACAATCATGAAGATAATGCACTTTACATATTCAAGGAGTTTACAGCCTAAAAGGGGAATGAATCCAGAAAAATAAATGATAGATGTTATCTGTGGGAAGTGGAATTGGTAAGGAATAAGAGAAAATTTTATTATTTATGTCTCAATGAAATACATAGATACAGATAGATATAAAATTAAGATTAAATGTGTTTTTCTTCCCTTTTAAAATCCTCTCTAATGAATTACTTTTATTTTTCAGAAAAATAACAAATAATACATGTTGAAAATATACAGTTCACAAACTGGCATAATTGAGATCCGAGGTGTGCTGAAGACAAATCTCTCAGTCTTGGGGAAGGGGATGTAACAGTTTTCAAAAGAAGTAATGTCTCAGCTCTTAGCTCAGACATTTAGCATTACTCATTTCTTTGCTTCCCTGTTACTCACAAGCTTTTTGCTAATTCCTATCTCCATGCATTTCTTTACTCCATCATGCCATTAAAAATATTCAATCTTCATCATTATAGCGTTCATTATCTCTTTCAAGTCTCAGTTCACAAGACACATTTCCATCATTATTTAATGAGACAGCTGGAAATGACCTTTGTGGAAAGTTATTTTGAAGAATTCCATCATATTATTAAACATTGCAATTAGTTTATTAAAAAATAACCACCTGCAAAAATTCAAGGAGAAAGAAAACTCAGATTATATCAGTATTTGTGTGCCGAAAGTTATTCAACTGCCAGTGAGCAGAGTGAGGGGAGTCAATGCATGGAATATTATTAAGACACATCAAGGGTATGGTGACTATGGCAATTCCTCAAGGATCTAGAACCAGAAATACCATTTGATCCAGCAATCTTATTACTGGGTATATACCCAAAGGATTATAAATCATTCTACTATAAAGATACATACACATGTATGTTTATTGCAGTATTGCAGCACTATTCACAATACCAAACACTTGGAACCAACCCAAATGACCATCAATGATAGACTAGATAAAGAAAATGCAGCACATATACACCATGGAATACTATGCAGCCACATAAAAAGATGAGTTGATGTCCTTTGCAGGGACATGGATAAAGCTGGAAACCATCATTCTCAGCAAACTAGCAAAGGAACAGAAAAACCAAACATCACAAGTTCTCTCAGTGGGAGATGAACAATGAGAACACATGGACACAGGGAGGGAAACATCATACACTGGGGCCTGTCAGGGGTTGGGAGGCTGGGGGAGGTATAGCATTAGGAAAATTACCCAATGTTGATGATGGGTTGATGGGTTTAGCAAACCACCATGGCACGTTTACACCTATGTAACAAACTTGCACATTCTGCACATGTATCCCAGAACTTAAAGTATAATAATAATAATAATAAAGCAAACCCAAAATGTGAACTGCGCATGTGAGGGATCTGGGTGAGCTCTTCTTATGAGAATCTGATGCCTAATGATCTGAGATGGAACAGTTTCATCCTGAAACCATTCCTCCAGCTTCTCCCCATCCCCATTTCTGTTCATGGAAAAAGTATCTTCCATGAAATCAGTCGTTGGTGTTAAAAAGGTTGGGAACCATTGCTGTAGATAATGGAGAGCTGCTTCTCAACATTACACTTCAGCTAGAGATTACTTAATCATTGACATTAATGAATTTCTGAATTTGGTAGGAGGTGATTGCTGAGGAATGCTCTAATTTTAAGTGTTTATGGTTTTCTCATTATACTATGATGATTATTTTAATTTTTAATTTAGGCTAGAAAAAACTCTTAAAATAATCTAGCTTAGCACCATAATTTTAGAGGTGATGAAACTGAGAAAAATAAGGTGATTGTCCACAGTAACATAGGTTTTTGACGAAGCAGACACTGACTCATGAGCCTGAGATCATGCTTGTTTAGTATTTTGTAATGAACTAATCCAGATCCTATATACCTCATTAATTAGCTTTTCTTAAATATAAATTTTCACTCTTACACAGGAAACAGGTGGTTCACCATTGCTTAACCCACCAAACACAAAGGTTGCTTGCTTTTTAGGATCCTTAGAAGGCTGATTTTGTTTTCATTTGTTTGGTTTTAGAAAAAATCTCACTCTTTTTCCCAGGCTGGAGTGCAGTGTCACCATCTTGGCTCACTACAATCTCTGCCTTCCAGGTTCAAGGGATTCTCATGTCTCAGCCTCCCAAGTATCTGGAATTACAGGCACCTGCCACCATGCCCAGCTAATTTTTGTATTTTTTAGTAGAGATAGGATTTCACCATGTTGGCCACGCTGGTCTCAAACTCCTGATCTCAGGTCATCCACATGCCTCGGCCCCCAAATTGCTGGGATTACAGGCGTGAGCCACTGCACCCAGCCAGAAGCCTTGTTTTTGACTGTTCTCAGCATGGATGAATTTTGTTCTATTTTGGAGAAAATAGTTATCTGATTCAAAGTTTTTTCCCACTAAAGTATTGACCCCTTAATTGGTCCAGGCTACGTGCACTTTAGCAGATGGCACATTCATCCAAATTAACCTGGAAATAAGAGTTTCTGTTAATATGATCTTCCTCTTAGGTGAAAGAGCTATTTTTGGATAGACTTCTTTTACCTTGCAGAAGTGAAGTGGTTCATCTTTCTACAGATTCTCGATTCACTTAACTAAAATCTCGAATAACCATATGCACCATGTTCTCTCTTTATAGCTGTCCCTGGACATAGTAAGGTAATTCCAGCTTCTATAAGCATTTCTCAAATCCAGCTCTACCTAGATTATTTTGTTCTCCTGGGTATTATGTTCTGCATGTATGGCCAGCTTTTCATTTCAATTCACTATTTTAATAGAATCCTGTCAGAGTTTCCCATGCCACCTCTTGGGAGGGAGCCAGAATCTGGACCACTGCACTGTCAGCATACCAAGCTTTCACACAAGACACTGAGCAGTATCTGCTCATGGATGCTCACTTTCTACATACTGTTAATCATGAAACCTAAACATCTAAGTTCAAATAAACAAATAAATTCTTTAGGATCTCTTTTCCAAAGTGAAGAATGGTAGTACTTGAAGCTAAATTTCATTTAGCTAATCTTATGGGGGAAAAATGGGAAAAACAGCAATGAATCTAATTTTTCTGAATAGCATACTAAATAAGTAAGTTAATTCATTTTGGCCAAATCTCTAACATTTGCTGTTCATTTCACAGTGCTGGACTAAAGTAAACATCAGTAATTTGTAAAGTACCTACTTGAAAAATGGAGACTGAGATATCATTTGTAATTGTATCTTAGATTATTACTAATAACTTAAACAGGAGCAAGTATAATACCAAAGAAAACCTTTTACAACATTGTGACAAAAGATTACAATTTAGGCTTTGTTAAAATATGTGACTCATAGGAACATGGGACAAATTATGCCTTTCCAGCCCTAGCTATGTTCAATTTCTAATCTAAAACAATATTCTATGTCTTGGATGGTATGATGAAAGGAATACACAGAGCCTCATTACTGCCTCAAGGAAGTCATTCTCAGAAGTAATGAAGAAATAATTCTGAAGAATTCTCTATAAAGGAATTATCTGTATTTCCGGGTTAAATGTAGTAAGTGGACTTTGTGCAAAGAAAAGAGAAGTCAGTTCAGAGTGGAAGTGAATCTTTTAGAGAGTTAGATTTCTACAATTCCTGTACAATGTTTTCTTCAGGAATAATTAGAAAAACCTAGAGGAGTTTGTGAAATGCTATGTATGTTTATCTTCTGCTAATTTCAATTGAATGAGGTGCTTGATAGAAGATCAGTTAGCAAAGTAACTCTGAGTTCCAGCTCTGTCACATTCTAACAGGGCACCTTCAGCAAACTTAAGCTCTTCACCCTCCTCAGATTTTTCTCATCTGCAAAGAAAAGAGAAGATTGCCAATATTACCTTTTACATAATTTGCTTTAAGGATTATGTCAAATGAGATAGTAGAAGTAAATAATAAATTGTGAAGAATTATGCTCAATTACTTCATAAAAAAGATGTTTCTTTTATTATAAAATTTCTAATATTTAAAATGGAAGGTTCTAGAACAGATATATGCATTTAGTTATAGTTTGATTAAAAAGCTGCTAGTCACCTCAATTTGCTTTTTTTAATGGCCTCACTCAGTTTTCCCTGTTTCATATTCAACAGTAATTATTTTAATTCCATAATAGTGATTTAGGGTAGTAGTTTTGAATTCTAATTTATGAATTTGACTCTCAATTCTTCCACTTGCCAGCAATCCATGCTAATTTTTACTTTTAACTACCTTGAGTGTTTTCTGAATCAGGTATAATAATAAAGTTATTTAAGCAATAAGTTCATTTGGATGATTAAAAGTACTCATATATGTCAAATGCCCAGTTCAATGCTTCACACATAGGAAGGACTCAATACATGCTGGCTATTTTTATTACTTTTACACAGGCTCACAAAGTCAAATAAGCTGGGAATGCTATCCCACATAAATTGTTCCTGTGTCCCTCACCACATTCATTCTTAGTAGAAAAAAAAAAAAAAAAAAAAAACCTTACTTCTTTTACATTTATCTTCTTTCATCTTTTCTTCAGTATCTTTGATTTCCAATGAGTACTGTATGACATATATAAACTTCAAGAGCCTTCTCAATTCTCTTCATCACTAAATAACACTTTAAACAGAAAATAAGAATTGTTGCATCCAAAGAACTTTTTTCATCCTCTCTATTCTTGTTCTCTCTCATGCTTCAAACAATGCTAAAGAAACTATGTTTTGTAAAAAATAAATCTGACATTATATATGCCTAGTATGTGTGTATATCTAACATCTTTGATACTGTAACTTCTCTGGCTCCCTCTGACCCCTGGCTGTTGCTTCTCATTTAAGCTTCTCTATTTTTGCTCCAGTCTTTGTCTCAGAAAACGCATCTATTTTCTTGGCTTTAGTGATAACCCTTGTGTAGATGACGCACAGATTTTCATCATGGGGCCTGTTCTCTGATCCTGGAAGTAGAGCTCTCCAATTTTCTATTGAAAGGTTCATTTCAAACATAAAAAAAAAACATATCCACTCCAAGCACACAACATTTTTACTCAAAATTAGTCCTGCTCATTTACCCACCTCTATTCATGGTGTTTCTATTTTCCCAGCCCCTTAGATATAAGACTATACAGTCATCTTTGACTCATTCCTTTTCTTTAATCTCTATATTCCATACATCACCAAGAACTCCATAGTTCCACTTGAAATAATTAATTTGTTCTTTACCTCTTCCTGTCTCTGACAACATTGGTCTAATTATTTCACCCATAATTGAACTACTGTTAACAGCTCTTTTGCTTTTCCAGAATTCCTATTGCTTCCTTGCCCAATCATTCTTTCCAACTTGTAACAGCCAAATTAATTATTATTACAGTTATTTTCATTCTGTGAGCCCCTGCCTAAAATTCTGAATGTTCATAAATGTTACAATATGAAGTATAAACCAGCTTCCCTAGTTTTCAGATTTCTAATTGCCTAAAAATGACTTATGCACAAATATTCACACCCCACTTCTTTGTAACACTTCTGTTCTCTTCAGCCCTACTTCTTCATTGCCTCTCAAAAATGTTATGTGTTTTTCCTTTACTCATGTATGGCTGCTAAATCAGGATGTGGTCTTCCCTTCCACCAATGCAAAACCTACCACCCTGCACCCTATATTAGTTAGCTTATTAATTTAAGGTACAATAATAAACCTCGGACTTAGTGGTGCAGAACAAAAAATGTTTACCTATAACTCATGCTGTGGTAATTTCAAATTTTTTTGAAATTTTGAAAACCTCTTTGTGGATCTTTCTACGTAACTGCCATTGAAGTACCCAGACTGATAGAGTAGTTTCTGTAGGGACACTGACATTCCTTTTTTTTGTTGCGGGGAGGATGGGGTGTCAGTGGGGAGAGCACTTTGGTAGGGTCTGTTAAAGCTTTTTTAGGATTGACACATTTCACATCTCTATATTTCAAAAGACAAGACAAGTCACATGATGAAACCTAATATTAGTAGGATGGGACCTATCTTTTCCTTAATGAAGAGTTACAGTGAATCCCATAGTTAAACCTGATGTTAAAGAAACGGGAATGTACAATACATTCATAAAGAAAAACAGCTAATAGGCCAGGAGCCGTGGCTCACACTTGTAATCCCAGTACTTTGGGAGGCCAAGATGGGCACATCACGAGGTAAGGAGATCGAGACCATCCTGGCCAACATGGTGAAACCCTGTCTTTACTAAAACTACAAAAATTAGCTGGATGTGGTGGCATATGCCTGTAATTCCAGCTGCTCGGGAGGCTGGCGCAGGAAAATCGTTTGAACCAGGAAGTCAGAGGTTGCAGTGAGCCAAGATTACACCACTGTACTCTAGCCTGGGTGACACAGTGAGACTCCATTCCCCCACCTCAAAATAAAGAGACAAAACACTTAATATTTTGAAAATTACTAGTCTACTACAGTTTACTCTTTGTCACAAATGAGGACTTTCCTCCCTTCTGCTCACAAAATATACTCACTCCATCTCCAAGAAAGAATCCCCAAGTTCAAATTCTCTTCACATGACATTCTATATTGACATCATGTCAGGATGTGATTGCTCTTGATTTACAAATTTACTAACTAAAAAATTAATGTTAATTGTATGCCCATGACATCCCCAATAGAAACTGTAGTACAGGACCAGGATAGTATCCATAAATATTTACATTTTCACATTTGGAACGGAGAAGAATAGGCCATGTAGAGCAGTTATGGGTCCATAGAAATTCTTTCTTTTTTTTTTTTTTTTTTTTTTTTTTGAGACAGTCTTGCTCTGTTGCCCGGTGCCAGGCTGAAGTGCAGTGGCACAATCTTGGCTCACTCTATCCTCCGCCTCCTGGGTTCAAGCAATTCTCCTGCCTCAGCCTCCCCAGTAGCTGGGACTACAGGCACACGCCACCACACCCAACTAATTTTTGTATTTTTAGTAGAGATGGGGTTTCACCATGTTGGCAAGGGTGGTCTTGATCTCCTGACCTGGTGATCCGCCCGCCTCGGCCTCCCAAAGTGCTGGGATTAGAGGCTTGAGCCACCGCGCCCGGCCCAGAAATTCTTAAACTTTTCTGGGGAAGTGATGAGGCATGCTACCCAAGTGAGAGGAGTGTCTAATTAAGGGACACCCCTCTTCCCTAGGTAGCACGCCTCCTTCAAACTAGTTACTTAGTCTATTTCCTTCCCTCGTCTTCTCTGTGGCTTAATGATATTCCTCTTTTATGAATTTATAGAGTACTAATAGGTGTTATCAAGTTGCATACATTTTATTTTAGATAGTCTGATAATATTTTATGTACATTAATATTATTTCTCCAAACAACTTGTACATTTGTTAGAGGAACTAAATCTTGCCTGAACCTTTGTAAGGATAAACTCGTTTCCCATACCAGGTTTCAGTAACAACTTTTAAGAATATTGTAAGTAATAAAGTGTTAATGGTGAAAGATGTCCAGGTTCTTGGAGTCATGAACAAATAATTGGACAAATGCACAACGCAAGGAAGAAATGAAGGGATTTATTGAAGACAAAAGTACATTCCACAGTGTGGGAAATGCCAGATATAGGTGAAGGGGAGGAAGGCAGCAAATCACGCTGCCATGTGTGTACCTATGCAACAATCTTGCATGTTCTTCACATGTACCCCAAAACCTAAAATACAATAGAAAAAATTAAAAATTAAAAAAGAAAGAAAGAATTTGTGGACATATTAAAAAAAAAAAAAAAGAAAGTACATTCCACAGTGTGGGAGCAGGCCCAAGCATAGGGGCTCAAGGGCCTTGCTACAGAATTCTTGGAGTTTAAACACCCTCTACCTGGGGTATACACCCTATGCAAATAAAGAGGATGAAGTGGATATTTTCTGTATAGCTGAAGTGTGAATCAGCCTCATGTTCCCTGCCTCCAGACCCTATTTTCCTGCCTCAAAGGGTGCCAAATTATTCTGATAGGTTGAAGTTCACAGTTTCTTCAGCATAGCCATGGCTGTCTTCATATTACTCTTGATTTCATGCATCTTTTATAGTAAGAAGTTTATTAGGCTTAGGGTTTTTATGTTTTCATTATGGAAATATTATTTGCATAGAGCAGTCCTTGGAGCATTCAGTAAAACACCAGACACAGTCATCCTAGTGCATGTCTTACTCTCAGCCTATAAGGTGGCTGTGAAAACAGTAGCAACTTTATCCAGTCCTCCATTTTAGATCTAGAAACATATGCTCTGCCTTTCAGCATTCCCAGGGAGACTACCTGTGGTGACATGATCAACTTTTTTGAGTCCTTCAAAGTAAGGAAAATTTCACTGTAATTATGAAGGTCAGGACTAGATCATGCTGTGAAGTAAAAAGTCTCCCTTTAAGTTTTTCTGTCTCTTGATTCACTTATATAAAGTTAGAAAAGATAACATACTGAGAAATAATTATTTTTGATCATGTAGGTGGGGAGATGCTTTTGGACAATGGGTTATTTGTGACTCACTCAGGAATACTGCCAAAAAATGTGTTCTGCCATTTATATAGCATAGAAAAATATCTCCATACACAATCATGTGAGAAAGATGGTTAAGAATTGTTTATACTGCAACGAGCCAATATTAAAAATGGGCATGATACTATTCAATAGACTTTAAAGTGAAGTGTACAAAGAAGATACCTAGTGAATCTTAACTTTCTCACTCTTTTTCTTCATTCTAGTTCGGAATCTTCATAAAGTTTTATATTTTCCACAACTTTGCTATTTCTTAATCACCTTCCTTGGTTTTATTCTGTATAGTGCATTATAATGTCCTCTACTATATTAAGGTAATTTCCATATTTTAAGAAATAGTTTATGGACTTTGTAGTTTAGCACCTTATCTAGGTAAGGTATAAAAACAAGAAATTTCTCAAGTTTGTCTATAACTGAAAAGTTTTGAGTGTGGCTATGATGATTAATACATCAACTTGATGGGATTGAAGTTTACGAAATATTGATCTTGGTGTGTCTATGAGATTGTTGCCAAAAAAGATTAAAATTTGAGTAAGTGGTCTGGGCAAGGCAGATCCACCATTAATCTGGTGGGCACAATCTCATTAGCTATCAGCAAATATAAAGCAAGCAGAAAAACATTAAAAGGAGAGACTTGCCTAGCCTCTCCGCCTACATCTTTCTCCCATGCTGGATGCTTCCTGCCCTGGAACATCAGACTACAAGTTCTTCAGTTTTGAGGCTCGGACTGGCTCCCCTTGCTCCTTAGATTGCAGACAGTCTACTGTGAGACCTTGTGATCGTGTAAATTAATACTTAATAAACTACCCTTTATACATCCTATTAGAGCTGTCCCTCCAGAGAATCCTGACTAATACAGATTTTGGTACCAGGAGTGGTACCAGGCAAAAAGTTTAGTGACTCCATACATAATACCTTTAGCCATATGTGGAGAACCAAGGAACACAATGCAGCTGTTTGGATACTCCTAATTTCAGTGAACAAAGTAATGAAAGAAAATGATGAACTCAGGGATTCTGTTTCTTGGGTTCAGAAGCAGATTCTGAGCCTCAAATCTGCTAAGATTGCCCTGAATGAGAGTCTTATGTCCTGTAGAGAAAGAGCTGAAATTGTGGAAAAACAGACACAAACTCTTATCATGTGAGTGGCTGACCTGCAATGAGATGCATGTACAGCTTTGCCAGGTATCTACTGTTAAAGTGAGGGCATCGATTGGAAAATAATGGGACCCTGCAACTTGGAATGGGGACGTGAGAGGACCCTAATTAAGCTGGGGACATCTGATGAACCATTTTTGCCAGAAGGAACAGCTTCCGCATCTCCAGTAGTAGCAACGTCCTTTTCCTGACCCACGCTGCCATCGGTTTTTCTTTTCTTTTTTTTTTTTTTGAGACGTATTTTCGCTCTTGTTACCCAGGCTGGAGTGCAATGGCGCAATCTCGGCTCACCGCAACCTCCACCTCCTGGGTTCAGGCAATTCTCCTGCCTCAGCCTCCTGAGTAGCTGGGATTACAGGCACGCGCCACCATGCCCAGCTAATTTTTTTGTATCTTTAGTAGAGACGGGGTTTCACCATGTTGACCAGGATGGTCTCCATATCTTGACCTCGTGATCCACCCGCCTCGGCCTCCCAAAGTGCTGGGATTACAGGCTTGAGCCACCGCCTCCGGCCATCAGTTTTTCTAAGTTTGTCTAAGGAGATAAACCCTGTGCTTCCTATGGCAACAGTGATGACCTCCCCTGAGGCAGTTGCCAGTTAAGAAAATGTTGATTCTCCTCAGGAGCCACCCCAAACACCCCTGTTTGCCTCTAGACTTATAATTAGACTAAAGTCCTAGTAGACCTCTACAGGTGAGGTTGAGAGGGTGACCCATGTGAAGGTGCACTACACTCAAAAAGAACTGTTTGAGTTCTCTAATTTATACAAACAGAAATCAGGAGATCAGGCATGGGAAAGGATACTAAGGGTATGGGATAATGGTGGAAGGAACACAGAATTGGATCAGGCTGAATTTATTGATTTGGGCCACTAAGTATGGTTTTTGCTTTTAATGCTGCAGCTCAGGTAGTTTAAAAAGGTTCTAATAGTTTATTTGTTTGATTTAATGTGGATTAAAATATCACCCAGTGTGAGTGAGCTGGAAATGCCTGATCTCTCTTGGTTTAATGCAGAGGAAGGGATTTAAAGGCTTAGGAAAATCAGGATAGTGGAGTGGATTAGTCGCTTTAGACCTACTCATCCCAAAAAGGAGGATCCAGAAAATATACCCTTGACCAATGCCTTGCAAAATAGATTTGTGAATGCAGCACCTGCATCTTTGAAGAGCCCTGTAATTTCTCTTCTTTTTATGCCAGACCTAATAGCGAGAACTGCAGTCACTCAACTACAAAATTTAAATACAATAGGAATAATTGGATCCCGAGGTGGCAGGGGCCAAGTGGCAGCACTTAGCTGTGAAAGGCAAGATGGGCGTAGCTACCATAATAGACAGCAGAGGCAAAGCAGCAATCAGAATAGTCAGACTAGTGTAGAGTTCTGGCATTGGCTAATGAATCACAGTGTTCCTAGAAGTGAAATTGATAGGAAGACTACTGTATTCCTACTTAATTTATACAAGCAGAAAACTTCTAGGTCAAATGGATAAAAGACTAATTTGATTTCAGAAACATAGAATCACAGTCCATCAATCAATTTTCAGACTTGAGCAACTTTACACACCCAGATCCCCTTGAATGAAGGGGAGACTGGGTCCCCTTGAGGAAGGACCCCACTATACTACCTGCAATTTACACAGTGAATCTTTCTCCCATCCTTCCACGAGGAGACCTCTGGCATTTTAGCAGAGTAACTGTACATTGGGTAAAGGAAAATGGTCATATATTTCAGGGGCTACTCAACAGTGGCTCTGGCTCTGAGCTAATGCTGATTGCAGGGGACCCAAAACATCACTGTGGTCCTTCGCTTAAAGTAGGGGCTTATAGAGATCAGAGAATTAATGGAGTTTTAGCTTAGGTCTGACTTACAGTGGGTCCAGTGGGTTCTGGGACTCATCCTATGGTCATGTCTCCAGTGCCGGAATGTATAATTGGCATAGAAATACTGAGCACCTGGCAGAACCCCACACCGGCTTCCTGATTGGTAAGATGAGGGCTGTTATAGTGGGAAAGGCCAAATGGAAGCCATTAGAGTTGCCTCTACCTAGAAAAATCATAAATCAAAAACAGTATTTTATTCCTGGAGGGATTACAGAGATTACTACCACCATCAAGGACTTGAAAGACACAGGGGTGGTGATTACCACCACATCCCCATTCAACTCTCCCTTTTGACATGTGCCGAAGACAGATGGATTTTGGGAGTGAGAGTAAATTATCATAAGCTTAACCAAGTGGTGATGCCAACTGCAGCTGCTGTACCAGTTGTGGTTTCATTTGAGCAAATTAACACATCTCCTGGTACCTGGTATGCAGCCATTGTCTTGGCAAATGCATTTTCTCCATTCCTGTCCATAAGACCACCAGAAGCAATTTTCCTTGGCTGGTAAGGTCAGCAATGTATATTTACTGTTCTACCTCAGGGGTATATCAATTCTCCAGCTTTGTATCATAATCTTATTTGGAGATACCTTGATCACTTTTGGATTCCATAATGTATAACATTGGCATATAATGTTGATGACATTATGCTGAATGGAACTCTTGAGCAAGAAGTAGCAAACACACTGGACTTACTGGTGAGAAATTTGCATGCCAGAGGATGGGAAATAAATATGACTAAAATTCAGGGAACTTCAACCCCAGTAAAATTTCTAGGGGTCCAGTGGTGTGGAGCCTGTCGAGATATTCCTTCTAAAGGGAAGAGTAAGTTTCTGAATTTAGCCCCTCCTACAACCAAAAAAGAGGGACAACACTTAGTGGGCCAATTTGGATCTTGCAGGCAACACATTCCTCATTTGAGTGTGTTACTTCAAGCCATTTATCCAGCGACCCTAAAGGCTGCCAGTTTTGAGTGGCATCCAGAATAGGAGAAAGCTATGCAACTGGTCCAGGCTGTTGTGTAAGCTGCTCTGCCACTTGAGGCATATGCCCCAGCAGTTCCAATGGTGCTTGAGGTGTCAGTGGGCAGATAAAGCTGTGGTTTGGAGCCTTTGGCAGGTTCCCATAGGTGAATCACACCAGAGGTCTCTAGGATTTTGGAGCAAGGCCCTGCCCTCTTCTTCAGATAACTACTTTCCTTCTGAGAGACAGCTCTTGGCCTGTTGTTGGGCTTTGGTAGAAACTGATACATTTGACTATGGGTCCTCAAGTCACCAAATGACCTTATCTGCCTATCATGAACTGGGTGGTTTCTAACCTATCTAGCCATGAAGTGAGTCATGCACAGCAGGATTCCATCATCAAATGGAAGTGTTATGTATGTGATCAGGCTTTAGCAGATCCAGAAGGCACAAGTAAGTTACATGAGGAGGTGACTGAAATGCCCATGTTCTCCACTACTGCCACCCTGCTTGCTCTTCCCCAGCCTGCAACAACAGCCTTACGGAGAGTTTCCTGTGATCACCTGACAGAGGAAGAGAAGACCAGGGCCTGGCTCACAGATGGTTCTGCACTGTATTCAGGAACCACCCAAAAGCGGACAGCTGCAGCACTACAACCCCTTTCTCAGACATCCCTGAAGGAAAGCAGTGAAGGGAAATCTTCCCAGTTGGCAGAATTTCAAGCTGTGCACCTGAACGCAGACTTTTCGTTGAAGGAGAAATGGCCAGATGCATAATTATATACTGATCCATGGGCTGTAGCCAATGGTTTGGCTGGATGGTCAGGGACTTGGAAGAAGCATGACTGGAAAATTGGTAACAAAGAAAACTGGAGAAGAGGTATGTGATTTGACCTCTCTGGTTAAAAACTGAAGATATTTGTATCCTATGTCAGTGCTCACCAATGGATGTCCTCAGCAGATAAGAATTTCAGTAATCAAGTAGATAGGATGACCTATTTTGTGGACACCACTCAGTCTCTTTCCTCAGCCAACTCTATCATTGTTGCTGAGCCCATGAACAAAGTGGCCATGGTGGCAGTAACAGGAGTCTATGCATGGGCTCAGCAATATAGACTTCCACTCACCAAGGCTAACCCGGCTACAGCCATTGCTGAGTGCTTGATTTGCCAGCCAAAGATATTAACACTGAACCCTTGGACGGCAGCATTTCTTGGGGTGATCAGCCAGCTACCTGGTGGTCGGTTGATTTTCTTGAACCTTGTTCACCATCAAGAGGACAGAGGTTTGTCCTCAGTGGTATAGACACTTACTCCAGATATGGGTTTGCCTATCCCACATGCACTGCTTCTGCCAAGACTACTATCTGTGGACTCATGGAATGCCTTATCCATCATCACAGTGTTCCACACAGCATTGCTTCTGACCAAAAGATTCACTTTACAGCTAAAGAAGTGTGGCAGTGGGCTCATGGAATTACTGGTCATACATTGTCTCCATCATCCTGAAGCAGTTAGATTGATAGAACAGTGGAATGGATTTTTGAAGTCACAATTACAAAGCCAACTAGGTGACAACACTTTACAGAGCTGGGGCATAGTTCTCCAGAAGGCTGTGTATGCTCAGAATCAGTGTCCAATATATGGTACTATTTCTTTCATAACCAGGACTCACTGGTCCAGGAATCAAGGGGTGGAAATGAAAGTGGCGTCACTCACCATCACCCCTAGTAATCCACTAGCAAACTTTTTGCTTCCTTTTCCTACAACATTACATTCTGCTGGCCTATGGTCTTAGTTCCAGAGGGAGGAATGCTGCTACCAGGAGACACAACAATTCTATTAAACTGGAAGTTAAGATCAACAGCTGGACACTTTGGACTCTTCCTACCTTTAAGACAGCAGGCTAAGAAGGGAGTTACAGTGTTGTCTGGGGTGATTGACCCAGACAATCAACATGAAATCAGTCTACTACTCTACAACAAAGGTAAGCAAGAGTATGCATGGAATACAGGAGATTCATTAGGGTATCTCTTACTATTATTATGCCCTGTGATTAATGTCAATTGAAACTATAACAGCCCAATGAAGGCAGGACTACAAATGGCACAGACATCTCAGTAACGAAGATTTGGGTCACTGCCCCAGGAAGAAAACCACAACCTGCTGAGGTGCTTGTGGAAGGTAAAGGGAATACAGAATGGGTAGTAGAAGAAGGTAGTCATCAATACCAGCTATGACCACATGACCAGCTGCAGAAACAGGGAGTGTAATTGTCATGAGTATTTCCTCCATCTTTTGCTAAAATCATGTTTGTGCATGTATGCACTTGTACTAAGAAAATATCTTTATTTCCTTCTTCTTTTTCATGTGGCATAAGATTTATTGACTTCATTTAAGTATTGTTAACTTTATGTGATAGAGCAGTAGCATCACCATCTTGGACGAGCATTGCCATTTTAAAGTTCCTCTTGATCAAAAACCACCTAATTCCAGCCCAAAACACACCAGCCTAATGGCTAATATCAGCATGACCATAAGCCACGAATGACATATCTGACCAGAAACGTTCCAACCATCAAATAAACCCCTCCATGGCCAGAGACATGCCAGCCCTGAGATATCCCCCTCTTCAGCCAGAGAGATGTCAGCCCCAAGATAACCTCCCTTCCTATCAGAGACATTCCAAACCCCAAAACAAACTTATTCACACAGAAACATTCCAAACTGGCCAAGCACAGTGGCTTACATCTGTAATCCCAGCACTTTGGGAGGCTGAGGCAGGCGGATCACCTGAAGTCAGGAGTTTGAGAACAGCCTGGTCAACATAATTAAACATTGTCTTTACTAAAAAAAAACAAAAAATAAAAAAATTAATCAGGTGTAGTGGTGAGTGCCTGTAATCTCAGCTACTTGAGAGGCTGAGGCAGGAGAATTGCTTGAAATCAGGAGGCAGAGGTTGCAGTGAGCAGAGACTGCACTATTGCACTCCAGCCTGGGCAACAAGATGAAACTATGTCTCAAAAAAAAAAAGAAAGAAAGAAAGAAAGAAAAAGAAAGGACACCTTCCAAGCTTGTGATAAGTTCTCTCACTCTGAATCCTTAAATACTCTAAGTATGTATGATACCATGTTCCTTACCGAAATCAGCCAGAAGCCCCTATTCTTCAAAATAAACCTGTCTTTGACTGTTGAAACACTTTGCATGTTTCTTTCCTCTTTAACTCTTACATTATGTAATAGAATTTGAGTTGGAGATTGGTGCACTCCAGTCGTAAGAAGGATAGTTGCATTATGTTAGGTATAATTGTGACCTTACTATTGTCTTTATTTGAAGATTATGTATGATCTCAGGAGATATGTATGTGTTCATGTTGACAAGGGGTAGACTTGTGATGGTTAATATGGAGTGTCAACTTGATTGGATTGAAGGATGCAAGGTATTGATCCTGGGTGTGTCTGTAAAGGTACTGCCAAAAGAGATTAACATTCGGGTTAGTGGGCTGGGTAAGGCAGATCCACTCTTAACCTGGTGGGCATAATCTAATCAGCCTCCAGCAAATATAATACAGGCAGAAAAACGTGAAGAGGAGAGACAGTTGTAGTTTCCCAGCCTACATCTTTCTCCTGTGCTGGATGATTCCGGCCCTCAAACATCAGACTCCAAGTTCTTCAGTTTTGGGAGTTGGACTGGATCTCCTTGCTCCTCAGCTTGCAGACAGCCTATTGGTAACCTTGTGATCAAGTTAGTACTTAGTAAATTCCCCTTTATATGTGTGTGTGTGTGTGTGCGTGTGTGTGTGTGTGGTGTGTGTGTGTGTCTCCTATTAGTCCTGTGCCTCTAGAGAACCCTGACTAGTACAGTGACTATAGGAGAACACATATGGACTTAAACTATTATGAGATGCAAAGCAGTTTGAGAGGATTGCAGATTGTAAATTAATTGCTAGGACTTTAGATCATAAAATGCTAATGAAAAAAAGCAATATTTCCAAAAGATTTAACAGTAAAGCCTACATTTTGGTTAAGGACTCTAGCTGTTTTTCATAAGGTGATACTAAGAATAGTTAACATTTGTTTACTATATGTCAGGGATACTTCTCAGCATGTTGCATGTATTAACTTATTTAATCCTTACAATAAGACTATGAGGCATGTACTGTAAACCAAAAATAAAATCCTAAGCTCCTCTACCAACTGAACAGACCCCTTCTTGGCCAAGGGAACCTCAGAGAAACCCTAAGTTGGATATGCCTTGTAAACTCACTCCCTTTAGGAGTTAGATACAACTGCCCAGAATTAAGGGTAAAATACAGATCGTAAGTCTGACAAAACCGACTCTTCATGGCAATAAGATACTAAATTATAAACAGGACCTAAGACCATGCAAGGCAATGGTTAAGTCACATCCTATCAACCATAAAACCTCCTTAAATGTTTTTCTTTAACCCATTAAAATGTTGCTTACTTTCCAAACTGACTCATATACCACCACATGAAAGGTAACAGACCATGAAGGAAATCAAAATACTTTATCCCAAAATGTATTTCTTAGATACATTTTGAGATGACCCTGCTAAGCCACCTCTTGTGGGGAAAACTTGCATTATTTAATCTCGATCAATGCATCCAGGCCTTTCCTTTCTAGGAGTTTCCCAGATGTGGTAAAGATTGAGAGTGACAACTTTGAGATCTGAAAAGAACCATTTATGGTCTTTTCTCTCTGAGGACAGCTACCTATGAAGCTTCATCTACATAACAAGAGCCTTGGCTCCCCACAGCCCCCCTTATCTTAATTCAACCATTCCTTTCTGCTGACTGCAAGCTTAACTCTCTCAACCAGTTGTCAACTAAAGAATTCCTAAAACCACCTATAACTTGTAAACCTCCCCAAACCCCTCACCCCCACACCCCCACCACCCAGAGATGTCATGCTTTTGGACTCAATCAAGGTACTCTTTGCCTGTAACTCCTATCTCCCTGAAATGTGTAAAACCAAACTGTAACCCAACCACTTTGGGCACACGTTCACATGACTTCTTGCAACTGTTCCCCAGGCCACGGTCACTCATATTGTCTCAGAATAAACCTTTTTACAATGTTTTACAGAGTTTTGTTTTCCCGTTAGCAATACTATAATGATTATTTCTGTTCTGATATAAACTGAAGCACAGAAGGATTAAGTTATTTGCCAAGGTTATTCAGCAAGGATCCAATCCAAGCAGCAGTGTTCTTGTCCACTATGTAAAATGGCTTTCCAAAAGATGAGAATTATTTTAGAAACAGGGACAAGGTAACTGCTGGGAGTCTGGATACAATAGCATAGTGGTGGGCTGAAGATCATCATCAACATCTTAATGAAAATCTCCATCTCTAAGTCACAATATTACCAGTAGTGAATCTGGCAGGTCTGCACCAAACTTGATCCTTGCCTCCTTGGAGGAAGGAATTTGGCTGAAGGACATGAGGCAGAGTGAGTGACCAAGGCAAGTTTTAGAGCAGGAGTGAAAGTTTATTAAAAAGTTGTAGAGCATAAACAAAAGGAAATAAAGTACACTAGGAAGAAGGTCAAGTGGGTGACTTGAGAGATCCAAGTGCCCTGTTCAGGCCTTTACTTGGAGTTTTTATACATTGGCATGGTTTTGGAACTTGTGTTTATCCTTCCTTGATTATCCCCTTGAGGCAGACTGTTATGCATGTTAGCCGGCCAGCTCTTGGGAGGGGCTGCATGCACAGCGTGTTTACTGAAGTTGTGCCCATGCTCACTTGAGGCAGTGTTCCTATAGGAATGTCATATACCAGTTAAACTATCATCTTGCCTCCTAATGTGCATACTTGAGTCCACTTTCCCAAGGTTTGATATCTTAACAGGGAAGTTGCTGCTTGCCAGCTCCAGGTGTTTTTTATCTATTGGGACACTGTCTTTCCCCGGCACCAGCTGCAACCTGATCATAACCTGATGGTCACCTGACATTCCTAGGTGTTGGGACCCTCTCCTGTCCTGTCATGTCTGCTTAACTATCTACTCTAACAATACCTGAATCCAGGGCCAGTGTGTTCTCAGAAGGCTCCACTAGTCATGGAATAGATATTATTCCTTGGAGGTCTGTGAGCCAGACTGTTTTCTTTGTATGTACCCAGATGCCTGAGTGGCATAAAAAATGAAGTGTGGCTTCAGAAAAATTAGATACATTTACATTTCATTTGCTTAACGATCATCATTTGAAATGGGTGGCATTTAAAATCTGAAACTTTTTAAACTTTTTAACCTGCAAATAAAATTTATAGTATAAATAAGATTTTAATGAGGTAATTTAACATTAGAAAAGTAATATATCCATAGAAAGTAGGGATCCTGATATTAGTCACAAGTTGGCAAAACCTTATTCCTGACCCTCCAAACATTATTACTAATTGTAATACCTGATGCTTTAGTAAATGTTTGTCCCAAACTTCTCACTTCCTTTTAATTTTAGAGTTGATTAGCTAAATTTCCACTGCTTTCTGCTCACTCAATTTATACATGCTGCAAACTGGTAACCTGCCATTCATCTGTGGTGTATCTCTGAGAGATATACCTGCTCTAATCGTATTCTGTCTACACTTCGATCTCTCCTCTGTTTATCTATTAGTATATATACTTTGTAGTGACATTTTGCTTCTCCACCTCCTTGTACTTACCTGAAAACTTAAATGCAGTATGATGTGATGTGATGACTCTCAGCAAGTTTTCTATCAAGATAGACAGAAAAATATAATATTTGTATACTCTGGGGTTATTTGATGAGATGGCTTATGTCAGCTGCCCTAGGCTTTGTCTAGCTGATCTTAGAGCTAAAAGAATCAAATCAACATAACATTTCACCTATTATTTATTCCTGCACTTACTGAGAAGACCTAATGTAGGGACAAGAGTATATCGTTTGAGGGCAGATAAATCAGGGTTTGCACTTTGACTTTGCTATGGCATAGCTCTGTGTTTGTGATAAAATAACAATATTCTATCTTCTGCTTTCTAAACTACTAAATCGGAGTAATAATATTCAAAGAAGAAGTAATATTTCTGAGCCTTCTTCCATCAGTCCTATATCTGCCTATTCCTTTCCTGATTCTCTTCTAGGATAGAAGTGACAATTCAGTTGATGAAAGTTCTAAGATATTCACTGGCCTATATTAGTAGTAGATAAGTTTAAAAAACATGAACATATGTTCTATTTCCTGCCTTCTAATCTGTCTTCTTCATGAAGTCAGACTGGAGCCTTGAAAGCAGTTGATGGAATGAAGACACAGCCAAATCAGATGTCCCTTCCCCTTAAAAGTTTGCCCAAAAACTGGATTAAATTTAAGACATTTCATATTTGAATACCTACTATGTTGCAGACAAGATTTAAGTCATGAAAGATTTTTTTTTAAGTGATTGGAATTTAGCTTTTGTTCTCAATGAGCTTTGGATTTATCTAAGACCAGAAACGAGAACAATAAATGAAATAAAATTGCAAGGAATTTTATTTATATCTGAAGTGTTGATATAGAACTGGATTGGCAATGTTGGAAAGGACTTTCCAGGCAGGAGTGGCTATAGCACCAATACAGGTGGCCTACCATATGCTTTCAATCTTTCCCTCCCTACTTGTGTCTGTGCTCTTTCCCAGGGTAGGGGATATTTCTGTTGTAACTTCCAGAATTTGAAGTAAACAGAACTCTGTGACGCTGTGTCTAGGCCTGTCAGCTCAGTGCCTCAGGCAATTATTTATACAGTATTCTCCTGGTACAGTGTCTAATTTGACCTGGGGATTTCTCCAAGGCTTACTAGATCTTCAGGCTACATCTTGGAAAGTGAAGAACACTTTAGTCACAGATTTCCTTTATTCAAGAATCTTTAATCTTGTTTAGAGTTCTAGTGTACTCCCATAGGAGGGAAGAAGGACACAATACCTCTTCTCAAAGTCAGATGCTAGTGATTTTTCCTCTTGTTCATATCTCTAATTCCTATTTCAGGTAGCCTGGGCAGAATTATCTTGTTGCTTTCCTATTCACTGTTGATGGCATACATCTCATACTACTATTCTTACAGAGTTAATATTTGACGAGCAAAGAAAGGTTTTAGAACTCATACCACTTCCTATTCTAAGAACCTACTTCTCATAAATTAAAATGCTATGCTTTTCAAATGACATACAACTATGAAAGGTAAATTTGAGAGAAGATCTTGATTGGTATTCAAGAATCTTTCCTCAAACTTAAAATACACACATGCAAAATAATAGAATTCATTACTGATTCCCAGGAAGGACAACTCATGCTGAGTTTGATAGGTAAGCTTCTAAGATCTAGAGGGAAAATCAAAACATGATTTTATAGAAATGAAAGTAGCAGTATGTTATAAGGAGATAGTGTTCAGCAGGAAGAAAAAAAACAAAAATGTTATGAACAGCCAGTTCACAGAAGAAAAAATGCATAAGACCAATAATTATATGAAAGAATACTCACTTTCAGTAATACTAGAAGATATTCTAAGTAAAAGCAATAATCAAGAATCATGTATCTTCATCACTAACATTTGTTTTAAAGCATGACATGATTCAAAACTATCAAAGTGCTGTAAAACATGTATTCTTATCACTGATGTTGAAAGAATACAGAAGTCAACTATTTGGGAAAGAAATCTTGGTAAAATATGTCCAGCCTTAAAACCATATATGTTCTTTAACCTAATATTCCCACTTTTAATTATTTACAAGAATATAATTACATATTAAAAAGAGTTTCTCCCTGAACATAATGTTATGATTTTATAGTAACACTTGAAAACACTATATTGTTTATGCAAATCAACTACTAATACACGCATATTGCTTTTAATCGTTTGCTTTATATACTATGTTTAATATATAATGAATAATGTATGCTAGTGTAATATATATTTATTATCTTATATGTCATACATAGCTTTATATAAATATTATATCACATATACAGTGTGCATATGTATAAGGCATGCCATGTGCATACATAAAAATGTATTACTTCTAAATGATAATTTTAACCAATTCCTTTATTGTGCTTTTTTATATTTGTGCATTTTCTGTGTTTGATAAAACTATCAAGTGTAATTTCTGTAATAAAAAAATAATTATAAAGAAAGAAAATAATAAGCAAAGTTTTTATACATTGGGGTAAATTCATATACATTTATTGGTGGAAATTCAAAATGTTGGTGCTGGAACAATTGGACATCCATAATCAAAAGTAAAAAAGACATAAAATAATACACATAAATGTAAAATGTAAAAATCTAAGGTTTCTTGAATAAAACATAAAAGAAAAATTTTACTACCTTGAGTAAGAGAAGATTTCCTAGGTAGGGCACAAGAAGTATGAATAATAAAGAAAAAGATGATAAACAAGTTTACGAGTATTTAGTCATTAAGAAGTTTCAGGTAGATAAGAGTTTATTAGATTTACCATTGAGAACACAACTGATCACTTTCGCCGAGGTGGATTCAAGATTATAGCTAATTTTTATTATTTCAGTGGAAGGGGTTCTTTTAAAGAGACAGGATCTCAATCTGATTTTAATGCATTCATCTCTTAGAATACTATTTTGTAAGTCCTTTAGCCCAACACTATGTATAGTGATTCTTAATTTTCTTTTAATTCCAAAGGCTGATGTCTCCAGAATTTACTCCTCAAATGCTGGTACATTTCATTTAGCAGTGTAAAGAAGACAATTTAAAATCCAAGAGGGCATGACAAGGTAACAGTTTATCTGCAGTCTATCAATAAAAGTGGTCATGATATGACACAATACCAAACTAGGGTAGATCAACAAATTCATTCAGAAAAACAAAACTGGGAGGGGAAAGATCAATGTCCGTTTTTCAGGCAAAATGTCTAAAGAGAAGAACAGAAAAATCATGGAAGGAAGAAAACAAAATGATAGTTGCTTTTTAATAGTTTTGGCAAGGCAAATCCTGTAATTTAAGGTAGAAATAAAGAATATAGCATCTATAATTTTTTCTTTTTTCTCTTAGGTTTTTATTTATATTTTTCAGAGTAATCAAAAAAATTAGGCTGGAAATTTCTGGGTTTAGTATCTATAAAGATAGGAATTTAAGGGACACATTTGTATTATTGTTGGGTTAAAGGAAAAGAAAAATTGGCAAGGGCAGAAGAAGGAAACTGACATATTTTCAACAATAATAAGCAAATTGAGGAAATTTTAAAATGTTGGTGCTGGAATAATTGGACACTCATAAGCAAAAAAAGGCATGAAATAGATAATACACATAAGTGTAAAATAGAAAACATTTTCTTGAAGAAAATATAACAAAAAGTCTTTACAACCTTGGATAAACAGAGTCCCTAAGTAGGACACAAAAATTATTAAAAACAAAGAAAAATACTGATAAATTAAACTTTATCAAAGTTAATATTTTTGCTTTATAAAAGGCACCTAAGAAACTATAAAAACAAACCACTGACTGAGAAAATATTTTCCCAACACATAAAAAGGTTTGATTTCTAAAATATATAAAAAGTCTACTAATTCAATAAAAACAAGGCGAAAATTAAAAATAGGTAAACAGTTTGAACAGATGCTTCATCAAAAAATACATGTAAATGGGCCGGGCGCGGTGGCTCAAGCCTGTAATCCCAGCACTTTGGGAGGCCGAGGCAGGTGGATCACGAGGTCAAGAGATCGAGACCACCCTGGTCAACATGGTGAAACCCCGTCTCTACTAAAAATACAAAAAATTAGCTGGGCATGGTGGCGTGTGCCTGTAATCCCAGCTACTCAGGACGCTGTGGCAGGAGAATTGCCTGAACCCAGGAGGTGGAGGTTGCGGTGAGCCGAGATCGCACCATTGTACTCCAGCCTGGGTAACAAGAGCGAAACTCAGTCTCAAAAAAAAAAGAACATGTAAATGATAAATAAGCACCTCTCAACATTACTCCCAATAGGAAAATAAATATTAAAATTACATTGAGATACTACTACACTCATAATTATGGATAAAAATTTTAATGGCAATACATTTAATACATTTGCTAGTGAGGATGCAGAACAACTATAATTCTCATATACAATGGGGGATGGGTGGAATGAAAAACAGTAGTACAGTCAATTTAGAAAACAAATTAGTAGTTCTTTATAAAATTAAGCGTATGCTTGTCATACAACACAACAATTAACAATCTAGGTATTTACTTAAGATAATAAATGCAAATGTCTACTCAAAGATCTGTATATGAAAGTTGCAATTGTTGAAATCACAATTACCCAAACAAAAAACAACACAAATATAAATGGTAAATAGAGAAACAGTGGAAAATTACTATACAAAAAAAGCAATAAAAAACAACCAACTACAGATTTGTGTAATAACAGAGAAAGCCTGCATGCATTTCATACAGAGAAAGAAGCCAGAGTTAGAAAGCTATGTACTATATAATTTTATTTATATCACACTCTGATAAGGGATGGGTCAGTTGTTGCCAGATCCTGGGTCTGGACAGAGGGAAGTCACTCCTAAAGATCATAAAGATACTTTAAAGAATGATGGATATATTCTAGCTCTTGATGATGGTGTGGAAAATTAATGCAACTGTACACCTAAAAATGATTGATTTTACTCTGTGTAATTTATACCTTCATGAACCTAATTTAAAATAAAAAAAAAAACTTACTAGAAAAGAACAAAGAGAAACCCATGAGAGACAAGCAAGAGATTTCTTGGAGTATGGTATGTTTGTCGATAACCTTAGAGCAAATTTTTCATTTTTCAAAAGTGTATAATAGCAGAGTTTGGACTTCACTCAAGTAAGTCTAAAAATATATAAAAAGAATCTCTAGAGAATTGTAGTAATCATGGTGAAACTCAAGTTTTACTTCTCAAAAGTCAAGTTCAGTAATATATTTGGCCTACACTTTATCCTTATTTTTAGTATAATTTTATGTCTCTATTTTTCTGGAATATTCCCATTTATACCTAGTTTAATTAATATAGCATAGCATTTTTCTGTCAAGTGTCCCTATTTGGGCAGTAAAGTATGTGGTCACCTATCTTAAACATGTATCCTCTTAGATGTTCCACAGATATATGTAGAAGAACGGCTTTCTATGTATGGAGTTTCTAGCAAAAGATCAAATTCATGCTGAGTTCTCTTAAAAGAGAATATTATGCCAATTTGAAAGCTGATGCTACCATTATAAAAAAGGAAATATGCAAGGTTATGTACTCAATGTCTTTAATAGTCCATCATACATCAATTAAGAGTTTGCTGAACATACTATAGGTCCTTATCAGCATTTTTTTCTATCAATTTAGGTATTTTTTAAAACAGAGAATTACACCATTAGTGAAAATTAAGTCTAAAACCATATTAGGGCTGGCACCTCTCTATTTCTCTCTCACAGAGCATAAGCAGATAGCTAAAAAAAAAAAAAAAGAAAAGAAAAATGAGGTCAGTGATGAGCTCCTCTCCAGAGTTGCTAGAACCAGAGAGATTAATGAGATCAATATACAGATCCTTAGGTCATCGCTTATAGGTCTTTGCTCTGAGGATGGAAAGAAAACAGAAATTAGTGTGGTATTTTAACTATTCATTAAAAACTCCATTAAAAGGAAAAGATGGCCCATTTTATAGTTTACTCTATGTCTTAAAAAAACAAAATGAACTTGAAACTATTACTGAACTGCTCCCAAAGACAAATTCCAGTGAACAAAGTAGGTATTGCTTTTTGGTGAGTGGAAACAAGATAAGCAAATTAAACTATTGGGAAAATTAAGGAATTAAACTACAGTTTGAAAGATCATGGTAATGAAGTTTCTGTATAGATATAATAATATTCATCCCACTGGCTTTCTCTGTTCCTTATTAAACTATACACAATATCAAACTTATGTACGCTTCTAGGAAATAGTAACCTCTATTAGCTTAGAAAAGCAATTCTTCAAATCCCTGATAAAAATCTAAATTCTTCTATCTCTAGGTCTAAAATAGCTGGAATTCAAACTGCAATTTGGAGAATTAGGCAACTATTAACAGAGCAGCTAATACTCAGGAAGTGCTGGCATAATTCCAAAGCAATGCTCAAATAGAAAGCACCATTTGACTATTTTATGTACTGCTTAGTTATTCTCAACAGTGAAGTAGAAAAGGCAATGTAATTTACCCCAAGAAACAGGTGAGTCATTTATTGGTAAAGCAGATATAATAGTAAAGTGCTCTAGGAAACACTGAGTGAGAAGAATTCTGGAAGAAAATGCAGTAGAGGGGATATTATTAAATATTTACTAATTTCATGAAAAGTAGGTCTTCATAACTTAGATGTTAATATCTTTTTGTTATATAGCTATGTAGGAATAATATGTAAGAGAACGCTTATTATTTTGTATAAGGAAAATGTATTTTCTTATATTTAATATCTCATATAATGAGAAAGTTTTCTTATAACAAACTATAAGAGAATTCTCTATAAGAGAATGCAGGGAATTAGTAATGTATATGTCATGGTAATTAGGAGTTATGACAATATTCAACAGGAGAATCAACATTCTTTTAATAACTCAATTTTAGCCTTAAATACATTGTTCTTCAAGTACTCTAAATGCCAAATATTTTTTAATATAAATTTCTTTCTAGACCAAGCGCAGTGGCTCACCCCTGTGATTCCAGCACTTTGGGAGGCCAAGGCAGGTGGATCACTAAGTCAAGAGATTGAGACCATCCTGGTCAACATGGTAAAACCTCATCTCTGCTAAAAATACAAAAAAAAAAAAATTCACTGGGCATGGTGGTCCGTGCCTGTAGTCCCAGCTACTCAGGAGGCTGGGGGAGGAGAATTGCCTGAATCCAGAAGGCAGAGGTTGTGGTGAACCGAGATCACGCCATTGTACTCCAGCCTGGGTAACAAGAGCGAAACTCTGTCTCAAAAAAAGAAAAAATATATATCTCTTTCTAAAACACCACTGTAGAATTTAATTAAAATATCCTTTCTTGCAGGGGGAGATCCAAGATGGCAGAATAGGAACAGCTCTGCAGTGCCATTCTCAGCAAGAAGAATGCAGAGGGTAAGTGATCACCACATTTCCAAACTAGTTTTTACTGTCCACAGACCAGGAGATTCCCAGGCTGAAAAGCACCACAAGTTTCCAGCACAGCTGTTTCAGCTGGTGCTGTGGGTCTCCACACAAAAATTCACACAAATCCAGGCAGCCATTTCAACTGGTGCCTGGAATACCTGAGAGACAGAGGTTGCCCATTCCACTGAAAAAAAGGGTACTGAAACAGATGATCTGACTCAGGGGGCCCCACCCCCACAAAGACCAGCAGTCTGAAACACTCTGGACTGACAGTTTTGCAGCAAGTGCAGCTGGACCCAGGATGGTCCAGCTCTGTGAGGGGAAGGACATCAGCCAATTCCAAGGCAGTCCACCATTAGCGAGGCAATCTGCCTTTACTGAAGCAGTCTGCCATTACCAAGGCAGTCCACCATTACTAAGGCAGACCACCATTACTGAGGCAGTTCTAACTGTACCTCTGTAAACAAAACTTCAAGAAATGTCACACAGCAGCTTGGCAGAGCCCACAGCAGCTCAGCAATGCCTCTGCTGGTAGACTGTGTTAGACTACTTCCTTGCTCGGCAGGGCATCTCTGAAAAAAGGCAGCAGCATGTCAGGAACTTATAAATAAAGACCCACCTTCCCAGGACAGAGCATCTGGGAAAAAAGGCAGTTATGAATTCCACTGCAGGAGACTTAAACATACCTGCCCAGCACCTCTGAACAGAACAATGAAGCACCCAGCTCAGCATTTGAGTTCCTATAAGGGACAGACTGTCCCCTCAAGCAGCTCCCTGACCCTGGTATATCTAAAGAGACACCTCATAAAGGACAGCTCAGGCTGACATCTGACAGATACTCTTCTGGGAAGGAGATAACAGAAGAAGAAACCAGCAGCATTCTTTACTCTTCTGCAGTCACTGCAGGTGAGCCCCAGGCAAGCAGGGTCTGGAATGAACCTCCAGCAGTCCTACAGCAGAGGGGCTTGATGGTTAGAAGGAAAACTGAGAAACAGAAAGAAGTAACTTCAACATAAACAAAAAGGATGTGCACTCAGAAACCCCATCTGCAAGTCACCAAATACAAAGACCACAGGTAGATAAATCCACAAAGATGGTAAGAAACCAGTGTAAAAAGTATGAAAACACCAAAAACCAGAACGCCTCTCCTCCTTCAAGGGATCACAACTCCTCACCAGAAAGGGAACAAAGCTGGATAGAGAATGAGTCTGATGAATTGACAGAAACAGGCTTCAGAAGGTGGGTAATAACAAACTTCTCTGAACTAAAAGAACATATTCTAACCCAATGCAAAGAAACTAAGAACCTTGAAAAAAGGTTAGACGAAATGCTAATAAGAATAAACAGCTTAGAGAAGAATATAAATGACTTGATGGAGCTGAAAAACACAACACGAGAATTTTGTGAAGCATACCCAAGTTTCAATAGCTGAATTGACCAAGCAGAAGAAAGGATATGAGAGATTGAAGATTAATTCAATGAAATAAAATGAGAAGACAAGATTAGAGAAACAAGAGTGAAAAGAAATCTACAAAGCCTCCAAGAAATATGGGATTGTGTGAAAAGACCTAATCTATGTTTGATAGGTGTATGTGAATATGACTGAGAGAATGCATCCAAACTGGAATCACTCTTCAGGATATTATCCAGGAGAACTTCCCCAACCTAGCAAGCCAGGCCACCATTCAAGTCCAGGAAATATAGAGAACACCACAAAGATATTCCTCAAGAAGAACAACCCCAAGGCACATAATTGTCAGATTCGCCAGCGTTGAAATGAAGGAAAAAATGCTAAGGGCAGCCAGAGAGAATGGTCAGGCTATACGCAAAGAGAAGCCCATCAGACTCACAGTGGATCTCTTGGGAGACACCCTATAAGCCAGAAGAGAGTGGGGGTAATACTCAACATCCTTAAGAAAAATAACTTTCAACCTAGAATTTCATATCCAGCCAAACTAAGCTTCATAAGTGAAGGAGAAATAAAATTCTTTACAAACAAGCAATTGCTGAGAGATTTCATCAGCACGAGGCCTACCTTACAAGAGCTCCTGAAAGAAGCACTAAAAATAGAAAGCAACAACCAATATCAGCCACTCCAAAAATGTACCAAGTGGTAAAGACCATTGACACAGTGAAAAAACTGTGTCAACTAATGGTCAAAACAACTAGCTAACATCAAAATGGCAGAATCAAATTCACACATAACAAAATTAATCTTAAAAGTAAATGGGCTAAATGCCCCAATCAAAAGAAACAGACTGGCAAATTGGATAAAATGTCAAAACCCACTGGTGTGCTGTATTCAGGAAACCCATCTCAGGGGCAAGGACACACATAGGCTCAAAATAAAGGGATGGAGGAAGATTTACCAAGCAAATGGAGAGCAAAAAAAAAAAAAAAAGAAAAAAAAAAAAAAAAAGCAGGAGTTGCAATTCTAGTCTCTGATAAAATAGATTTTAAATCAACAAAGATCAAATGAGACAAATAAGGGCATTACATAATGGTAAAAGGATCAATGCAATGAGAAGAGCTAACTATCCTAAATATATATGCACCCAATACAGGAGCACCCAGATAAATAAAGCAAGTCCTTCGTGACCTACAAAGAGACTTAGACTCCCACACAATAATAGTGGGAGACTTTAACACTCCACTGTCAATATTAGATGAGACAGAAAAATTAATAAGGATATCCAGGACTTGAACTCAGATCTGGACCAAGCAAACATAATAGACATCTATATAATTCTCCACCCTAAATCCACAGAATATACATTCTTCTCACCACATCAAACCTATTCTAAAATTGACCACATAATTTCAAGTAAATTACTCCTCAGCAAATGTAAAAGAACAGAAATTATAAAAAAGAGTCTCTTAGACCACGGTGAAATCAAATTAGAACTCAGGATTAAGAAACTAACTCAGAACTGCACAACTTCATGGAAACTGAACAATTGGCTCTTGAATGTTGACTGGATAAACAATGAAATGAAGGCAGAAATAAAGATGTTCTTCAAAACCAATGAGAACAAAGACACAATTCATCAGAATCTCTGGGACACATTTAAAGCAGTGTCTAGAGGAAAATTTATTGCAATAAATGCCCACATGATAAGGAATAAAAGATCTAAAATTAACACTCTATTAATAAAATTGAAAGAGTGAAAGGAGCAAGATAAAAAAAAAAAACTCAAAAGCTAGCAGAATACAAGAAATAACTAAGATCAGAGCAGAACTGAAGGAGATAGAGACCTAAAAAGCCCTTCAAAAAATCAATAAATCCAGGAGCTGCTTTTTTGAAAAGATCAACAAAATAGACAGACCACTAGCCAGATTAATAAAAAAAAGAGAGAGAAGAATCAAATAGATGCAATAAAAATGATAAAGGGGATATCACCACTGATTTCACAGAAATACAACCTATCATCACAGATTACTACAAACAACTCTATACACATAAACCAGTAAACCTGGAAAAAATGGATAAAATCCTGGACACTTGCATCCTCCCAAGCCTAAATCAAGGAGAAGTTGAAACCCGAATAGACCACTAACAAGGGCTGAAGCTGAGGCAGCAATTAATAGCCTACCCACAAAAAAAAGCTCAGGTCCAGATGGGTTAACAGCTGAATTCTACCAGACATACCAAGAGGAGCTGGTATCACTCCTTCTGGAACTATTCCAAACAATCCAAAAAGAAGGAATCCTTCCCAAATCATTTTATGAGACCAACATCATCCTCATACCAAAACCTGGAAGAAACTCAACAAAAAAAGAAAACTTCAGGCCAATATCTATGATGAACATAGATGCAAAAATCTTCAATAAAATACTGGCAAACCAATTGCAACAGCACATCAAAAAGCTTATCCATCATGATCAAGTAAGCTTCATCCCAAGAATGCAAGGCTGATACAACATACTATAAATGTAATCCACCACATAAAAAGAACCAAAGACAAAAACCACATGATCATCTCAATAGATGCAGAGAAGGCCTTCAACAAAATTCAACAGCCCTTTATTTTAAAAATTCTCAATAAACTAGGTATTGATGGAACATATCTCAAAACAATAAAAGCTATTTATGTCAAACTGACAGCAAATATCATAGTGAATAAGCAAAAACTGGAAGCATTCCCTTTGAAATCAGGCACTAGACAAGGATGCCCTCTCTCACCACTCTTATTCAGTATAGTATTGGAAGTTCTAGACAGAGCAATCAGGCAAGAAAAAGAAATAAAGTATATTCAATTAGGAAAGGAGGAAGTCAACTTGTCTCTATTTGCAGATGACATGAGTGTATGTTTAGAAGACCCCATTGTCTCAGCCCAAAATCTCCTTACACTGATAAGCAACTTTAGCAAAGTCTCCAGATACAAAATCAATTTGCAGAAATCATGAGCATTCCTATACACCAATAACAGTCTAAAAGGGAACCAAATAAAGAGTGAACTCCCATTCACAATTGCTACAAAGAGAATAAAATACCTATGAATACAGCTAACAAAGGATGTAAAGTACCTCTTCAAGAAGTATGAACCACTGCTCAGGGAAATAAGAGAGGTCACAAACAGATGGAAAAACATTTCATGCTCATGGTTAAGAAGAATCAATATTGTGAAAATAACCATACTGCCCAAAGTAATTTATAGACTCAATGCAATCCTCATCAAGCTACCTATCACCCTAGTCACAGAACTGGAAAAAAAACACCTTAAACCTCATATGGAACCAAAACAGAGCCTACATAGCCAAGACAATCCTAAGCAGAAAGAACAAAGCTGGAGGCATCACACTATCTTACTTCAAACTATACTGCAAGGCTGCAGTAATCAAGACAACATGGTACTGGTACCAAAACAGAAATATAAACCAATGGAACAGAACAGAGGCCTCAGAAGCCACACCACACATCTACAACCATCTGATTGTTGACAAACCTGACAAAAACAAGCAATGGGGAAAGGTTTCCCCCTTTAATAAATGGTGTTGGGATAACTGGCTAGTTAGACACGGAAAGCTGAAACTGGACCCCTTCCTGACACCTTACACTAAAATTAACTCTGGATGGATTAAAGACTTAAACATAAGATCTAACACCATAAAAGCCCTAGAAGGAAATTGAGGCAAAACCATTCAGGACATAGGCATAGGCAAGGACTTCATGACTAAAACACCAAGCACAATGTCAACAAAAACCAAAACAGACAAAGGGGATCTCATTAAAGTCCAGAGCTTCTGCACAGCAAAAAAAAAAAAAAAAAAAAAATCATTAGAGTGAACCAGCAACCAACAGAATGGAAAAAGATTTTTGCAATCTACCCATCTAACAAAGGGCTAATATCCAGAATCTACAAAGAACTAAAACAGATTTACAAGATAAAAACAAACAACCCCCATTCAAAAGTGGGCAAAAGATATGAACAGACACTTTTCAAAAGAAGATATATATGAGGTCAACAAACAAATGAAAAAATGCTCATCATCACTGGTCATTAGAGAAATGCAAATCAAAACCACATTGAGATATGATCTCAAGCCAGTTTCAATGGTAATCACTAAAAAATCTGGAGACAACAGATGCTGGAGAGGATGTGAAGAAATAGAATCACTTTTACACTGTTGGTGGGAGTGTAAATTAGTTCAACCATTGTGGAAGACAGTGTGACGATTTCTCAAGGATCTAGAAATAGAAATTCCATTTGACCCAGCCATCTGGTTACTGGTTATATATCCAAAGGATTATAAATCATTCTATTGTAAAGACACATGCCCATGTATGTTCATTTGGCACTTACAATAGCAAAAACCTGGTACCAACCCAAATGCCCATCAATGATAGACTGGACAAGGAAAATGTGGCACATATACACCATGGAATACTATGCAGCCATAAAAAAAGATGAGTTCCTATCCTTTGTAGGGACTTGGATGAATCTGGAAACCATCATTCTCAACAAACCGACATAAGAACAAAAAATTAAACACTGCATGTTCTCACTCATAGGTGTGGGTTGAGCAATGAGAACACATGGACACAGGGAGGGGAGCATCACACACTGGGGTCTGTTGTGGTTAACTAGGGGAGAGGAGCAGGAGTCAGGATGTTGGGGAGGGAAAACATGGGGAGAAATTCCAGATATAGGTGATGGGGGCATGGAGGCAGCAAACCACTTTGCCATGTATGTACCTATGCAACAATCCTGCATAATCTGCACATGTACCCCAGAACCTAAAGTACAATTCAAAAAAAATTGTATTGTTACTTATTCCTTAAGTAACAATACTATATCCTTGTTGACTAGGATCTTTCATGTAATTTTATATTATTAGAATTAACTTTTGATTTTATTATTCTATATTAATTTTAAATTTTGTAATGTATAGATATATAGAACCCATCTTTGTAATGTGTACTCTAGTCAGCCAAAAATGTCAATTTAAAATAATATTTGAATAAAATAAAATATAAATATTTTTTCATCATTTTATAGTCAATGAATGAAATATGTTATCAAGTGAGTCTTTTTCCCTCAGCTGATTAAATTTCTTCCATATTAATCTGATTTATTCAATAAACATCAGATATCATAAGGTGTCAGGCTGTGTGTCACCATACTTAAAATGTATTAAAGCATCAGATGACTTCAAAATCTTCGTAAAATTCGAGATTTTGACCTCAATTCAGTGCTAGTGCTCTGACAAATGACTGTGAGTATATGTATATATTTGTACTGTTTAACTTGTGCTGACTGCTTTTCTAGAAATTCCAAACTTTTTATATTGGGTAAGTATTTTCATCTGAATAAGAATAAAATAAACCAACATAAAACACCATGGGCCTACCATGTTGATACCCAGGCTGAGTTGTAAAGTGGAGAAAAGTAATTTCACCAGGACAAAAAAAAATTCTGAGAATCTTTTCAGCTGCAAATGGTGTTTCAGAAACTAGGCAGTCCAAGGAACTCTACAGAGATCCCAGCAGGTGCTTGGTGCCAAGTATCCAATAGGAATCAAGAATACAACACCAACAAAAAAAATCAGACAATTATACGAGCTGAGTATGGAGAATAAATCACGTTCTAACTGAGCATCTCTGTAGAAATGACACAAGCCAAGTAGTCTTCAGTTCCATATACCTACATATAAACCTTGGCAATGATGAGCAGAGCTGAAACTAATATGAAAGGGTATTATTTGTTCCACTTGCACAATTTCCACTGGATCTATTTTCTAATCTTGATCTTATAATTCTTATTTCTCTAGTAGCAAAAAGTCACACTGAAGCTTAGAGCAGTGGACCTTGGTAAACACTGACTGTCCCTGCCTTGGTACTACAGAGATTTCAAGATCTGTCTCTCATAGTATAGAGACTGCGTGAGATTATGTGAGAAGAGCGCTTCATGAATCAGTTCAAAAGGAGGCTATAGAATTACATAATACCAAGAAAAGGAGAGCTTAAACCTGCGACGTCTGTTTTGAATCCAAAGAAATAAATTGGTCCCAGATTTTAGAGTAGGAGATAGTTTCCAGCTAGGAGGTAAACAGTTCCAACAGTGATAATCAGAGCAACTTATTCATTTATTCAATTATCAGGTTATTAATGGAACAAATATTTGAATAAAGGTAGACAATTTCTAAGGCTATGGCAGTGGTCCAAGAGATAGGTAAGTAAGGTGGAGATGGGAGAATAGTAGCAAATGAAGGAAAATGGAGAGGACGTAATTTGTTTGAAGTATGTGTATGAAGAAGAACTCCAATATTTCTGACTTGAGTACTTGTTTGGAAATGATAGGAGATTGTGGAGAGCAAAAGGATTAGAAAAAGAGAATCACAAATTCAGCTTTGCCACATAAAATTTAAATGCTTTGGAAAACTCCAAGTGTAAATGTTAACCAGGCAAGTAATTGTGTGGGTCTTTAATACAGAAAAACAAAAAGGCTTGTCTGGAAAAACAGATATAAAAGTGTTAACTTCGTGGGTGTTGATTACATGCCTGCAAATAGGTATGCCCATGTGGGAAATTTAGAGTGAGAAAATGAAAATCTAAGAAAATGCTTACCATATATTAATTTTTTTTAAAGGTCTCAAAAAAAGTGAGAAAACAAGGCTGAGTAGTAAAAGAAGTAAAAACCAAACCAAGAGAAGTGTAGTAAGAAACAAAAGGCCATACTGCAGAAAAATCAAGTAATTTAATAAATTAAGATTGTGTAAGTTTCCTTGGGCAGTATGGTTTTATTGAAGAGGTAAAGCCTCACTAAAGAGTAAGGAAATGCATTGAAAAATGGAAGTACGTGTCCTTTGTAGGGACATGGATGAATCTGGAGAACATCATTCTCAGCAAACTGACACAAGAACAGAAAATGAAATACCGCATATTCTCACTCATAGGCGGGTGATGAACAATGAGAACACATGGACACAGGGAGGGGAGCACTACACACTGGGGTCTATTGGGGGGAATAGGGAAGGGACAGCATGGCAGGGGGAGCTGGGGAGGGACAGCATGGGGAGAAATGCCAGATATGGGTGAAGGGGAGGAAGGCAGCAAATCACACTGCCACGTGTGTACCTATGCAACTATCTTGCAAGTTCTGCACATGTACCCCAAAACCTAAAATGCAATAAAAAAAATGGAAGCTCTTGGCAGCTCTTGAGAAGAATGCTTCCTGTATTTTGACAAGAAGAAAGAAAAGATGATGATGATTTCAGGGAGGTATTTTCTTGTTTAATGGTGGGAAGTGAAAGGAGTACAAAAATGCTAACTATTATTTTCTCTGGGAAGTAAGAGACCTCTAAAATTTTGCTGATTATGATAAAGTTGAAGTGTCTAAGAGGCTAGGTAGAATGGAAAGGCCTAAAGTTGTTTTGAAACATAGGACAATCAGCGATTTTCCAGCTAGAATGAGGAAATGTCATTTCAAGTTTAAGCATCATTTATATTGGTGAACACAAAGTTGATGACAGTATCATTCCAATGTGGTCAAATAATTTCCTTCAACAATGCTCACTTGCTCATGTAGAAATGCAGAGAATGGTTGGGCTATTCATGATGCGGGCAAAAATTTCAGGTTTGAAGTAGAGTGACTGAGATAATGGCATCTACAGTTCAAGGTGAATACAGAAGGAAGTGAAGAAAAGAAGCAGCTAATGGATAACGTGAACACTGAGGTTGATGATTTAATTAGTGGCTAGAGATTTGGGAGCTAAAACTCCCAGTAAGGCCTAAGAAAGAAAAGTTGTGGTAATAGCTGAATAAGCAGTTTATACAGGCAGAAAGTTGGGTTTGGATATTTCAATAAATGAGATGCTGCAATAAAAATTTTGGAAATGGGGTATTCAAGTGACTGTAAGGCCCACAGTGTAACAGTGTGAAGGCATGATTACATGTATGTGTAATATTTGTGTTGCCATTTGCGTTGAGATGCAGTAAGAATGAAGCCTGTGGACCAAGTCTTCATCATGGAATGAAGCAGATTTCACAAGATAAGCTAATTCTATTCAGAAGGCAGTATAGCTAGGGAAATAAAAAGAAATTTCAGAAACTCAAAGGAGAGAATCAGTCTGAATGTGGAGTCTGTTTTGTAAATTACTTATATAAGGGGATTACAGAGGAAGCAATGTTCATAAGAGCGCAAGTTGGAAAAATAAAGAAATGTAATGATTATTAAAATTGAAGCTGACATCAGAGTTAAATCATTGTATTGTAACCATAAGACGTAAAAGAATGTTCAACCTAAAGTATTTCAGCCTAATTTGCTATATTTATCCTTTGTTTACTTATAATACATTCAGTATATAGAATTACACTGAGCCAGTCTGTAAGTCACAGTCAAAGTAGTCATGCAAATTCATGAACTCTCTTAATGGGTGAATAAAAAGGATTTCAGTTTTAGTCCCCCAGCCAACACTCCCCAAAAAAAGCTACAAAAGAAATAATGAAAAAAAAACAACAACAACAAATGGGAATTTAAAAAACAAAAAGAAAGAACAAAGGAAGTCTAGTTACTACCATTTCCTGTGACGTTTCCTTCAAAACTAATAACAATATATTTCAAAAATTATACATTAAAAAGTAAGTGTACAATACAGTATTGTTAACTACAGGCACCATGTTGCCAAGCAGGTTTCTAGAACTTGTATTGCATGATTTGAACTAACGTTTCCTTGAAGAGCTGTGGGCTTTACAAGATGACATCAGCTACATATATTGTGTTTTTCCGACGGTAGTCATGAATTACAGATTCTACTTACCTGCTACTTTCCTTTTTTGATGACAGATTCATTTCTGTTTCCTGTTTATTGATATTTCCCTTTCTTATTTTCAAGGATGACACTTATTCATTATTTTTATACTTATTCTATTGTTTCTAAGTTAGACACATGTGGGGAAGATTGCGGTATGAGTGCAATCTACTATTGTGGAATTAGAAATCTTAAGAAAACTATGTATACATCTGGAAATGATTTATTAAATGTAATGAGCACCAGAGCTTTGTCAATGCTATTTTTATTCACAATAAAGGATGAGCAAAAAAAACCATATTTAATTATTGTCCAATTAAAACCACTTATACAGTTAGTTGGTTTTACTATAATATTATTTTTAATATTCTCCAATGGCAATCAGAGTATGTATTTATTGGTTCCAAACTTTTGCTGCTCATCTGTATAATTTTAAGAGCTAATTAGATTATCTTTAAAGATTTGCTTCCCCATTGAATTATGCATTTGATATATCTCCACTCCATTTAATTTGATAGAATGTCTGGAATCACACCCTATCATAAAGTAAAGGAACCTAAACTCTGGCAAGAAAACAACTTAATTAATGTATGAGTATGGAAAAAGAAATTACATCTGAACTTACAAGGTTGTGCACAAACCAAAATCAAAGTAAATGAGCTTTTGCATCTTGATGTAAACAATGTACATCCAACCCATAAGGTGATGATTTATACTTGAAAGCCTGAAGTAAAGATAATAGTTTCCTTACATTGATCTACAAGAGCATCAAGGTTTGCCTTTTTCTTCTCTAGCTGGTGTAGAACCACATAGAGACCCAAAGGCTGAGAACACAGATTTAAAAAAGAAAGTTTTATAAATAAAGTACTATTTTTTCTATTTCATTAAAAATATCATTATAGGATAAATCGTACAACACCAAATCAATCCTTCTTGAAAGGTACAGCAGACATGGGAACTGAAACCCCAAATAGCTATATTGAAATGCTGAAATGTCAATTAAAACTGAATTCATAACTTAAGGCCACATAACATTAAAATGTTGTGATCATCTGGATTTTTAAAATATTTCTTATTTAAAATCCTGTTGTAATGGCAAGAGGAAAGCATAAATGCTGAATATAAGATATTTCTCAAGGTTTGATCAAAAATAAAATTGTTAACAGGTACTGAATTCTACCTATATGCCAGGCATTGTGCTGACACTTAACAGACATTGTCTTAAAATATAAAGTGGTCAGGATACTATTCTTATGGTAAGAAGAAAATCTCAATGGAAACTTGCTTCATCCCAAACCCAGGTATTTTGATGCAGACATACCTACTGGTTGAGTCACATATCTCAGGACAGCAGGTGTGAATAAAGTGAATAGATCCAAGAACTGTAAAGTAGAGGCCTGAGCAAATCTGCTCTATGCAATTCAGAAGTTCTCAGTCCTTATCTAAAGGGTGTTTTGTTTATTTGCTTATTATAATTATTTTGCATATATTCCAGCAGCCCATTAGGTTCTGAGGATACCAAGGAAGTTTGAAGTCACTTTCGTCTCCTTGAAAAGTTTAGGTAATAGCCTTGTTGGGAAACAAAACACACAAATAGCAAAATACTCAGCTCTAAAGTCTACCAAAAAACACTGGAAGATTGTGTAGAACTAAGACACAAAGGCTGAGAGGACTGATTTAAAGAAAGAAGTTTTGTGATGTAGAGTTGAAATACATTTTGAGATGGACTGAGAAAAATGTGGAAAATTTAGCCTGGTAGGTATGAGAGAATCTGCATTTTGGGTGATGTGAAAGGTATGAATGTTGTCTCCAGAAAAAATTAAGCAGGATTTGTTCACAGAATAAATTAGTATAGGACAGGAATGATATTGGGGAATATTAAGGCATTCATGGAAATGGATAGAGTGAGCTAGTCCTTTGAAGAACTTGATTTTACCAAGCCAATCAATCTAGATACAATAGTACTATACTGAGTACTTTTCCTATATAATGAAAGAACTGGAAAAAAAAAAAGAAAAATGCTGTTTTGGGGTTTTTTGGTATCAGACACAATACTGGACTTCTCTGATGTATTTATCTCAACAAATCTGAAAAAGTAGGCATTACTGTGAACTGACAGAGGATAATTGGGACTCTAAATTACCCAAGTTTAGAGAGTGGATAATGGTAGAATCAGAGTTCAAATCCAAGTGTGTTTGCCCTTAACATCTATGTTCTTCCCACAGAGCAAACAATAGCCAGAGATTTATATTTCTGACTCATATTTCAAAAATATGTGTACATACAGACATAAATATGTATATGTATATTTCTATATGCATATACATATTTATATATCTACATATAGTCCTCAGTCTATGAATATATGTGTTTATAACACTTCCAGTGCAAATACTTACAGGTATAGAAATACGTATATATGTATATTCATATATATGCACACACATATATTCATAGGCAGAGGTTCATTTAGTCACTTAACAAACATTTATTCAGTAACTAATATGTGTGAGGCAAGTTGAATGACTTTAAAATGTGAACCTTGCCCCTTCGTTTCTGTTAGCTCAAAATTTAGCAAATCTCAACGTTTATCTTATGTATAAAGGAATCTTGGTTTATGCAAAAAAATAAGTATTAATATACTCTCAAAGTTTTAAGTTTTTATTTTTATAAGTATTTTATTATAATATTCATTTTGACTTGAGCAGATATCTTTGGGTAGCATTTAAGACACTTTAATTTCACAAAAATGTTTTATTGCTAACCCTTAATTAAAACGTATAAAAGAGACTGAAAGGAAATTTAATGCCATGGATCATTCAGAGATCCATTCATGTAGAATACCCAATTTTCCCCAATTATTACCATTTGCCTCCTTGTACAGAACATTCTGCAACATTTGCCAAGTACCTTTTAGAATCACAATCAAAGACTAAAAGTGAACCTCAATGATATTTGGCTCATGTAGATAACATCCTCAGTAGCAGCTTGCGGCATTGATGTGCCCCAATAGAATGTTGTTTCCGGAAAGAGGGTAAATGAATCACTTTTATGGGCTGAGTCTTTCTCTGCACGTCACCTTGCATTATTAATGGTTTACTCAAGTTTGCTGGCTATAGTTAGAGTTATTTCTAAGGTAAGGTTAAGTTCAAGTAGCTGTCGTATTATTTCCTATATTGCCAACCATTAGTATTATTTACACCGAGAGCATTTCATTTCTCTTTTCACTATATTTGAATATATTTTTGACTTCTTTGTGAACTTCCAGAAGATGCTTTTAGCTAGCTAGAAGAAAATCCCTGTGGCACAATATTTTTAGACAGACTTTGAAATTCGACACACCTGGATTGGATTCCTGGATATATCATTTAATCTTTATAACCTTGAACATGTTAATCTCTCTCAGGTGCTATTTCTTTGCTCAGAAAATAAAGGATGGAATGAACTACGGTATTGGAACTACTATAAGGATGAAAGAAGATGCAAGTTTCCAGTAGGATCATTGCCATATAGTAAACCCTTTATAAATAGTACGTATAATAATCTGTCAAATGCTATTAGGTTAAGAAATCAACAACAAACATGACATTAATTCAAGTTCAAAAATACAGATGGGTTTGAATTAACATTGCACAAGGATTTGTTTTTCTAGTTTTTCCAAATTGAGAGTTATATTCTGTTTTCAAATTTTGTGAGCAGTTATTAACTGAACAACTGTCATATGCATAGCAGTATGCTAAATATTTGAGTGTATGATATCACCCATTATGGGTTTAAATCCATCTGAATAGTAAAGATTAAGACACATGAAGCTGTGGATAATTCAAATGATAAATATTCACATGTGTTGTGAGGTAGAGAAAATGAATGTATAGGAAAAAAAGAGGATGAAAGTGAAAAAAAAGGAAAATTAAATACAGTCAGGAAAAGCTTGATAAAGAAGTTAAGAATTTAAATATACTTGTGAAAGGTAGTTATAATTTCTGTAAACAGCTGAGGAAAAAGCTTAATTTGCATAGTTTATGAAGGAATGCATATGTTTGTGTCTCACAGAATTTAGAGTTAAGAATACACACACACACACACACAGAAACACCACAGAAACTCAGAAAACCTAAGCTACTTGCTCAGGTAATTACTGCTAGTCAGTGGTAAAGTTCAAACTGATGATCTCCTGCTCCTCTTCCAGTATGTTTTTACTGCAATATGTTGAGCGAGCAAGCTTTCAAAAGCTTCTTGAATTATTCATATGAATATGGAAAATCCTATCTTACAGCATAAGGCCATTTCTATTTATAGATATTAAGACTATTAAGATTTTTTTTTTATATTCAGCCATCTCAATGACTAATCCTTGCATCATCAGTTTTAGTTGTGCCATAGCTGGGTCCTATAAGTTCATGAAAGGCAATTTGCTTCCAAATCAGTGTTCATGATATCACTTTGGTAGCTCAAAACCAGCCAAGGCGGTAACATGTGTACCACAGAAATAAGGATTTGTTTGCTTTTCTGAAGATCAAGTTGTTAAATATTTACCAGCACAACACTGGTTGGAATAGAAATTATATACAGTTCTACTATTAAAATAGCTAAAAATATGAAATTATGTTTATAATCTTATATAAATTAACTTTAGAGTGAGATGTGAAAAGGTAAAGAAAAAACTGACATGGTCTTTGAATTAAAATACCAGAAATAGAGAAAGTATTAAGTTTTACTAGAAGGTTTTCTCATAAGTAAAGAGGAAGAGACTTTCGAAATATAATGCATACAGAGTTTGCAATTGTAGTAGTTTGCTGAATATCTATGTAAATTTACACAAATTAAATAGGGTTAACTTACCATGAATAGATACATTTTATCCCAGAAACTCAAGGACATTACTATTTCAGAAAACCTATAAATCTTATTTAGCATTAATCAACTGGTGAACTATTAATAAAATTATTATTTTAATAGATTAAAATAAGGCATTTAAGTAAAATCACAGTAATGATTTTAGAAGTCATTATCGTATCACAGTAAGATAATGGAAAATCAAGCTACCTGTAGAAAAATACAGGCTTAGGTGCAGTGGCCCACGCCTGTAATCCCAGCACTTTGGGAGACCAAGACAGGCAGATCCCTTGAGGTCAGGAGTTTAAGATCAGCCTGACCAACATGGTGAAACCCCATCTCTACTAAAATGTACAAAAATTAGTCATGCGTGGTAGCAGGCGCCTGTAATCCCAGGTACTGGGGAGGCTAAGACAGCAGAATTGCTGAACCAGGGCAGCAGAGGTTGCAGTGAGCCAAGATCTCACCGCTGCACTCTAGTCTGGGCAACAGAGTGAGACTGCCAGAAGATTGAAAGAAACAAAGAGAGAAAGAGAGAGGAAGGAGAAAGAGAGAAAGAAAGGAAAAAAATGCAATGCTCTCTTTTATTCAACTAAATAATTATAAAATTTGCTAATTCAATACAATCAATAAAAATGTGCTATTTTATTTCTGTAGATGGAAATCTGAAGATTATGCTGAAAACATTAACCACGCTTAATTAAAAGAGATCACATTTTGCATGGCTTTTATTTATTCTTTAGAATTGTCTGTATTTTTTAAAAAGTCTCTACAGCAAATTACATAAGCCTACTCAGATTATGAAAATTATGAAAACAAAATATACTGGGGACAAGAACTTAATCACAATAGTCACAAAAACTTAAAATATCCAAAGTGACTTCAATGGGAAAAAAATTAAACTTAAAAATCAGATACATTTTAAATGTATATGAATAAAAGCAGGAAAAGGATGAAGATTAGAGGGAGAAGAGGAAGAAAAGAATAGTGAAGTAAATTTTAGTTCAAAGATAAACAAAATGCCACATATCTGTTTAACTGACTTAGAGCTTACCACCTAGGGAAAATGCTATAATATTAAGAGCAGCAGCAAAATATATAATTTTCATTAAAGAGTGATGTAAATTTTATTAATGTGATGATGTGAAATATAAAAGAACTTTAACAGTAGCTGCTAAATAGTATTTTCATATGTGACTAGTTTTCCTTTCATTTATTTTTTGAAAATATTTTCCAATACGAATATGGACTGTATTTGGAGACCCTATTCCAATTACAGTCATATTCTGAGGTGTACTAGGAATTAGGACATTAATATATGTATTTGGAAGGGAGACACAATTCAGGCAAAACATATGGTATGTTCCCCATTTAATTTGGAGAGCCCCAAGAAAACAAAGCATCTGTTTATTACAAACCTGCTCAGGTCCTGTGTTCCCAAAGTGAGGGCCACCATCTAAAGATGCATTTGTGAGCAACAGACCATCAGGGGCACTGCTGCTGTTGCCCTACATGACACTCCTTCCTTTCCCATCGTGCTGCCTCCCAGATACCTCCATACCAAATACAAAACTGTAATGATTTTCCATGAACAAGACTTCTGTGAGATTTGTTGAAATGGGGAAAAACTTTCTCCTTTTATAAGGCTCAGACCCAGCCCATGAGCCCAGCTTCAGAAATATCTTTTTCCTGGCTCATCCTGCCCATGTGATGGATTGAACTATTGCTGTCATTTATTACTCTACACCAATATTCATATTATACCTCAAGATGAGTAGAGTATACTTTCTTGATCTTTGACATTAGGCTTGGCCATGTGACTTGCCTTGGTCAGGGGATATTGACCTATGTAACAGAGGTGGAGGCCTTAAATGACTTTACAGGATTTGGCTTGTTTCTTGTGCCCCAGGGACCTGCTGTGAGAAGAGCTTCCTGTAGTAACTGAGGCCCCATCAACCTGATGTCCACAACAAACATACATGAGGTAAATTGACACCCAACCTACCTGGAGCTAGGCCCAGCTGACCTATAGCCTGAAGTAGATTGCCTAGTGGAGCCAGCTTAGATTAGCCAAACTGTATTCAGCCTCCTGAGCATGTGACTCCATACTTCTGGTTGTAAGACACTGAGTTTTAGAGTGGTTTGATACATAATGCTATTGTTGGTCATGGCCAACTGATACCATATGGGAGAAATACACACAATTGTCTTCCTCAGGTTCTTTCCACCATCTTTGTAAAGAAAATGAACCCAATAGATAACTGGTAGCCATCTGTTCATCAGTTGTTAAGACATACTCTGATTTTAGAGTCAAATTTATTGTCCAAATCAGTCTCAGTGAAGAATGATGCTTCATATTACTTCATTATTGAAAGTGAATGTCTCAGGTTACTATGAATACATAACAAATCCAGAGACTCATACAACTTAGAAAGCCTAGAAGGTACAATAGAGGCCATACTATAACTCTCTTCAATGATGTAATATCCTAGGCACAGAAAGGAAAAGTTATTGACAGGAGGCTACACCATAAGACAGTGTCAGCACCAGACCTAGACCTTGGGTCTTCTGCCTCCTAACCCAGCACTCCTCTATTGCAACTTTCATGATTTGCAGTTAAGTATTAGGAAAAGTATGTTGTGATTTTTCTTTTCACTGAAAGCTTCCTAAATAGCAAACAACTTGCCTAGAAATTTCTGGATTAATCATGTCAATTACCATTTTATTTTGTAGCTTCTTTCAAGGTCAATAAGATGATTTTGACACAGATTTTGATGTGAAATGTAACACGAAAGGAAGATCTTAGTGAGAGTAAAACCCATTAAGGATAATAAACTACACCAAATACAGAGATCTATAAAGTGCCTGAGCACCTCTGAACAGTCATTACTTAAATCTGTTCAGTTATCTTCCATGCTAATGTGTCATATTAACTAGGAATATGTACCAAAGGGATTCTTATTAATAGTGTTTGCTTCCTGTCAAGTTTTAATATTTTCAATTGCTGAAAAATATGTTAAAATTCTGAGAGATGGAGGAGATAATACTCATATTCTTTCAGGGGAAAATTCAACAATACAAAGCAAACTATACATCTCTGTGAAGAAATTGTTTGCTGTTATTTGTATTTTTCTATAAATTCTGCAAGTGGAGACTTAAACTCGAAGACATGATAATGGTGTAAAGAAGGAAAATGGTTAAGCGGGCTTGGCTTTGTATTCACAGGCAGTATGAAGTTCAAGGTTTGCATATAGGTTTACCTTTCTTTCAGTGCAAGGTACTATTACCTTGTTTTATGAGCTCAGATTCTGTAGTCGGACTGTCTGCACCGCATCCTAGACTATGCCAATCATTACTTTAATCATCATAGTAAGTTGTTTAACCTCTGTTTCACAGGTTTTTCATTTGTTGGCTGAAGGTAATAATGATAATATCTATCACAGAGAGTTGTTTTTAAAGAATAATTTCACTCTATAAGTAATTTTTCTTTAGTTGTGCTTATGATATATAAACAAACAAAAGTAACAAAGATCTTTGCAATCATGAAGCTTATATTCTAGAAGTCATAGCCAGACAAAGAATAAACAAGAACCCTAATAAATGAGTAATGACATACCATGTACTCGAAAATAATAAGCATGGTGGAAAAAAAAAGCAAAAGTTGAACAGAATAAAGAAAATCAAGTGTGCTACAGGAAGGGGTGGGTTGCAATATTAAATAAACTGATGGACTAGACTTCACTGAGAGTGCCTTTTGTTCAATGACCTGAAGAAGGAGATGGAAAAGTCATGCGTATATCTGAGAGGAGCATTCACATACGAGATAATTTTAAACTTCTAAGATGGGGGCAGGAGATAATTAGAATGTGGAAACTGAGACTCAAGAAAGTTAGATGATTTGCTTAAGTTTAGATGAATCAAAGAGAAAGAGTATTTTGACAGTGTGGAGTATAAAGAACAAGAATAAATGTCTTCAGTTTTCAGAAAACTCACATAATCACTGTTTCCTAAGTTTGAGATTCCCCATGAGACCCACTCTGACAACGTATACACCAGAAAATAATTGAATGCACTGATCTTGTGAGACAGTCCTTTTCAACAATGTTCAAGATAATTTGAGGTTCTGGATACTCCTGTGTTTAATTTCTTCAAGGTTTTAGTCTCAGAAGGGAGAATCCAAATGCTCATATATATCAATGCTAGGTAGTCCTTCTGACCCAATAAACAGTTTCCTGCTGTAGCAGACAGATTCTAAAGTGACCCCCAACTATCTTCATCTCTTGGTACTCAGGCCTTGCTATCTTCCCCTCCCCTTCAGTATGAGTGTAATCTGTTATTTGCCTCTAACCAACAGAATACAGCACAGAATATTAGATATACACAATCGTATTTCATAAGATAGTAATATCTATCTTGCTAGAAAACTGTCTTCTTTGCTAGCTTTGAGGAGGCAAGCTCTCATGTCGTGAATTGCCCTGTGAAGAAGCCTACATGGCAAGGAACTGAGAGCAGTCAATAACCAACAGCCAAGTCTACACGCAGTGACTCATGCCTGTAACCCCAGCAGTTTGGGAGGCCAAGGCAGGTGAACCAGTTGAGGTCAGGAGTTTGAGCCCAGCCTGGTCAACATGGTAACCCCATCTCTACTAAAAAAAAAAAGAAAAATTGGCCAGGCAGGTTGGCAGGCACCAGTAATCTCAGCTAATCCAGAGGCTGAGATGAGAGGATTGCTTGAACCCAGGAGACAGGTTGCAGTGAGCCAAGATTGTACCACTGCATTCCAGCCTAGGTGATGGAGTGAGAGTTCAGTCTCAAAGAAACAAAAACCAACCAAGCAAAAAACAACAGCCAGCAATAAACTGAGGCTTTCAATCTCACAAACTGTGAAGACCTGGGTTCACTCAGCAGCCATACAATGTTGGAGGCAAATCCTTCCCCAGTGGAACCTCAGATGAGAACCCAGCCCCAGCCAACACAGAGTGTGGCCTTGCAGAGGGCCTAGGTAAATTTTACTCAGATTCCTGACCCACAAACTATGAGATAAACGCATGTTGTTTTAAGCCACTATGTTTGTGATAATTTGTTAGATAGCAATAGATAACAAATATACTCGTTACTAGAGACCTATAAAAGTAAGTTCCATAGGAGGAAATTGAGGCCATCATAGGAGTATACAACTTAGATCTACTTCAAGACAGAACCTGCAAGTGTGGGCTTCAACTTCTGAAGACATGGTAGTGGGATAAAGAAGCAAAATTGTTAAGCAGGATTGGCTTTGTATTTAAAGGCAATATGAAGTTCACAGAGTTTTGGTTCATTATTCTACTGTACAGTGTAGTGAACCAAAACTACCAGGTCCCAGAGGTTGAGGAGCCATTCAGTGTTCCTACCGCTCCACACATTTGAACTCCTAGCCAGTGACTGAGCAATGACTGATGCTATTAAAGCTGAGACATTTCTGCCTAACATGGGAATCTTCTTTGGGACTCTCTATGAACCTGGCTGAGATTTTCTCAGAATTCCATAGCTGTCAGAGTCTCTTCCTTCATCCTCTCTCTCTTATTCCCAGTGTCAGAGAGTCATTGTGGTCTAAAGCCATTTTTTCTCTCTCATTTTCTCTCTCTCTTTCTCTTTTTTGTTCTGCTCTCCTTTATTCTTCATAGGTGCCTCACCCAATAAATCTCGTGCCTTTCATTCCATCTTGGTATCAGCTTCCCTGAAAACTCAAATCGATACAAGGACCTTTTTATACTTTTGCAATTTTTCTTAGCTGAAACTTCAGCCTCAGGCTAGGCTAGAAAGACAGTCTCATATAGTGGAAACACACAAAGTCAGCAGAGCAACAGTCATCCCCAACTCTGCTACTACCCATAATCCCTGTTGACACTCTTGTTTAAAATGAGAGTGTTGAATTAGATGATCTTTGAGTTTTTTCTTTTTCTTTATTTTTTCACTAAATGTAAAAGGAGAAGCAGATACTAAAAATGACAAAAATAACCACAATATAAAAAGTGAGGGGTATATACGACTGAGAGAGAAAAGAAGAAAATAGACAAGTAGAACGAATGAAAGTGTCAGAAAAAGAAAAAAAAAACCACAATGCTTTACTGATCGTTGCAAACATCCAGGTTTCCATCCTGATATTTTTCATTTTTTTTTCTGGACCCGTTTTTCATTTAGCTGCTATAGCTATAGCAGGCTCACTTTAAACCATCTCATTCTAGTAGGGATTTCAGATGGTAAAATCCCCAGGGTTTATCTAAGGTGAAGACCAGTTTTCTGTGCTTGTCTTTTTCCTCATGTGATCCCCATGGACCCAGTCTGCTTTTCCTTTCTCTTTAACTGTAGACACACCACAGTCATTCTCTTGGGGCTCCTTTCCCTCCCACATTTGCCTCCTCAGTGGTTTATCCTTTCTCCAGCTCAACGTCTTCTTCTTGGTACATTAGAAAACAAATACATATCCTTTTAGTTTTCAAGTTTTTACTGCAAATTCCTTTGGGGAAACAGTCAGAAGATAATATAAGGGCAAACACAGGGGCATTTGGAGTCTTAAGAAATCTTATGAAGTCATAGTTTCACTGTGCATGGTCTCTAGTCCCTGCTGCTGTGACTTCTTCACAAAAAGGCACATTGGATTCCACATCTTTTCTTCAGTGTTTCCCCCCATTTCCATTTCCCTCTGATGCATTTCGTCTCTAATTCTGCAGACCCGCTTTTCCACAAAGCACCTTCTTTCTGGTTGAAAAAAAATGTGAGATCCTGGGCAGAAACATATAGAGATAAAACATGTCCATTCATATGCCCACTATAATTAAATATGTGTTCGTATATAGATTAAAATAGTTGTTGGCAGATGATATTTTCCAAAGGTGACCACAGCAAATCTTTCATTCTTCACGGGCTTCTACATGCTATGTGATGATGGCAACAAGTCTTGGAAAAGTGGTGACTATGTCTTTTCCCCTGAATCTAGAAGGGATTATGACTAACACTATCAATACAATATGGTAGAGGTGCCATTATGTGGCATTTCAGACGAGGTTATTAAAAACAAAAACTTCTGATTTTCATCTTTATACATTTTGCATTGCATCCTCATAGGCCACTTAAAATATCTGACTATCTTGAGGCCATACAATGCTATGAGGAAACCCAGGGCACCTAGAGAGGCCTCATGAAGATGATCCAGATGAAAAGCCCAGCTGAAGTCTTAGCGTATAGCTGGTATCAACTGTCTGTTGAGACTGAAGATGTCTCCAGATGCTTTCAGCACCCAGCCGTAGAGTGCCCACCTCACCTCCCTGATGAGTCTTTCCAGCTAAGGTCTCAATGTGAGAGAAGAGGAACAGAGACAAATGATTTTTTTTAGTTTGAATTCCTGACATACAGACTTCACAAGATGATTTTTTTAAAAATTGTGACTGGGCACAGTGGTTCATGCCGATAATCCCAGCACTTTGGGAAGCTGAGACAGGTGGATTACCTGAGGTATGGAATTCAAGAGCAGCCTGGCCAACATGGTGAAATCCCGTCTCTATTAAAAATACAAAATTAGTCAGATGCGGTGGTGGGCACCTGTAATCACAGCTACTCAGGAGGCTGAGGCAGGAGAATCACTTGAACTTGGGAGGCTAAGGTTGCAGTGAGCTGAGATCATGCCGTTGCACTCTAGCTTGGGTGACAAGAGTGAGACTCCATTTCAAAAAGAATTTCAAAAAAAAAATGTGGGCTGCTAAGTATTACCATTTTTAATGAATACACAATAACCAGAACATGGTTAGAAAGCACACATCAGTTCAAATGTAATGTTCTGAAGTGATTGCTCTCATTCCCTGCCTAGATACCTGGTATGGTTCTTTTGGTTTTCATTTTATTTTAGTTTAGTTTAGTTTAGTTTTTTCATTCTAAAACCAGAAGTTTGGCTTATTGTCATCTCATAGACTTCTCATTTATCATATTTTCATTTAACTTAACCTATGGTTTTTTCTTTTCCTTGCAGCCCATGAATAAAGCTGATTCTGTACACCTTTATACAATATGTACCAATGAAATATGAACTATAAAGCATGCTTCTAGTAATGGTAACAAGAGATATTTCTCCCTCATATCTCTATTCCCTGCAGTCAGTGGACTGAAATTTATGGTAAGAATAAGTTTATTATGTTAGGTAGCACAGATATCCAAAGCAAATGGGACACAGAATGAAAAAAAATAAAAAGGAAATTGCCTAAAAATCCGGATTAGATATAGTTCTCAGACATCGTTTGGAGCCACTAAATCTATTAGAAATTTCTTTTTCTTGTAATACAATTGCCCTGTTAGTTTCTAAGTTAAGTAATGTTTGGACTTTTTCCAAATGAATTCCATGTTGATGTGTTTACTTTTTTTTTTAATACATACAAATGGAAAACTGGTTATAAACCCATTATGTTTATTGCTGTTATATAACCTTAAAAAGTTTTGCAGTCAATAAAAAGGAAACTACAAGCCCAATTAAATTTTTACTGTAAAATGTTAATTTAATGTGATAAACTGTGATGTTGCTCCTGTGTGACATGGTCCACTTCCTTTCGCTTTAGTATGCCAGGTGAAAAGATAATTTTTCCAAAGCACATTTTATACTATCAATCTTTAGTGTGACATGTCTTGATATTATTTTGTGTGAAGGTATAATTCCTATATTTAGTAACTTTTTTCTCATGTTCATAAAAGAATATTCAGCGATAATAATAAAACTGAGTTTAAATACAGTCACTACACTTCTGTATTAGTTAGGGTTCTCTAAAGAGACATAACTAATAGAATATATGTATATATGAAAGGGAGTTTATTAAGGAGAATTGACTCACATGATCACAAGGTAAAGTCCCATGGTAAGCCATCCGCAAGGTGAGAAGCAAGAAAGCCAGTGTTGGATCAGTCAGAGTCCCAGAACCTCAAACGTAGGGAAGCCCACAGTACAGCCTTCAGTCTGTTGTCAAAGGAAGGCCCAAGATACTCTGGCAAACCACTACTGTAAGTCGAAGAGTCAAAAAGCTGGAGAACTGGGAGTCTGATGTTTGAGGGCAGAAAGCATCTAGAAAGGGAGAAAGATGAAGACTGGAAGACTCTAATTCTGCTCTTCTATCTTCTCCTGCCTGTTTTGTTATAGTCACGCTGGCAACTGATTAGATGGTGCATATCATCTAATCAAAATTAGGGTGGGTCTGTCTCTCTCAGTACACTGAATCAAATGTTAATCTCCCTTGGCAACACCCTCAGACACATTCAAGAACAACACTTTGCATCCTTCAATCCAATGAAGTTGACATTCTATATTAACCATCACAGGTTCATCCCTTGTCAACTTGACCCCATATGAATCTCCTGAAATCATACATAATCTTCAAATAAAGACAATATTGATCTCCTAATTATACCTAACATAATACAGCTATTCTTTGCACAAGTGGAAGCACACTAATCCTTAACCTAAATACTATTACATAAAGTTATCAACACTTAAATCCTGATATAAAGTCAATAAATCTTATGCCACCTGATAAAGGAAATAAAACGAAGATATTTTCTTAGTACAATTGTATGCATGCACAAATATGTTCTTAATAAAAGAAAAAGGAAATATTCATGACAATTACAATCCTTGTTTCTGCAACTGGTCACGTGGTCATAGCTGGTAGTAGACATTTTCTACTACCCATTGTGTGTTCCCTTTTCTTTCAATAAGCACCTCAGCATGTCTTGGTTTCCTACCTGATGGAGTGACCCAAACGTTCACTTCTGAAGTGTCTGGGCCATTTGTAGTCCTGACTAGATTGGGCTGTTATAGTTTTCCATTGACCTTAATCATAGGGCATGGTAATACTAAGAGACATCCTAATGGATCTCCTATAGTCTATGCATACTCTTCCTTACTTCCACTGTGGAGTAGTAGACTGATTTTGTCCTGATAGCCCAGGTCAATCACCCCAGCCAGCACTGTAACTCCCTTCTTAGCCTGTTGACTTAGAGGTAAGAGAAGCCCAATGTTTCCAGGTAGCAATTGTAACTCCCAGTTTAATGAAATATTGTGTCTACTGGTGGCAGCACTCCTCCCTCTGGAACTCAGACCTCAGGACCAGCAGAACATAATATCATGGAAACAGGTAGCCAAAATTATGCTAGAGGGCCACTAAAGCTGATAATAAATGCTGCCATTTCCACTTTCACCTTGTCATCCCTAGGCCTGTAAATTCTGAATATGGGGGAAACAGTACCATATATTGGATGCTGATTCAGAGCATACACAGCCTTCCAGAGAACTTTGCCTCAGCCCTGCAAAGTATTGTCACCTAGTTGGCATTGTAATTGTAATTTCAGAAGGCCATTCCACCTTTCTATCAAACCAGCTTCTTCAGGATGATGGGGAACATGGTACAGCCAGTGAATTCCATGAGCATGAGCCCACTGCCACACTTCTTCTTTTTTTTTTTTTTTTTTTTTTTTTGAGACGAGGTTTCACTCTTGTCACCCAGGCTGGAGTGCAATGGCGCAATCTCGGCTCACTGGAACCTCTGCCTCCTGGGTTCAGGCAATTCTCCTGCCTCAGCCTCCTGAGTAGCTGGGACTACAGGCATGCGCCACCGTGCCCAGCTAATTTTTTGTATTTTTAGTAGAGATGGGGTTTCACCACGTTGACCAGGATGGTCTCGATCTCTTGACCTCGTGATCCACCCGCCTCAGCCTCCCAAAGTGCTGGAATTACAGGCGTGACACACTTCTTTAGACATAAAGTGAGTGCTTTGGTCAGAGGCAATACTATGTAGAATACCATGATGGTATAACGCCTTCTGTGAATCCACAGATGATAATCTTGGCAGAAGGGCTGCATGCAGGATAAGCAAGCCCATATCTGGAGTGTCTATTCCAGTGAGGACAAACTACTGCCCTTTTCATGATGAAGATGTCTAATATAATAAACCCATCACCAGGTAGCAAGCTAACAAAGGAATAGGGCCATATGGAGTGCTCAGTGTTGGTCTTTGCTCCTGGCAAACTTGGCACTCAGCAGTGGTCATCACCAGGTCAGCCTTAGTGAGTGGAAGTCCATGTTGCTGAGCCCACATGTAACCTCCTTCCCTCCCACCATGGCCACTTGTTTCCTGGGTTTATTGAGCAATGATTACAGGGGTGACTGGGAAAAGAGACTGAATGGTGTCCACAGAATGAGTCATCTTATCCACATGATTATTAAAATACTTTTCTGCTGAGGTCACCCCTTGGTGAGCACACATATGAGATACAAATATATACAGAGTTTTTGACCACTCAGAGAGTTCCATTCACATACCTCTTCCCCAAATCTCTTTGTCACCAATTTTCCAATCATGCTTCTTCCAAGTCCCTGACCATCCAGTCAAACCTTTGGCTACAGCCCATGAATCAGTACATAATCACACATCTGGCCATTTCTGCTTCCACAACAAGTACACAACCAAGTGCATTGCTGAAGGTCTGCCCACTGGAAAGATTTCCCCTTGCCACTGTCCTTCAAGATTTTACTAGAAAGGGCCTATAGTCCTGGCAGCTGTCCACTTTCTGGTTATGCCTCCATATTTTGGAGAACCATTTGTGAAAGGTGCCTTAGCCTTACCTTCTTCAGCCACTGATCATAGGGAACTCCCCATGAGGCCATTGGGTAGGCTTGGGGAGAGAGGGCAGGGTGGCAGGAGTGGAGATCATGGGCATTTGAGCCACTTCCTCATGTAACTTACTTGTGCCCTTAGGAACTGTTTGAGCCTGATCACATACCATTTCCATTTGATGATGGAGTGCTGCTGTACACATCCTACTTTATGGATAGACAGGACAGAAGGCAGCCAGTTCATGATAGACAGTTCCAGTCCATGATGACTTGGTGACTGATTGTCAAACATTTCATTTGTACCACAGCCCAGTAATAGGCCAAGAGCTCTATCTCAAAAAGAGAGTAAATATATGTAGAAGATGGCAGGGCCTCTAAAGGCCTCCACTGTGACTCACCTATGGGTTCTGCCAAAGGCTCTGAATAGAATCCCTTTCTGCCACTGACACCTCAAGCACCATTGGATCTACTGGTCATATGGCCCAAGTTGCAGAGAAACTTGCACAGCAGCCTGGACCTGTGGCAGAGTCTTCTCTTATTCTGGACCCACCCAAAACTGGCAGCCTTTAGAGTCACTTGGTAAATGGGCCAGAGTGACAGACCCAAATGAGGATTGTGTTTCCTCCAAAATCTAAAAAGGCCCACCAGATGTTATGTCTCTTTCTTGGTTGCAGGAGGGGCCAAATGCAGCAACTTATCCTTAACCTTAGAAGGAATATCTTGACAGGCCCCATACCACTGAACCCCTAGAAACTTTACTGAGGTAGAAGTTTTCTGAATTTTAATCAGGTTTATTTCCCATCTTCTGGCATGCAGCTGTCTCACCAGTAAGTTCAGTGTTTTTGCTACTTCTTGCTCACTGGATCCAATCAGCATAATGTCATCAATGTAATGGACCAGTGTGATATCTTGTGGGAGAGAAAAGAGGTCAAGATCTCTGTGAACTACATTACAACACAAATCTAGAGAGTTGATATGCCCCTGAGGTTGGACAGCTGAGGGCAAATTACTTCTGGTGTGCCTTATGAACAGGAATGGAGAAAAAAAATTACCAAATCAGTAACTACATACCAGGTGCCAGGAAATGTGTTAATTTGCTCAAGCAATAAAACCACATCTGGTACAGCAGCTGCAATTGGACTCACACCTTGGTTAAGCTTACAATAATCCACTGTCAATTTCCAAGGTTCATCTGTCTTCTGCCCAGGCCAAATAGGAGAGTTAAAAGCGATGTGATGGGAAGCACCACCCCTTCATCTTTCAAGTCCTCAATGGTGAAACTAATCTCTGGAGTATCAATCCCTCCAGGGATGTGATACTGATTTTGCCTTGCCTTATTAGTTTTCTAGGTAGAGGCAGCTGTAAGACTTCCATTTGGCCTTTTCTACCATAATCGCCCTTATCCTACCAGTTAGAGAATCAATTCTGTGGGGATTCTGCCAGCTGCTAGGTACTTCTATGCCAACTATGCATTCTGGCACTGGGGAAATGGCCACAGGTTGAGTCCAGGGACCCACTGGACCCACTGTAAATTGGATCTGAGCTAAAACCCTATTAATTCCCTCACCTCCGTAAGTGTCTGCTTTAACTGGAGGACCACAATGACATTTTGGAGCCCCTGGAATTAATGTCAGCTCTTGGCCAGCATCCAATAGTCCCTAAAAAGTCTACTCATCCCCCTTTTTCCAATGCACAGTTATTGTGGCAAAAGGCTGGAGGTATCCTTGGAGAAGGATGGGAGAAAGATTCACTGCATAGATTGTTGGTAGTATAGTCAGGTCCCTTCTCAAAAATACCCAACTTCCCCTTCATTCAAAGTATTCTGGGTCTGTAAACTGGCTCAAGTCTGGAAATTAAGGGGCTGTGATTCTCTGTTTTTATAATTCAAATTAGTCTTTTATCCATCCAACCTGAAAGTTTTCGCTTATATAATTTAAGTAAGAATGCAGTAAGCTTCCTATCAATTTCACTTCTAGAAACACCAATATTAATTAGCAAATGCCAGAGTTGTATACGAGACTATTCTGATTGCTGCTTTGCCTCTGCTGTCCATTATGTTAGCTATGCTCACCTTGACTTTGAGGGTTGAGTGCTACCACTTGGCACCTGCCTCCTTGGGATCCAATCATTCCCATTGCATTTAAATTTTGTAGTTGAGCGACTGTAGTTCCCCCTGTAAGATCTGGCATACAGAAAAGAACCATCACAGAGCTTTTCAAGGGTGCAGATGCTGCCCTCTTAAATCTATTTCACAAGATATTGATGAAGGGTATGTCTTCTTGACCCTTTAAGCTGGGATAAATGGGTCTAAAGTAAATAATTCACTCCAGCATCCAAATATCCCTAAACTTTGGATCCCTTCATCTGAATTAAACCAAGGGAGGTCAGGCATTTTTGGCTCACTCACAGTAGAGTAAGCTTATAATCCATATTTGAGCTAACCAAGGAAATAAACTATTATAACCCTTTTGAACTCCCCAAGCTGCAACATTAAATTCAGAATCACTACTTAGTAGGCCCATATCAATAAATTCAGCCTGATTCAACTTTCTCTTCCTTCCAACATTATCCCACATCCTTAATATCCATTCTCATGCCTGTTCTCCAGATTGCTGCTTACATAAATGAGTAAATTCAAGCATCTTCAGAGTGTAATGCACCGCCTTGTGGGTCACACTCTGAGCCTCATTTCCAGTGGCCTGCTGGGACTTGAGTCTAGTTATAGATTAGAAGCAGAAGCAGACAGAGGAGTTGGGGATGGTTCCTGAGAAGAAACAGCATTGTCTTGCCTGGCAACTGCCTCCTGGGAGGCCACCACTGTTTCCTTAGGCAGTGCGTAGTTAATCTCCTCAGACAAAGGTGAGAGGGCTGATGGCAACATGGGCGAGGGCGGGGATGGTGCCACCACTGGGAGTGAGGAGGCTATTTCCTTTGCCAAAAAAGGTTCATCAGAATTTAGGACTTCAGTGGCCCCAGCCTCATCAGGGTCCTCTCACACTGCCCCATTCGACGTTGCAGGGTCCCATGTTTTCCAATCAATGCCCTCACTTTAACAGTAGACACCTAGCGAGGCTTTATGTGCATCTTTTGTTGCAGGTCAGCCACTTGCATGATAAGAGCTTGTGTCTGATTTTCCGCAATTTCAGCCCTTTCTCTGCAGGAGGTAAGACTCTCATTCAGGGCAATCTTCGAGGATCCGAGGATCAATTTGTGCTTCTGGAGCTGACAGACAGAATCTTTGAGTTCATTATTTTATTTTATCCCTTTGTCCACTGAACTTAGGAGCAACCAAACAACTTCATTTTCTCCTCTGTTCCACATACAGTCAAAGGTATGTATAAAATCACTAAACTCCTTGCCTCTCACGAGCAATGAATCAGGAGTATTAAATGCATTTGTTTTGTGTAACTCTCAAATCAGTTCACCCAAAGAACTATCAGTGTTCTCCATAGAATTAGAAGTAGAGTCCTTAGCATTTTGGGGTCTAATCATATTAAGCAGCCAACTCCAGAAACCCCAAAACCAACTAAAAATCTTCATCCTTAAAATTCTGTTCCTCGAGAACCACTCCTGGTACCAAACTCTGTACTACTCAGCGTTTGCTACAGGGACAGGACTAGTAGAATAAATGTATATATGAAAGGAAGTTTATTAAGGAGTATTGGCTTACAGGATCACAAGGTGAAGTCCCACAATAAGCTGTCTACAAGCTGAGGAGCAGGGAAGCCAGTCCGATTCCCCAAATCACAAAAAAAGGGAAGCCAACAATGCAGCCTCCAGTCTGTGACCAAAGACCCAATAGTCCCTGGCAAACCACTGGTGTAGGTCCAAGAACCCAAAAGCTGAAGAATGTGGAGTCCAATGTTCAGGTGCAGGAAGCATCCAGCGTAGGAGAAAGATGGAGGACAGAAGACAGAGGACTTAGTCTAATCTTTCCATGGCCTGCTTTTATTCTGGCCATGCTGACAGCTGATTTATTAGATGGTGCCACCCTGATTGAGGGTTAGTCTGTCTTTCCCAGCCCACTGACTCAAATGTTAACTTTTATTGACAACACCCTTACAGACACACCCAGGAACAGTACTTTGCATCCTTCAATCCAATTAAATTGACACTCAGTGTTAAGCATTGCAACCGAGAACAAATTAGATGTAGATCACTGGTCCAAAGTTAACATAAGAAAGACGATGACACAGAAAAGCATTAAGTCTATACTTAATGACTCTGTATTAAGTAAAAGCATTAAGTCTATAGTTAATGACCCTCTACTCAAGGCTCAGCTGTATTACTTAGGAAACAAACTTGGGATTTCCTTTTATACTCTTTGCTTATACTCTTTCTCCTTAAATGTCTTTCATTTCACAGCATTTTTCTTTTTCAAGTTTAGTTAGTTAAGTAAAATTGAATTAGAGGATAGCTCAACCACAAAGGCTTTGCATTTTTTTTAATGATGCTGAAGTTGATGGGAGCTACATATGAAGAGAACCATGTTTAGATCCACAGCCTGCCCAATGTTAGTGAATCACTCTGTCTCCAGAAGTTGTCCACAATTCACCCACAATAGACCAGTCAACCATTGGGCAATATGTTACATTCAATTCAAGAAATGTTTACTCAAATTACTAGGTAGGACTCATGGCATAATCTTTGCATTATAGGTGGTTTCTCTAAAACATATTTTATCTACCAAAATTTTATATCTGTTCTTGATAGGAGAGCTAGCCAGCAGACAATATTCACTTGGATTATATTCAATGGCTGAGTGTATTAATAGTATTAACAAAATAAAGACAGATGTGATTTTTGCACTTCTTTAATACAAGCAGCCTTTACTAAGGCAATGATTTTCTTAATTGAAGTACAGTTTTAATTTTAATTAAAATTTTCCTAATGTTTGTACAAAAAGAGTTGGAATGACTCCATAAGATGACATTATACACATAGTATATATGTGTATATACTTGATATGGGCACTATCTGGGTAGAAAACAACAGAACAGTTAGAGAGACATATTAAATATTAATGAACTGTGCCTAGATTTTCATTTTATTGCTTTTTCTGTTATTTCCAATGTGGCAGAATATTTCATCCCTTCCGTCTTTATTATACAAAACATTACTTTAGAACTGCTCTTCTGATTCAATGTCTAAAATCATGAAAGGAAAAAAAAACACCTTGAACTCTAATGTTGTTGTTGTTGTTGTTTAATATAAGAGGCTTATTTTAGAAGCCATCTTTTCAACATCTTCTGAGTTGAAATAATGTAATGTTAGTAGTCCTGTATTGCCATGTTATGTGTAGCGTATATATATGTATATATATATAATCTTTATCACAATGCCATGAGATCATTAAGTCAATACTATTACTTCCCTATATATGAAGAAATCGAGACACAGGAGAATTAATTGATTAACCCAAACTCACCTATTGAGTGAGGGCTGGAGAAGGCACTCAATTCCAGGAAAACTGAGGCTAAAACTCACACACTTAACAATACACTATGTTATCTTAAAAATGATGTGATCAAACAGAATACAAATAATAATAGATACAAGGATAGAATGAATAGATGATAGATTAATAGACTGATAGAGATAGAAGTATATGACTGTTCATAATGTTGTTATTTTTAGCAATACAGAGTTGGGAAAACATAGTCTCACTACAGAGAATTAGTTACAAATAACATCCACACCAAAGGCCTTCTATACAATTAGCAAGAAATGATGATACAAAAAGATAATTTTGTTAACATAGTAGCATATCTTTTATATATTTCTGCAAGGAAAATCAATGTTAAAAATATCATCTTATTTTTGTAAATATACACATTCTTCCCGAAAAAAATTCTGAAAGCTACTAATCAAACAACTAGCCAAACTGTTTTAAGATCTCCAGATCTCCAGATTATAAGATTGTTTATTTTGTTTTTGCTTTCTTGATTTTTATTTTTTTGTAGTAATCATAAACAACTATTGGGAAAAACTTTATAAATTCAATGATACACTACCTTAAGATCATTAAAATAAAAACCTGGCCTTTTAATATTTGTGAGATTTGACCAAATCATAATTAACTCAGAAATCAATTTCATACTTTAAAGGTTTTTGAAGAAAATAATTAAGCATCCAAGATCAGATATTAAAAGAAAAATAAATTTTGAAAAAACATTAATAAGAATATTTTAAACTTGAAAGGAGAAATCAGTATATTTGAAAATAACATATAAAAGTGGCAAAACATAAAGTGTAAATGTAATATCTACATCTTAGAAGAACCTGATTTAAAAAATACTACAGAAAATATTAGACATTTCAAGGAAAATATAAAATAAGAATATATATTATGGTGGTTAAGTTTGTGGGCACAGGTGTCAATTATGTGAGGTTGAATTCTAATATCAATATGTACGAGGCATGTGGTTTGGGGCAATTTACTTAGCCTAGTTTTTCCTCATCTGTGTAAACAGGGATACCACTAATATGTCTCTAATACTGCTATTTTGAGGATAAATTGAGATAATATAATCTTATTACTCATGCCAATAACTTATATAATCTTGAAATAATTGATTTTCTAGAAGTAAAATTAATTCAAAAGAAGAAGAAACTATCAAGAAGCAAATAGTCTACTTCTCAAAGATGAACTTATCTTGATAAACCTGTTTCTTAACATTTTGTTCACAATGACATCTTTCCCTTTGTCTAAATCTTAATTTAAACTTTATTTTTAAACTATTCTTTCAATATTTTTGGTAGGCTGAATAATGTCCCCCCCCTTCAAAAAAATCCATGTTCTAATTTCCAGAACTTGGGAATAGAACACCTTACATGGCCAAAGGTACTTTATAGGTATGAGTAAGGTTAAGAACATCGAGGTAGAGAGAGTATCTTGAAGTATCCACGTGGACCCAATGTCGTCATATGAGTCCTTAAAAGTGGAAGACCATTTCCTTCTGGCTTCAGATGGAGATAAGAAGATAAAAGACAGGTAAGAGAGAAATTTTTTACTGCTGAATTTGAAGAGAGAGAATAGAAAGTCAAGCAAAAGAATGTGGACACCCTGTGGAAACTGAAAAAGGCAAGGGAATGAATTTGCCCTCAGAGTTCCCAAAATGAAATGCAGCCCTGCAGACATCTTGATTTTAGCCTGGTGAGACCTGTGTGAGCCTTCAAAGCTATGTAACTATAAGATCATAAATTTGTGTTGTTTTAAGCTACTGCATTGGTAGTAACTTGTTACAGCAGCAACAGAAAATTAATGCAGTATTTTATTGTGATATTCAATTATAACCATGTACATGGTAGTGTCCCCCAGCTAATACAGACTGAGTCAGGCAGAGCATTCTACATCTCTATTTCTAACCTGTAGCAACTAGCATGTTGCTTTATATACAGATGGAAGTGCTTGGTATTTATTGATTTCACTCTCCTCTTCCGGTATTATCCTCTACAATTTATTTCTTCTCTGTATATCTAGTGAATCTCAAGTAATCAGGTTCATTTGGATAAATATCATTATGTTTTTAGTTATGGGGTTTGAAATTAGCACATGCACCCATAAGGGCAGAATCCCCAAGTCCTTTCAGAAATAGCTTCCCTTCATCCAGATTCTGCCATCTGAAATATTAATGCAACAATTATCTTTTATTCTAATCACAAGCATTTCCTCCTAATAACCCATGATTTCACTAGCTGCTTGCTTTAATTACTATATAGGCACTCATGCACCACAAAGGAAATAAGAATTTCCCTCAGACTATACCACTTCCTTCAGAGAAGTGTACTGCTGATTGATGTCAGAGCCATAATCAGTTACCATATTGGCTGGGTTCAAAAGATAGACTATTTATAGCAAAATAAATTATATGTATTTAACAAAAGAAAAGGAAGTGACAAGTAGAAAGAAAAGACAGTCATAAAGCTTTATAATGTGCTTACACAAATTTTAAAAAAAGGTATAAATATAGTCTTCACATTAATGCTACATATTTTTGAATAAAACAATCACTTATATAACATTTTTAAATTATTTTCAAGTTGTTTTTAAATAAAACAATTTAAAGATAGTTATTACATAGTATTGAACTTGTAATGTAATTATGAAATAATTTACTCAGCCTTTCAGCCAAAGCAAGAATCCATTCTCTAATTTTAATATATTGACCTACTCATTTAAGATATTTGTTATTTGTTTGCCTGTTTGGTTTTGACAATAATCCAAAAACCTGAAATATGAATGATCCTTAACAGATCAGACTGTGAAGTCGGAAAGTGAAGAAGTTCAGAAAATAATCATTGCTTTTACTTTCAACAAATGTCAACATAAACTGCAGGGATGGGAAAGCATAATGACAAGCATTATAGGTGTGGGAATGGTAATGAGACACTTGAGAATGTTTGAAGCAGTCAAGAGAGGCAAGTTCCACCTCTGTTATTTATTTGCTGTGTAACACAGAGAAGTCACTTATTCTCCCTTCACCTCAGTTTTGAAGTTTGAAGAAAATGCTAATGGAAGTGAAATAATCTTACAAATCAATTTCTTCTCTCTATAAGTGATCTCTCTAAAATATTTTCTCAGGTATTGAATTGGTATAGAAGAATTTAGTCTTCATCAAGATATATTGATTTATAGTACATATTTCTGTCCTTTTTAAAAATACATTCAAATTTTATTTTGGATTCAAAGGGCAGATTTTTTACATGGGTATATTACATGATGCTGAAGTTGAAAGTATGATGCATCCCATCACCCAGGTAGAGACTACAGTACTTACTAGGTAGCTTTTCAGTTATTGAAAATCTCCCTCCTCTGTCTAGTGGTCTCCAGTATCTGTTGGTGCATTCATTATATCCATGAGTACTCAACGTTTAGCTCCCATTTATAAGTGAGAACATGTGGTATTTAGTTTTTTGTTCCTGTGTTAATTTACTTAGGAAAATGGCCTCTAGCTTCATTCATTTTGTTTGCAAAGGACAGGATTTCATTCTTTTTTATGGCTGTGCAATATTTCCTGGTGTATATGTACCACATTTCCTTTATCCAATCCACCATGACTCTTTGTCTTTATTATTGTGATAGTGCTGCAATGAACATAAATGTGCATTTTTTATAGTAAATAATTCATATTTATTTGGTATATACACCGTAGGGAGATTGCTGGGTCAAATGGTCATTGTATTTGTCCCTTTTCATAATTCTATAAAGAACTGCCTGAGACTTGGTAATTTGTAAAGAAAAGAGATTTAATTTACACACAGTTCTTCATTGCCAGAGAGGCCTCAGGAAATTTACAATCATGATGGCAGGGGAAGCAGGCATGAACTTCTTCACATGGCAGCAGGAAGATGCAAGAATAAGAAAAGGGGGGAAAGCCCTTTATAAAACCATCAGATTGGCTGGGCACAGTGGCTCACACCTGTAATACTAGCATTTTGGGAGGCCAAGACAGGTGGATCACCTGAGGTTAAGACCAGTCTGGACAACATGGTGTAACCCCATCTCTAGTAAAATTACAAAAATTAGCAGGATGTGGTTGCACATGCCTGTAGTTCCAGCTCTTCAGGAGGCTGAAGTAGGAGAATTTCTTGAAACCAGAAAGTGGAAACAGCAGTGAGCCAAAATTGTGCCACTGCACTCTAGCTGGCAATTGAGCAACACTCCATCTCAAAAAATAATAATAAACAATCAGATTTTGTGACAACTCACCCACTATCATGAGAACAGCATGGGGGAAACCATCCCCATGAACTAATCACTTCCCACAAAGTCCTGCCCTTGACATGTGCAGATTATGGGAATTACAATTCTAGATGAGATTTGGGTGGGGACACAAAGTTTAACCGTATCAGTAGTTCTGTTTGAAACTCTAAGAAATCTCAAAACTGCTTTTTACAGTAGCTGAACTAACTTACATTTCAATCAACAGTGTATAAGCATTCCTTTTTCTTAGCAACCTCACCAGCAACTGTCGTTTCTTGGCTTTTTAGTAATAACCCTTTTGACTGGTGTGAGATGGTATCTCATTGTAGTTTTGATTTGCATTTCTCTGATGGTTAGGGATGTTTAGCATTTTTCATATGTTTGTTGGATGCTTGTATATCTGTCCATGTTTTTTGCCCATTTTTAATGAGGCTATTTGTTGTTTGCTTGTTTTAAGTTCCTTATAGATTCTGGCATTTATTGAATCCACAGTTTTTAAATATTTTTTCCTATTCTGTAGGTTGTCTGTTTACTCTGTTGATAATTTCTTTTGCTGTGCAGAAGTTCTTACGTTTAATGAGGTCTCACTTGTCACACTTTTTGTTTCTGTTGCCATTGCCATGAGAACTTAAAAAACATGAAATGCCTCACAAATTTGCTTGTCATCCTTGGAGGGGGCCATGCTAAAATTCTCTGTATTATTCCAGTTTTAGTATATGTGTTGCCAAGAGGAGCATTTATTTCTGAATCATAAAAATATTTTTGCAGAAATTATGATGAGTCTAAGTTTCTTTTCAAAGAAATGCACTTTCTTTAAAATCAGCATTTAGAAATCCTAAATGTAACCTTTCGAAAACTTTCCAGAATTATATTGGTGAAAATAATCTTCAAAATTAATTATTCATTTTTTAAATATTATGAAAATCTAATTTATTTTGAATACAGGAGGTTCAACTTAAAAATAATCCATAAAATGTTAAATTGCTAATAACAGTTACAGTAAATTCAAGACATTTAGAATATTAGCTACCTTAAAAACTGGTCGAAACTTTACCAACATTTTTTTCATAAAGTTAAATTCATTTGTTTATTTCTTTTTTTAAATTACACTTTAAGTTCTGGGGTACATGTGCAGAATGGGTAGGTTTGTTACATAGGTATACACGTGCCATGGTGGTTTGCTGCATTCATCCCCCACTTCACCAACATTAGATGTTTCTCCTAATGCTAGCCCTTCCCAATACCCCAAACTCCTGCTATCCCTCCCCTAGCCCCACATCCCCTGACAGGCCCTAGTATGTAATGTTCCCCTCCCAGTGTCCATGGGTTCTCATTGTTCAACAGCCACTCATGAGTGAGAACATGTGTTTGGTTATCTGTTCTTCTATCAGTTTGCTGAGAATGATGGTTTCCAGCTTCATCCGGGTCACTGCAAAGAACATGAACTCATCCTTTCTTATGGTTGCATAGTATTTCATGGTGTATATGTGCCACATTTTCTTTATCCAGTCTATCATTGATAGGCATTTGGGTTGGTTCCAAGTCTTTGCTATTATAAACAGTGCCACAATAAACATATGTGTGCATGTGTCTTTATAGTTAAATATTTTATAGTCCTTTGGTTACATACCCAGCAATAGGATTGCTGGGTCAAACAGTATTTCTAGTTGTAGATCCTTGAGAAATCGCCACACTGTCTTCCACAATGGTTTAATTTACACTCCCACCAAGAGTGTAAAAGCATTCCTATTTCTCCACATCCTCTCCAGCATCTGTTGTATCCTGATTTTTTAATCAAGAGACATGCCATTCTAACCGGCATGAGATAGTATCTCAATGTGGTTTTGATTTGCATTTCTCTAATGACCAGTGATGATGATATTTTTTTCATATGTTTGTTGGCCTCATATATGCCTTCTTTTGAGAAGTGTCTGTTCATATTTTGCCCACTTTAAGATGGGGTTGTTGCTTTTTTCTTGTTCATATTTTGCCCACTTTATGATGGGGTTGTTGCTTTTTTCTTGTAAATTTAAGTTCTCTGTAGATTCTGGTTATTAGCCCTTTGTCAGATGGGTTGATTGCAAAACTTTTTCCCATTGGTTGCCAGATCACTTTAATGTTTTATTTTTTTACTTTTTATTTTTTTGCTGTGCAGAAGCTCTTAAGTTTAATTAGATCCCATTTGTCTATTTTGGCTTTTGTTGCCATTGCTTTTGGTGTTTTAGTCATGAAGTCCTTGCCTATGCCTATGCCCTAAATGGCATTGCCTAAGTTTTCTTCTAGGGTTTTTATGGTATTAGGTCTTTTGTTTAAATCTTTAATTCATCTGGAGTTAATTTTTATATAAGGTATAAGGAAGGGTTCCAGTTTCAGCTTTCTGCACATGGCTAGCCAGATGTCCCAGCACCATTTATTAAATAGGGAATCCTTTCCCCATTGCTTATTTTTGTCAGGTTTGTCAAAGATCAATGGTTGTAGATGTGTCATGTTACTTCTGAGGCCTCTGTTCTGTTCCCATTGGTCTATATCTCTGTTTTGGTACCAGTACCATGCTGTTTTCATTACTGTAGCTTTATAGCATAGCTTGAAGTCAGGTACTGTGATGCCTCCAGCTTTTTTTTTTTAATTACGATTGTCTTGGCTATGTAGGCTCCCTTTTGGTTCCATATGAAGTTTAAGGTGTTTTTTTCTAATTGTATAAAGAAAGCCAATGGTAGCTTGATAGAGATAGCATTGAATCTATAAATTACTTTGGGCAGTATGGTCATTTTCTCAATATTGATTCTTCTTAACCAAAGTCTCAGGATACAAAATCAATGTGCAAAAATCACAAGCATTCCTGTATACCAATAACAGACAAACAGAGAGCCAAATCCTGATTGAACTCCCATTCACAACTGCTACAAAGGGAATAAAATACCTAGGAATACAACTAACAAGGGATGTGAAGGTTCTCTTCAAGGGGAACTACAAACCACTGCTCAGGGAAATGAGAGAGGACACAAACAAATGGAAAAACATTCCATTTGTTTATTTCTATACACTTGCTGAGAATAACTAGAAAAATCTGGAACAAAAAACAAATCTGTTTTGTGATACCAAAGAACTCTCAAGACAGAGAGGAATTACAAGGCCAAAGTTTGGGGGAGAAGGGAAGACTATGGAAGGAAATTGAGCAGGTGAGGCCATACTATTCACAAGGGCAAATGCCAATTATAGAGGTTACTGAAAAGCTGAGAAGCCAAACAAAGCATTTGGCAGATTCAAATACAGCAAAGACAAAAACTGTAGTCCAGCACCCACTAAGAATCAGAGGCTGTGGTAAACATCCTAGGTTTGGGTTCAGGACCAAAAAGTATTTTGTCTTCAGAGTAACAGGGAAATGAAAGTAGAGCACGTGGCATTAAAACTTATAACAGAAGAATGTAGAAGAAAGATAGTAATAAATATAAGAAGATCAATTAATAAAATAGAAAATAAGATACAATGGAGATGTGTCTACCATGCCAAAACCAAGGTTCTTTGAAAAGACAAATATGTTATTAAATCTCTAGTGAAATTTATCAAGACAAATAGGGACTTAACACAAATAATATTAAGAATAAAAGTGATGTAACACTATAGATTCTATAGACACCTAAAAGGTCAAAAGATGATACTAGTAAAAATAAATTGGAAAATGTAGGTGAAATGAACATATTGATGTATAAAATTGCCATAAGAGGCAAATGAAAAAAAAATCTGAATAGTCCACTAACTACTAAAAAACAAAAGTCAAATCTATAATTTAAACCCTTCTGCAAAGAAAACTCCAGGCACAGATAATTTTACCAGAAAATTTCATCAAATGTTTTACAAATGATACACATTGATTTATATATATTAACTCTCCCAGAGAATGGAAGAAAAGAAAACAGCTTTAAACTTATATAATGAAACCAGCATAATTTTAATCTAAAACAAGACAAGAATCTGAAAAATAAGGAAGAGAATAGATGTTATGAAATCTAAGTAAGAAGTTAGGAGCAAAAAAAGAGAATGGAAAGAGTGAAAGGGCCACTATATTGTTGGAGAAAATCTTTGCCTCAGAATAAATGATAGAGAACTTTTATAAATCAAGAAGAAAATCTGAGCCAGCTTAATAAAAAATAAAAGAGTCACTAGATTATCTAAATGGAAAATAAGCATTATAATGTCATTAGTAATAAGAGAAATACTACTGAAACAATAATGGAAACCACTGCACATAAACTAGAATTGTCAAAATTAACAGTCTGATAATATGAACTTCTGCTTTGGGAGAGAACATACTAGCTGATATTGGACTTAGTCTGTTGATGTAAATAACTATACAACTTCACAAAATATATAAGGCTTCTGTTTTCAGACACTGAGTAACAGGCAACATCAGAATGAGACCCTTGAGAGAAGGAAAACACATAATATGAACTCCATGTTATCCTTGGTTTTGTCTTGGGACACCTAAAACATGGCACAGGGCCATGAAGCACCATTAAGACTGGCAGTTTTTCTAGGCAGTAGAGGTAGAGTTTCCAGTTTGAAGATGTTAAACCAATTGGAATTTGCAGGGCAGAGTGTAGAAGAGGGATAAGCAGAAATCCACATGAGAGTTACCCTTGGGTTCTAGCTGAGGTATGGGTTGTGTGTACTCAAAGGGTAGAATCCATGAGGCATATCCAAAAGAAACTGTTAGAGCATTTGAAAGCCAAACAGGATTAAAAATATCATGCAGCATCTATCTGAAAATACTGGGGTTCACAATGTATGGAAACACTGGAGTTCTACTCAACCCAGAGTGATAGTCTGCACTGAGCACCTTGGACATTCAGTTGAGCCTCAAAAAATTCATGATTTAGGTGAAAGAGCCATATTCTAGAATTAAAGTCACAATTTAGAATTATGTTTTCCCTAGGAAAATCTAAGATCAACCCAAACGGGATAGAAAGAATTTAATTGTCATACAAAATTCAAAAAAACACAATATAAAATAGACTCCTTAAAATGTATGAATTGCAATGTCCAGCACACAATCAAAAGTTACTGAACTTATAAAAATTTAGATTTTAAACTCCTTGGTACTGTTCAAAGCTCACTGAGACTCTGTTCATTTTCTGAAATCAGTTTTCTCCTTATGCTTCAGTGTGAATAATTTATTTTCAAATGTACTAAATTTCATAGATATTTTCTTCTCTTGTACATAATGTACTGTTAAAGTTAACATGAGATAACTTATTTATATTTTCACATTTTAATTTATTCATATTTTTATTTCCATGTCTTACATTTGGTTCTGTTTTAGTTTCCTTATTGCTTCTGAAATTCTTCAGAAAGAAAGGACCTACATTCACTGAGGGTCTTTGTGCTTATAAATTCCATGTCAGAAAGTCAAAAATGCAAAGAGAGAAAAGAGAGAGAGAGAGAGCCCACAAGATGGGATCAAACTTTTCCATTTGCTAGGAACCCACTCCTGTGATAACAAACCACTCCCATTATAGCAGCATTAATCCATTCATGACAGCCATGCCCCCATGATCCATGCTCATTTCTTTAAGCCCCACCTCCCACCACCTCCTCATTGGGAATTATGTTTTCAACACATGAACTTTGGGAGACACACTTAAGCTATAGCATATGGTGAAAAACATCAATGCACAGATCCAAGTAGTACAGCAAATGCTAAAATGAATACTAATTGTATAAAGAAAGCCATATAAGGGAAACAACACCTGGGTACATTGTAGTTACTCTATGGAAAGCAACAAAAAATCCAAAATCTAAAAATATCCAGAAGAAAAAAATAAAGACATGTTGTATTCAAGGAAATCATTATTAGGAAAAAAGGCTTATTTCTCATCATAACAATGGAGACCAAAACATAATGGAAGGTCATTTGTAAATTACTGAAAGACAAAAGAAAGGAAGCATTAACAAAAATTCTACATACTTCAAAAATGAGAGTGGAACAAAGGTATTTTTGGATAAATTATAGGTGAGATATTTCACACCAGTAGGTTATACTTGTAATAAATGCTAATGGAAGTACTTCAGAAAAATAATCCAACTTTTTATCTGGTATGTTATAGGTTGAACTGTGTCCTTCAAAAATTCATATGTCGAAGTTCTAACTTTAGTACCTCAAAATGCAAACTTGACAGTAGGATTATTGCAGACATAATTAATTAAGTTGAGATGAAATCACACTGGAGTAGAGTGGACCCCTAATTCAATATGACTGAAGTACCTATAAAATAGCAAAATTGAGACACACCTAATCTATGATTTCAGAAGCAAGTTAATGGTCCATATGGGAGGAGGGAAGGTGTATAACATGAGACAGGTCACAACTCTGTTTCCTGACTTATATCATCACTATGCAGATTTTTCACCTCGTGATAATTCATTAAGCTGTAGATTTGTGGTTTATGAATTTTTCTTTGTAGATGTTACAGTCAATAAAATTGAGTGAAAAAACAGGTTAACAATGAGCAAATGACAATGATATAATTCTACACAAGAATTACACTAACATTCTTCTGAAGAGCAAGTAATGTGTCTGTTAGGTTCTTTTTTTTAACTTCAGAGTTGTGTGACCTTATCTATAGGAAGTACTATCTGTTGTACATAATAAAAATGTTAATTTTAAAATACAATTCATATCTTGCCATAGCCTGCTGAAAACTCCCAGTGACTTTTCGTCACCAAGAACAAAAGCCACAGCATGGAAAGCTTCTTAGGATCTGGCCCCTAGTTGTTATTCTGACTTCATTCCTGTTTTCACACTTTGTTCCAGAACTCTAGATTCCTCCCTGAACCTTGCTTAAACATAGTCAGCAGGCTTCCACTTCAGGGTGCCTCCCCTTTTTACTTAGTTTGGAATATTGTTACCTCAGAGATGTGTTCCCTTGCACCATTGTTTTAGTAGTGGTGCTGCTCAAGTGGAACCTCCCCAGTAAAGCCTTATCTGAACACCCTATTTTAAATTGCACCCTCACCTCCTAGGCACCCTCTGTCTTCTTATGCAGCTTATTACTGGCATTATGTTGCATATTTCTGTGTATGTATTTGCACATAAGCACAAAAAATTTGCCTGCATGCACATCATTTCTTTGTTAGCATGTAAAATATGCCTGGCATAGAGTAAACATTCTACATATTCTTGCGGAATGACTAAATGAATGAATACATGCGTTAATGCATGAATCCAATGTTTTCAGCAAAGGATTGGGAAAAAGACTGGAAAACTAATAGAACTTAACCAATGTCAAGACACTTTTACACTCTGGGACTGCCAGCCTTAACTTTAGCAAAGTAAAGGCAATTTGTTTACACAAAGGGGCAAAGATGTGGAATGTCTTACTAATTGAATTTCTGTGAACTAGAAAACACAGGAGCCATTGTTTACAACGCTATTAACTGACTGCTCACATCTCTAGGTATAACTCACAGTAATCCCAGGGGAAGAAAATTAAAAAGCCTTGTTAAGAATGTAGTATTCTGCACAGGTTGTTGTTAAGTGTTAATTAATTTTATCTTTTCTGGGGACTCAAATCTTTACCCCTAGCCTAGGTATTCTTATATGACATTTGGTAGGTATCTTTTAACTCACGAATCTATAATGAATTTGTTTTGAGAATGTTTAAAACTAAATTGAGACTCCTTAGAACTGAGGGTGTCTAATTGAGACACACTATATGTATATATAATTAGTAAAAAGGTGGTAAAAATAACTTCTGATTCCTGACAGAGGTCTCTAATCCAACATTATCAAGAAACAAATGTTGTCCCATCTGAATTTCCTTCTTAGCACAACCTTTGCTACAGACATCTGCTGTCCATGCTAAAATGTCTTCTTGCTTCAGGAATCTCTCAGATTAATAATTGCAAGCATATGATTTGGAGTTAATCAGAATTGGCTCGAAGTCCCAGTCTTGAAATCAGTAGTTATATTATATTGAATGACTTGCCTAAATTCTCCAAGACCCAATTCATCTTTTCAAAAAAGGAGATTGTTAATTGTTCTTATTTCCTATGATCATCCTTATTGGGAGGCTTAAAAGCAATAAGATTGTAAAATATTCAACTCAGTTCTTAGCATATGGTAATCACTCAAAAATCAGTATAAGAACCAAAAAGGAATAATGTATTTATAGGATAAAAAAAATTTAATATATTAAGCTTATGTACTTTCTCCATATCAGATCTTAAGTATTTAATCTTTATTTGTTAATTCCTAAGGGAGACTTTGTTTCCTCTAGTATCCTCTGCAACTTTCTGTCTTTGTTGATTGCTGCGTCTATCATCAGCCATTCTATGGGAATATAATTCTTCATTCAGTCAATAAAAGGCGAGATTTGCAATCCCCTTTTTGAAAGAAGAGTCTCCTCTTGTTTGAGAAAGAGCTTTCCATAGTTTGGAGGCATTGCCACTATAGTACTTCCTGTGCAACACTACCAAACGTTCCCCAGGAAACAGTAAGTCAAAGAGTTCCGAGTTCATCCCTTAATGCTCCTTGTCTGGGTTGCATGGGTTTATATATACACAAATACGAGACGCTTTAGCTCCAGCCCTTCTTGATATTTGGCTCTGCTTTGCCAAGGGCTTTTGCTGCTGCATCACATTTGCTCAGTCTAGTTATGTCTCCTATATTTTGAGACTTGGAAATGGAATGTCAGCTGCTCAGTTCCAAAGGCACCACCTGAGGCTATTGTGTGAGTCAAGTATTTTCATCTCCTCCTGCTCTTTTGCTTTGAAATCAGTAAGGTTATGCGTAATCAAAGAACAAATATGATCACTCAAAAGAAAATTAGTGGCTGGTAAATTTAGAACTAACCCCTCATATGCGACTTCACACAGAGATTGTTTTTCATCTTTCTCTGTATGTCACATAGCTCATCTAAATGAGAAGTACAAATGTTTTCAAAGGCAGCTCCATACATAGCTCAAAACTGAAAAATGGTAAAAAAAAAAAAAAGGGAGTTTTTAATGTATTATTGGTTCTGCCCACCAGACTTTTCATTGAACTCAAGATACTTCAATGATGTGAATGTGATTTTAATGATTTTTTATTAACTGGACAAGGTTACATGATTTAGAAAAAATATTTGAATATGTATAACATTAGTAAACATGCATAATTAAGAAGGACAAATTAATCAGTAGTTGAATGTCTGCTCCATGGAAAATATTGTGATAGACTTTGGGAGAATACAAAGGTGAGTGAAAACAGTTGCTGATCTCAAGGATTTCACCATCAAGTTGTAGAAAAGGCATAACGCTATGGAACCTTAAACTTCAAACATGTATACTTCCATGCTAAAAACTCGAATTAGTTATTTGAGGAAAATCCTACTGTGTGGGCCAGAGCTTGCACTAAGTGAATCTGGGAAATATTCCATTTGAGAAAAAAAATTCTTTTTGCAAATGGTCTTAACATCGGGTGGAAGAAAAATTAGTAGAGGATAAAAGTCCCAAACATTAACTGAAGAGATTATACGTTGTAAACTGAAAATTTTGCTAACTCTCAGTGTTTTACATATCTATTCCCATCACCTACCATCTCCAGTGGGCAGAGATGCTTTAGCTCCAGCCCTGCTTTCAGAGCTGTTGGTGTACTTGCATCCCTGCTACCCTGCTAGGTTCTCAATAAGGCTCAATTTCTGTCTCTCTGGAACCCATTATTAATTCTGTTGCTGATGGGCGTGGTGGCTCATGCGTGTAATCCCAGCACTTTGGGAGGCCGAGGCGGATGGATCACGAGGTCAAGAGAGCGAGACCACCCTGATCAATATGGTGAAACCCCTTAGTCTCTACTAAAAATACAAAAAATTAGCTGGGCATGGTGGCGCGTGCCTGTAATCCCAGCTACTCAGGAGGCTGAGGCAGGAGAAATTGCCTGAACCCAGGAGGCTGAGGCTGTGGTGAGCCGAGATCATGCCATTGCACTCCAGCCTGGGTAACAATAGTGAAACTCCGTCTCAAAAAAAAAAAAAAAAATCTGTTGCTTTCATACATTCTCAACTTAGTGCTTTGCTTTCCTGAGTCCTACCTTTACATGATGTTTGAATTTTATCTAAAGTATGCCTTTATTCTTTGCCTCAATCTCTTTTCCTGCATTATTAATATTTTCTTTTTTATGTTTGCTGCCTTTGTGAAAAATGTAAAAGTTTATAACCACATGAAGCATTAGAAACCACTTTTCTGGAGCTATTACTCATGACGTGATTGTTGGTTTATAACAGTGGGTCTTATTCAAAAACTCATATACACAGGAATAACCAAATAAGCCCCAATTTGCCAAAAATTAAAATGAACTAGAACAGCATTTCAAATAGAGTTCCACAGTTATCACAAGAAGTGCCTGGTACATTTGCAAATGATCAATTTAGATTAGAAATGCTATAAATTTAGAAAGGATATTTATCCCTATGTCTGGGATGGTCTAGAACTTTCAGGGGTTATAAAAAAATCTTAGTCTTGAAGATGGATAAGATTAAGAAGTGAAGAGTGTTGTTCTCGATTATGGAAATCTATGAGTAATGGTGAATGCATAAATGTTTTGTAAGCTGAACATAACTGAGAATAATAGGGTATAGCAGCTGAGGTCTAATTTCACCAAAATTGTAGACTTGGATCTGATTCTTCTTTCTTCTGTTTCCCAGGTGAATCCTTGGTAATATATAGAAATTACTTTTATGTGTATGAGAGAGGGTGGTGTTGGGGAAGGTGGGCAGGGGGGAGGGAGAGTGTGTGTGTGTGTGTGTGTGCGCGCGCGCGCGCGCACGCACACACACACGTGCACTGGCAGGTGTGTTTGAGCAGCAATACGTTTCTTCATGAGGTAATCAGATACTCTTTCATTATGTGCCTCTGTGCTGACCATGGGGATTTGATTCAACTGAAAAGTAAAGGTAATAAAACTGTAGAGAAAGGGATACTACTATATTAAAGGATAAGCTTTGAAATATATTCCAAAGAACACTGTTAGGGGCTTAGGGAAAATCTCATTTCACTTGCTAACTTTTCTAATTCAGGCCAGGTATATAACCTGCCTCCTGAGAGGATAGAGAAAGATATGCTGAATAAGCCTGAGTGAGACCAGCCAACACTAAGCAGAAAATGATGACCCTTCTCATCCTTTTTGTGTTCAGCAACAACATGAAGTTTAAATAGTGGGGTGTTTGTTGATATCATTGACACTACAAGTATAAATATTAAATAATATGTTCACCTGATTGTCATTTCTAGTTGTTTTTATGGATGTCTATGTGGCAGCTAGGGCTACTCATGCCATATATTTCATGAGACTATTTCAATACTTGGCATTGACCTATCTTATTTATAATTTTTCTGTGTACAGATTTTCCTTTTTCTAGGCGTTCTAGTATTGTTTGCCCCCATCAACGTTTTCCTCACCTTTTTTTACTTTCTATTCTAGAGTCTCAGATTTATTCATTGTTCATTCATTACTCTTTGATTGACAAAAGAAAAAAAGACATCATAGAGATAAAATAGAGTTGAACCAGAAGACAGAAACAAATGGATGGCAAAGTGATAAGTATACCTCTAATCCCTTTCTTCTGGGCTCTAGAAATTTTAAAAGTCTCACACTTTCTTCAAGACCTTTCCACAAATAAGTTTTAGGGGAAAAAATACTGCTGATAACATCCCCAAAAAATGCCATTATTGTTTCCTTACATAAGACAAACAAAAAATCTTTAGGGGGCAAAACATCAAAGACAGTGAGCAACAAAAAGATATTTAATACTACCAGATCTAAGTCCCTTTCAAGAGCACCTTTCTCTCTCTTTAAAGGGCACAATCTTCTTGTCTTCAGCTCTATTGAACAGCAGTTTAGGGGATGCAGTTTTCTTACATCTGTAACTCTTCTTTTCACATAAATAATTGAAAGACCACATTATTACTTCATCTTGTTTTCAAGGACTCTTGAGATACTGGGTGGCCATTATATTTTTCTGCAATATTCAGGTTAATCCATGGTTGCAATTCTGCCTTGTAAATGGAATTGATGAAATAAATTTTTTTAAATGCAGCAAACATAGATGGATAACAATCTCCATGATTCTAGAGTATGAATTCAAGATAGCAAGTACAGCAGCAGTACTCCATGCATGAATCATAGAAGAGACATTTGAGTTCATCAGATAACTTACTCCTAACTCCATAAATCAGCAATCCAGGACCCAGAGAGATGAAGTGCTATGACTTGATTTCACAGGATTCTTCCTGATTGTTGAGTGACACTTCAACTTAATATTCTAGTTTCGCATGATAAATACTCCAAGAAATAAGTGTTATATTCACTTGTGAAAAATATAGCTCAAAGTATGGGGGTTTTAAAATATAAAAGTATTTTGAGTTTGCATTTTAATATATTTCAAAATTTCCATAATTTCTTCACTTTCTTCAAGAAAATATGAAAATAAGAAAGAAGCCAAAAGAAAACTTTGGCATCAATGATGCAAATGATTCTTTAATATTCTACTAACTTAATATTTTTGGTAATTACTATTTACACTAAAATCTGTAGTCACGTCACCATGGGTAGGTCTTTGACAGGACAGCTCCAGAAAATAGACACTACATTTTTTTGGTCTTCAAAAAAACCGATTACCTGTCTAGGCTTTTTGGTTATGTTAATGAAGCAATATGAAATTTAAGACAATCGGCTGAAATAATGCATTGCCAGTCTGATAAATCTAGAATTAAAAAAAAATTTTAGATTCATTAATGAACCTTTATGAGAATGTTGAACCACCACTTAAATAGTCTGTCTTTCCATAGTACTTTGAGGAACATGTTATATGAGGACACATTTCATCTCAGTCAGAACTGGGCATTAATCAGCTCTATAGAGTCTTTTTAAACCTTTGTTTGGCTTTCAGATGCTCTAACATTTGCTTTCTGCTATGCCTCATGGATTCTACCCTTTGAGAATATGCAATCCATACCTCAGCTAGAACCCAAGGTTAACCTCCATGCAGATTTCTGCTTATTCCTTTCTGGGGCTTCTTCCTCTATTGCACTCTGCCCTGCAAATTCCAGTTGCTTTAACATCTTCAAACCAGAAGCTCTACCTCAGCTGCCCAGAGAGACTGCCAGTCTTCATGGTGCTTCACTTCCCTGTTGCCATGTTCTAGAAAGTGTCCCAGGACAAAATCAGTGATAACATGGAGCTCACATCATGTGTTTTCCTTCTCCAGAGGATCTCATTCTCGTGTTGCTTGTTACACTGTATCTGAAAACAGAAGCCTTATGTATTATGCACAGTTGTATAGTTATTTACAACAACAGGCCAAGTCCAATACCAGCTAGTGTGTTCTCTCCTAAAACAGAAGTTGATATTGTCAGACTGTTAGTCCATATGGGTCTATTGTGCCTGTGGCATGGAGAAAGCCCATGTCATAAGATAAACACTAACCCAAGTCAGAATAAACTAGGTTCAAGCCTTAAAATGCCATTTCTTAGGTGTATAACCCTGGAAATGGCACGTACCATATTTTAGCTTCAGTTTCACCACTGCCAAAGATAACAAAAATACTTATCTAGTACGATAAAGTAAGGTTTAAACAAGATGGATATAAAACTGATACATTAGTTACATATTTTTTTAAATTTAAAGCTGATGTGATTTTGAAAACTTAAGATAAGTGACTCTTAAAATAACTCCTGAATAAGAAACAGTGTAATCTCAAATAACTTTAATCATTTTAAGAAGCCCCAGAATGTTGCCCAAACCCCAGGAAATTTATTTTACTCCTTAGTCAATCAAATGAACAAACCATAAAATAAAATAATTAAATGCATAACGCTGCCTTTAAACTCAAAATCTGCCAGCGGCCTCAGAGCACACAATTATAGAAAATAAAGTACACTTAGCAAGGTGTTTCTTGAGATATAAGTAAATCTAATTTTATATTTAAAATATAACATCAGAACTGTGATAACAAATCTAATAATTGCAATAAGGCACGACACTGAGCTGTTAAGTCACAAACAGACCAAGACGGTGGGCCACTGTGCAAACAGGATGAAAATCAGACATCTATGGATTCAAATAGTTTTCTTACATGTTTTATATGACATTGGACATGTTATTTGACCTTTCTGGCCTCAAATGCATTTTTCATAAAATGGAGAAAATAATACCTTGTGGTAATGTCAACATGAGAATAACATGGGCTATGATGTGTAATGTCCCTGGCACAAAGTAGGTATTCTGATATTGGTAAATTTCCATCATCTTTAAAATATTTTCCAATTTTTTAGTCTCATAATGGATGTATTAAACAGTAGTTTTTAGGCCGGGCGCGGTGGCTCACGCCTGTAGTCCCAGCACTTTGGGAGGCCGAGACGGGTGGATCACGAGGTCAAGAGATCGAGACCATCCTGGTCAACATGGTGAAACCCCGTCTCTACTAAAGGTACAAAAAATTAGCTGGGCATGGTGGCGCGTGCCTGTAATCCCAGCTACTCAGGAGGCTGAGGCAGGAGAATTGCCTGAACCCAGGAGGCGGAGGTTGCGGTGAGCCGAGATCGCGTCATTGCACTCCAGCCTGGGTAACAAGAGCGAAACTCCGTCTCAAAAAAAAACAGTAGTTTTTAAAAATAGTATTAGTTTAATCCATTGGTTTGCTGGTAAATAAATGGGATTCAAAGTTAAAAAAGGCAAACATTCACTCCACACAAGAGACTGTGATAGTGTCTTGCATACATCATTTAGAATGTCTTCCAAATACGTTGCATGCATTGATCAAAGGATTTATCTGTGCTAGAAATATACAGAAACTGGAGCAAAATAATGTATTTCTGCAAATATATCTTTGCATAAATAAATAAAAGTAAATTCCTGTGTGTAACATTTTTATTTTCCATGTAGCACAGTTATGCCCTTAAGATGAAAGTTTAAGCATTATTAATAATACCTATTAGTAGTAGTAATAGTTATCATTAATTTAACCCTTACTTATTAAAGGAAAATGCTGTGTCTCATTCCAGGCATCTAAGATCAGAAATTTGGAAAGCATATTTCTAGCCTTTCCTCACTCCTTCATTTATTCTACCCAGGCAAGAGCAAAGTGAAAACTGATGAGTAACTTTAGGAAGAATTACTATAAATGCTTGACTTATTTTCACTTATTTTCCTTAGTTAATGATTCTATCCTCAAAGAGAATATATTTTCTCTTTTTCTCTATGCTACCCATGAATGGGAGAGGATGAGTCTGTTTCTTAGATTCTGAATTAGCAAGCAGAGCACTTGGCTAACCAAACTGAAGGTACAATTGGCATCCTGGTCTCTGACATTATTTTGGCTTCCATTTTGATATTTTTCCTCTTAACTTGTTCAGATTTTACCAGGAGTGAGGGGGTGAAAGATTAATTTTTGGTGGTTTTATTGACCCTAAACTCTAAATACATAGGCCAGAAATATTAAAAAATAAAACCAAAGAGTGAAATTTGGGGTAGCAAAACATACACTTGGAGAAGCAGTTAGTAGTTTAAGATGAGTGGTTTGGGCTTGGTGTTCTCATTTGGTAATCTGCAGAGGTTAATTTTAGGTGCAGGTGGGTTTTAAGACCCTGACATTGACCAATTTGAAATTAATGCCATCCCATAGTATTTCGACTGTGGTACATGTTTGCAACTTGTGGTGTTTTTGTCCGAAAGCAAAGACTATTGAGATTTAAACAAAGGCCCTTGAACCTAAGGAAATGTTTCAAGGGGGATGCCAATGAGAGATCATTTGAAATGGGGAACAGAAAGTGGGAGCCTCAGCTAGGATCAATAAAGCCACTCAGCTCTCAGCAGTGACAGAGTCTATCAAAAGGAGTCAAAGCTCCAGGGCCTTAGCAGGAATAGGGACCACGATTCGGGATGCTGCAGACACTTCTTCAGGAGCAGCTTTTTTCTAAGGAGGTATGGCTAAGGTAAATGTTCCATTGCAAGGAATAGGCTTCTTAGTTCATAGCAGACAGAACATTCTTTGCTGCTTTTAAATTGCTGGGTAGTGAAGTCCCCATATGCCTCTGAGCTCGAGAGGTTTTAGCTTTAAATTGTTACTGCCAGACAACTCTATACCAGATGCTCCAAATTCCATTCTGCATGGCCAAGAAAATAACAGTAGGAGGGCAAATCATGAGGAATGCCCATAAACTCAAAAAATAATTTCCTATTTCATGGTTTTAGGGTGGTACTGGATTGGACATCTCCAGATTGAGGAGGAAATTTTGTTAGGAGCAGGTTTCTCGGCAAGAGACACTAGAAAAAAACATTCTGGCATAAGACTGAAAATATGTACTTACAAGAGTATGCACCTGGCAACTGAGCTGCCACCCTTGAAAACTTCTAAACTTTGTAAGTAGACTAAGTGTCACTTTTGGAAACAAGAGGCCAGTGCATAAATGGATTATCCCTTCAGAAATGTGATTGCAGAGCACCAAAAATAACTTCTTGCTGGGAGAGTTCTCCCAATTGAGTTTAAATTTACAAGTCATGGATTTAGAACACCTAGAACAGTCTGAGTGGCATCCTGGCAAGGCTACAACCAAAAAACATTACCTTCTCCAGTTAAAAGGAATTTCTTCTCTGGTCTTTGAAACAACTAAACACTTAGCTTTGCAAACATATTATTTTTTTCCTGGAATAACTGCTTTTAGAAATAAGGATTGGCTTCTTACCTTAATTAAAAGATATCATAATTTTTGTTTCTTATTAACTCTTTGAACTCTACAAAGATAGGCCCTACAAATACTTTTCAGACAATTTTTTTAAAATTTACTTATGCCAAAGAAAAACAATGTAGCTGCTGATAGAAATCAGTTCTACTCTAACATAAAGTATAATTTTTGCTGGGACTGAAATGAAGAAGCTGAAGAGATTCAATATTGTACTTTTATTTCTTTAAATTTTGATTAAAAGAGTAAAAGAACTTTACTTTTTTGGACTATGAAAGTGGCTACTATATTTAGACTTTAATTTCTCTCTGAGTAGTTAATAATGGAATCAAGTTTGCCTACAAAAAGTAGCATCTTGACATTGACATCTTGAAATATCTTAATGTCCTTTAATCTCATGGCAGAATATCTAATATTTTATGTTATAAAATATTTATGGACAAAATCTGGAATAGAAATAGATTATGCAGTGAACTTGGGCCTTAGTTACTAAGTGGCTTAGATTTGGTTTCATTAATACATGATTTTAATCCATTTCAGAACTCTGGAGATAAGATCTGTATTGTCCACACCTGATCCCAAGAAAATGCTCAAAAGAGCAGTGGTTAGTATGTCAGAGTGGCATCTTGAAAATGGGAGACTGTCCCAATACAGTACACTGCTAATCACATTCCTTGTGAGATGATAGGCCCCTATTTTATCAAACCCCATGCATTTATTGCAGTGAATAGCAGGGTGACCATTTACTCCTAGCTCCATGAGGAAAGATTTCCTCAAATATTCCTGGCCTCTTCTACTATCATAGAGAGGATAGGAGCCACATGCCTGTATTCAAATCCTACCTCCTTTGCTTAATAATTTTGTGGCATTGAGAAAAAGTAGCCTCCCTCTGCTTTCTTCCCTCACTTACACAGTGTGGACATTAAACATGTTTATGAGGATGCTGTATGGATTAAATCAAATGCTATATGTAGAGTATTTAGAATAGTGCTTGTCTAAAGTGTTCTGCAAGTATTAGCTATATTCGCTATTATTTGCCAAATCTCTCTAGATTTTCTTTTTAAGCAGAACTTTTAAGTTCAGGGGTACATGTGTAGGTTTACTACATAGGTAAATTTATGTCATGCGGTTTGTTGTACAAATTATTTCATCACCCAGGTGTTAAGCCTCATATTCATTAGTTAACTTTATCTCTCCCACCCCCTGCCCTCTGACAGGCCCCAGTATGTGTTGTTCCCCTGATGTGTCCATGTGTTCTTATAACTTAGCTCCCACATATAAGTGAGTGCATGTAATGCTTGGTGATATGGTTTGATTGTATCCCCACTCAAATCTCATCTTGAATTGTACTTCCTATAACCCAAATGTGTCATGGAGGCCCTGGTGTGATGTAATTAAATCATGAAGACAGTTACCTTCATGCTTCCATTCTCATGAGTTAACTCTCATGAGATCTGATTATTTTATACAGTGCTTTTCCCACTTATGCTTGACACTTCTTCTTCCTGCTGCCATGCCAAAAAGAAATGGTTTGCTTCTCCTTCTGCCATGAATTGTAAGTTTCCTGAGGCCTCACCGCCATGTTGAACTGTGAGTCACTTAAATTTCTTTTTTTAATAAATTACCCAGTCTCATGTATCTCTTTAATAGCAGTGTGAAAACAGAATAATAAACTTGATTTTCTGTTCCTGTGTTACTTTGCTAAGGATAATGGCCTCCAGCTCCATTCATTTCCCTGAAAAGGATATCATCTTGTTCTTTTTTTTTTATGATTAAATAGTATTATATGGTATATATGAACCACATTTTCTTTATCCAGTCTGTCATTGATGGGCATTTAGGTACATTCCATATCTTTGCTATTGTGAATAGTGCTGCAGTGATCTTACACATGTATGTGTCTTTATAATGGAACAATTTCTACTCCTTTGTGTATATACCCAGTAATGGGATTTCTGGGTCTAATGATATTATGTCCTTGGTCCTTTAGTAATTGCCCCACTGCCTTCCACAATGGTTTAACTAATTTACACTTCCACCATCAGTGTATATGGGTTCCTTTTTCTCTGGAACCTTGCCAGCATCTGTTATTTTCTGATTCTTTAATAATAGCCATTCTGACTGATGTCAGATGGTATTTCATTGTGGTTTTGATTTGCATTTCTTTAATGATCAGTGATGTTGACCTTTTTCATGATTTTTGGCCTTATGTATGCCTTCTTTGGAAAAATGTCTGTTCGTGTCCTTTACCCACTTTTTAATGAAGTTGTTTGGTTGTTATTTCTTGTAAATTTGTTTAAGTTCCTTATACATGCTTGATATTAGACCTTTGTTGGATGCACAGTTTGCAAAAATTTTCTACTGTGTATTTTTCTCCTATTATGTATGCTTACTCTGCTGATAGTTTTTTGTTTTATTTTGTTTTGTTTTTTCCTCTACAGAAGCTCTTTAGCTTAATTAGATTACATTTGTCAATTTTTGCTGTTGCTGCAGTTGCATTTGGCATGTTCATCATAAAGTCTTTCCCATGTCTATGTTCTGAAGGGTATTGCATGGGTTATCTTTATGGTTTTTTATAGTTTGGGGTCTTACATTAAAGTCTTTAAACCATCCTGGGTTAATTTTTGTATATAGTGTAAGGAAGGGGTACCGTGTCAATCTTCTGCATATGGCTGCCAGTTATCCCAGCATCATTTGTTGAATAGGGAATCCTTTCCCCATTGCTTGATTTTGTCAGTTTTGTCAAAGATCAGATAGCTTCAGGTGTGTGGTCTTTTTCTCTAGGTTTTCCATTTTGTTCTATAGGTCTATGTGTCCGTTTCTTTAACTGACACTTGTCCAAACTCTTAAAAACCATTCTGCTTGTTGGAGATGATGGAAATAAAAGAGAGACTAATTTTTTCTCATTGTTTTTGCAATCAATTTTCCTTAAGCAGTGTACCTAATACAATGTCTGTTTGTTCATGATCTAAGTGTAAGACACCTATAAATTATCTTGGAGCATTTTTGAGCAGAAAATCCTGGAAATGTTGAGACCTCAGTGCAACAACCATTTTCTTCATTACCAAGTACCAACCATCTGAGAAAAAATATCTGGGATGTAGCTTCTGTATTTAAAGGGATAGGAGCAGGTATGAAATAGGTAACTAGGGGAGTTGTAGAAGGAATGGATTAAAGAGATCTAGTAGGATTTCCAGGTAGCAACCAGGGCCTACTTGAGATTAGTAGTCACTAATAGAAAATGACTAAGAGGCATAGGCATGTTGAAGAGGTTGCATTATTCCAGGGTAAATGTTTTTACAGGCAAGCATGCTGGCTTCCACATTGCCACTACCAGGATGAACAGTGGTCTGCAGAGCTCAGTGAGGATAGAGTGAAATTCCTTGTTTTTCCTGATAAATACTCCTGTTAAAACTCCCACAGCTTCCTTCAAAGCCTCCCAAATTAAATATTCTCAAAAGGAAACTACTAATATACACTATGACCAAATAGGGTTAATTTCAGGAATGTTATTATAAAATCTAATAATGTAATTGACTACATACATGTTGAGGGTACAGTTCTTATGATTATACCAATAGATGTTGAACACACATATAATTTTTTGGAACTTCTAATTAAAATTATAATCAAATTGAAGAGGAATAAAATTAGTTAAGTATAATAAAGACTTTACTAAAACAGTAATTATTACCACAGATAGACACCAAGACCATCTTATTTAAATTACAAAGCTATTCAGGGGTTCCCACCATCACCATTATTATCCAATATTGCCTCAGAGCTTATAGAAAATGCAAGTAAGGAATAAAATAATATTTTAAAAATATGAAATGAAGTAAATAAGACTCTTGTAGATTATATTCTATATATACAAAACCAAAATAATCTTGTCAAAGATAAACTGATAGAATAAGAAGATGACAAATTGCTTGAACATTTACTTAAAAAAATTCAGTAACTGAAGTTTCTAAGTAAGAAACTTTCAGCAAAAGAAGGAAGCAAAACATTTTTTCATTCATACTAGCTAGAAAAATTATAAAATGCACATGAATTAATTTAATAGTAAGGGTATGGAATCTATGTATAATCATATTGAATGACATATAACACCATAAGCTGATTAAAATCATATTATATTCTTGAACAAGAAGACTTATTATCATTAATATGCTAGTAGTTCAAAAGTCATGAGTAAATGCTAATATAGTTCTAGAAGAATCCCAATACAGCTGAATTTCCGGGGAAGGTAAAAGAGAAGTTTGAGAAACTGGTAAAGACAACAACAACAAAATCCTTATAGTTTATACGGAAGACTGCATGCCTAAAAATCATCAAGAAGTTTTTCGGAAAAAAAAAGTGAATAGAAACTCCCTTATTAGATATCACAATATATTATAGTGTCTCTAAATCAACACATTATTGACACTGAAATAGAAAAGTAAGACAGTGAAATCAACTAGAGGATCTAGAAATAGATTCTAGCATACATGAAAACACAGCACATGGACACTGTTTAATAAATGCCAGCATTCAGCATTGCTGTCTTTATGATCATCTTGGTCATCAATACAGTATCACAATTATCAGAACCATCAACACGGCTTCCCAATGCATAGTGCCTGGCATTGAATAAGCTCATAATCAATATTCTTTGAATGGAATTGATACAAAAGGCAGACATCAATAATTAATTACATCACCTAACAAAAATGAATCTGAAGAAATATGTGCAGGTTTTTGACAAGTTGTTATTACATATAGATAAATGAGAACATATTTTTTGCAGATGATAAAGGACTATTTAAGTGTTATTTTTGATGTAGTATTATTTTATATCCTGCAAGGTCAGAGAAATATGAAATAGTGATTTATAGTAATATGATGCATACATTTTGGTAAATACACTAAATTATTGTTCTGTCTGTAAAAATACGCAAGACTATTTTGCATTTCTACATATTTAGCCAAGCTTTTGTGGGTAAGGCTTCAGGGAAGGGATTTTGTTAATATTTTCAAGAAAATCAAATCTCTACTGGTATGATATATGTCCATTCACGTAGCTCCTATGAGAAAAATTTTGTGATGAGGTTTACTTTTTCTAATTGACCTCAAGGACCATATAAGCCCACACAAAGTGAACCTAGACCTGTATGTTTTGTGTAGGTTCTGTTACATGCTGCTCAGCCCATAGGCATTTTCTCAAAGGTTACAAAGGAAAGTGGAATCTGTTTTATCTCTGATCATAAATCACCCATTGTTTACTTTTCATAAACCCTTAGATATTGTTTACAGGCTATGTTGAGCTTTTTCTTCTTGTCTTAATGGATAAAAGTGTTTTTAAATTTTTATGGTCTAATTTACCTTTATTGTTATTCCATTTCTTTAGAAGTCAGAGCACTAAATAAACTAATGTATGTTTTAATGGATAGGATCCATTAAAACCAGCTAGTATCTAAGTGTCTTTAAAGTTTGTGACGTCTTTATGAACTTTACATAACATAATTTTGAGTATAAAAAGAATTTTCTTTTCCTGTTCTGTTTCTCTTTAAATATATGCAAAGACTTAAGGATCAATCAGTTTGAAGTCCATATGCTACCCTACTGCAAGAATACCTTGGCTACCATTAAGAAGACTGTGTACCTCACCTTTGGATGTAGAAGTGCCCTGTGTTTTTAGATGGAAATACAGATCAAATAGTGGAAAAACAGAAACATCATATTACAAACTGTGACTCACTTATTAATTACAAGCAACACACACACACACACACACACACACACACACACACTATTCCTTCCTTCTACACCTCTGCTTCAGATTGGATCTAATCCCAAAGCTCCATAACAAATGGAAATATTATAATCAAGTGCCTACAATGTGTCAGACAGACAATTACTTCCACAGGAGTTGTTTTATTTAATTTGTTCTAACTTTGTCATTTAAATATTATCATTCATTTTACCTTTGATAAAACAGAGATAAAAACAGAGGATTTTACATAAATGTTCTAAAAATTATCTACAATTAAGCCTCTGCTGCTTTTTTTCACAAAAATAGAATTTTGGTTTGAGTTGAGACCTCTGAAAAAGGTAATTTTTTTGACACTCTCTTCTTGAAACTTAAGATTAAATAATTATATTTTCATTGCTAAAGATACCCAGGCTGTGGAAGAATTGAGCATAATGTACAATATTTTACAGAGCATATCGTTTAATTGGTTGTGGAGACTCACTGATAATGTCCCTGCAAAGTTAGCTTAAGAAGAAACTATTTGAAGACTATAAAAATAAAAATAAATGGTAAATCTTATTTTCTCATTTAATGGTAAATCATTTTCCTCATTTCATGGCAAGAGAAGGAAAACGATTTCTTAAACAAATCTCTGTTACTTTGTTTCTGTTGTTTATTATCATTATTATCAATAAGATAAATCTTGGTTATTAAAATATTAATTGCTAATGACATAAATGTAGTAGAAATCTGTATAAATAACAAAAACAATTATTTAGCTTATGTAACAGGTAAGTTCAGAAATAATTTTAAAGTACAGCAGAATCTAGGGATCTGAAAGCTGTCAGCAAGACTTGGAAGCTTTCCCTCCATCCTTCAGTTTTCCTTCTTTGCTGGTTTCATTCTATGTATGACTCTGTTCTTATGTGGGTATAGAGTTTTATCCTGGCCATTCAAGGCTTAAATGGTCCTCAGTGCTTTGCTCTCATAAGATTTCAACTACATATAGATATAGATGGTAGAAATATAGACAGATGATGTGAGAGATAGATAGATAATATATAAATATACACATTATATTCTGATTAGAACTGCTTGAATGTCCTAAGAGCATGGATGGTTCTGACAGGGGTCAGAACCATATAATGTGTGGGCTTCATACACTTTTCTGTGGAAGATTATCAGGGGTCTTCTTGAAACCAAAATAAAAGAGATGGAGTTAGACAAAAAAAAGTGTTCCAAAAATGATGAAAGAAAAATACTTGCATTATAAGTGTATATAGTATACAAAATATACATTTAATACATTTAATAAAAATGCTTAAATTATACTATCTACACTTATAATGCAATTTTATGGTAACAGGTGTCAGATTAAATTCTCAAATCCTTTAATTTTATCTTCCAAATGCCTGCATTATTTTTGTGTGTAAATACATTTCAGATTTAGCAATGCAGCACATATTGAGTAAATCTGGTGAGCTGTGTGTTAGGAGGGAGGGGAGGAATGAGGAGACAAAGGTCCACGTAGTTAGTCACCAGTGAACATGCATTTAAGTTGGCTGGTTCATTATAGAAGTTGAATTTGTAATGGAAATGCCCACTCAGTTCAATTTCAGAAGTGTGCAAGGAAAAAATTATCAATCTGGAGACTCATACTAGGAAATACAGGAAAAAAACCTGGAAAATACAATGACGTTTAGCAAAAGGGTAGGAGTTTGGTGATAGAAATTTTGTGCCAAAAAAAAGCCATTTAGAAGGATCTGGTGTTAGCAGAGATTAGAAATCAAAGTTCAGAATTGTCTCATTAAAAGGGGACCATAATCTTATTTAATATCTGTTAAAATGTTGAGAAAAATCATATTAGGAAATTATCAATGTGCAATGCTGAAATGTTATTGCTAAAGTGAGTTTCCTGTCATTAAAACAAACACATGAAAGAGATCCCTAAAAGTAAATATGAAAAGCCTTACTCTCCAATATTATTGCCCTCTTTTCTTTTTAGGGCTTTCCTAAGGACAGAATTACCTGTCAATATCCTCAACATATTTTTATGTTTCCTCAAGGTAGACTAATATTCGTCTTAAGTAATATCTTTTTCTAAAACTTATCACCTCAAACAAACCCAGTAGTGCCAATCATTCAAGGAAAAATTGCCTCAATATTATATAAAATTTGATAGGAAACTTCCTATAGAAAGTAGAAGCATTCTTAATAATTGAAATTTTAAGAAAAAACTAAATTTCTTAAGAATATTAAAGTCTTTTTTCATTTATATCACCAGAGATTAATACTGTGGCATATGTGATATATAATAAATATCTGTTATATACCTAAAATGCAAAAAATAGCCACAAAATTTTGGATTTTAGCACATTGCCGAGCATATGTGCCTTGTTTTTCTTGCTCAAAAACAAGTGCCAGAATTCTGATAATATAATTATCTCAAATATTTCAGCACATGATGTTAATGAGCCAGTCCATGGACCTGGCAAAACTAAACTCTTTATCTCAAGTAATGGAGCTATTAATATTCAGGTTTTTGAAAATTCAGTTTTTTTGTCCTTTAGAAAGACTGGGATTTTGTTGTCAGTTTTAATGATAGAAAGAATCTTCTGTAACTTTTCTTTTAGTTTGTCTCCAGTTAACAGCTTTGTAATTTACAAAGGCCTCTAATGCAAATTGAAAATAGGAACTATCTACATCCTTGATATAAAGAAAGAAAAATACAAGAAGTCTTCACTTAATATGGTTGATAGGTTTTTGGAGTCTAACTTTAAACAAAATGGCATATAACAAAACCAATTTTACCACAGACTTATTTATATAAACAAAAGTCAAGTTCATAGAGGATATTTTTGGTCACAAAAATATCACCAACTTTCTAAATAAAGACCCAAAATCACTTCTAATATTAAACATTGAAATAAATGTGAGCTGCACTTATATCTACAAGTAAGATAATTATTTCAGTTCAGGGTCACAGGTGGTAGAAGCCTATCCCAGTAGCTCAGGGTTGCAAGGTGGGGTTGCAATCATTCAATTGCAATATACACTCAACACACACAGCCACATTCACTCCACTGGGACCGTTTTGACACAGTAATGAACCTCACTGGACATGCACAACTTCGCTATGTGGAAGGAAACCCGTACACAGAGGAAACCCATGTAGAGACAGGGAAAATATGCAAACTCAAGGACTTCCTGTGTGTCTTAAGCTTCCCAATTGTCCATGTAACCCATATTTATCAGTTCTTTCATTCCATAGAGATTTATTAAGTAATTATTATATTCACAGTACAAATGCCTACAAATATTGTTTCAATATACTAATTGCAGGGCAGATATTAAAGGGAAAATATTCAGACTAACTTACTTTGATTTCTTCGGTCTTCTAGCTGAGAAGAATCATTTTGGATAGAGAACCTCTCATACATTTTCATTTCCTTATCTAAATATGGAACCATCATTGGTGGCACTCTGCATTATCTTTCAACCCAGATAATTTTGATAGTTTCCTAGATGATTCAAATTTGGTTTGTATAATTATTTGTTCAAGTTGAAAAGTTCTACCTTTCCCTAACTGGCTATGAAAGTTTATATAAGTATATGCTTATGTTTTAATGTGTCTATGATGGACACAAATCAATTTAATTTGACACTTTGTTCCAAGATCTTGGGCGTATCTGGTCCCCTGGAAACATGTATAGTAAGTATGTCTAAATGTTGCCTATAACAAGAAGCCAAAATCCTACAGAATAAAAATTAGGAAATAAGATGGAATTCACAAAAAGGAATATTAAAGTCTCTCTCTTTTTCATTTTTGACACTTGTCCAAAGAGTCTGTTATGGTGATTGAAGGAGAGACAAGATGGGAAGTTGATGTAAAAGATACTTTCTCAAAGCACTGCTTACATAAGTGGATAAAAGAGTACTCTTTCACATTCTCTTTGGCTTGTGTGATTTTCCTCAGGATGCCAGTGGCCATTCAGATGTTTATCTTCACATTAACTCAGAACCATACGGGCACAATGACTCAATGGAAATGGAGGAGAGATCTCTTGGCAATAATAGTGCCTACAATAGAATTATGTGGGAAAGTTGCTATGGAGTAACTGATTCTTTGAGAATTTGGAAAGCTCCTAAGAGAAGTACTATATTCTTCAGTGATTAGAAGTAGTTTATCAAAAGGAATAGTGGGTAGGGAGATTTCAGGGGCAGTCAAAGATTGTTAAGCACATTCTACATATAATAAAGTCAAGCTAAGAAGTAGTAAATTTCAGGAGGAACAAATCATCTACATTTTTTTCCATGAATGTAAACTCAAACCTCAATTTACAATGAACATTTTGTAAACATGTCCATGGAAATGTAATTAAAAAGGTTTGGATAGTTTCATACCGTTCATTATAATTATTAGAAAAAAATAATTTCAAGAGAGTGGTGGTATAATTTAATAACCAACTACAGCTTCAGGTTCTCAAAAAGGAACACCCAGTTTTACTGCTTTTTAATAGAACCCCCCGGAAATGTGAATCTTTTCCAAGAGTATGTGCAAAAGAACTGTATTCACCTCTCTCATGTGACTGTCCTCTAGTAATAACCTTTTTGCATTCCAGGACATCCTGCATCCTTGGACTTCATGGGCCTGACCTCATTTATCCTGGCTCACAGTTGGGTCCTGGCCGCTGCTCCCAATCACCTACCTGCTGGCATATCTCACCACTCTGTAGTTACCCCTTGAAAACTTTTCTACTTTATTGCTCTACCTTTGCATCACTGCTGCTTGTGACATCTTAACTTTAGGACCCAGTTTTTTCTATGGATCACTGCTTAACTCAGGCAATAAGCTAGAGAAAGATATCCCATAAAACTTAGCTATTATCCTCCATGGAATGTAACTAATTGCTGCCTGTAGATAACATTTTCATTCTGTAAGAGTAACAATTTTTCAACCTTATTACAGATTATTAAAACGACTAAAATGTGACATTATAGTGACCTACTAGCGCATAATGGTTCAAACTAGCCACAGGAATGCAAAGCATATAAGACTATAAATTTGTACAAGAATCTATAGCTTACTTGTCTCTTGTGTTTCCTCTGCTGTGATTCTCACTCCCTTCGCAATAGTAGAATGTGTAATCATAAATCAGCGTTTGCTGCAGTGTCAAAGCAAGATTACACTGGGGGAAGGATCAAGTCCCTGCTCTATTGGAGCCGACAAAGACAATAGCATCAATCTGACCCTTTTATAACCTCATTCTCCAGCCCTCACTTGTCTCAACTGTGATGGAGAGTGAGAGCAGATTCACCTATCATGTTTTTCCCCAATAAAGTGGCATGTGTTTGCAGAACATCTTGTTTTCATCTTATTCATATTTTGACTTGGCATTTATAGCAGTTGGGGGAAAAAAAAGCCACAGTCTGATTTGTCTGCAACAGACAGTCTAATTAAATTGGAGGGGAGGGACAGATGCACAAAGCTGCTGAACTGCTCATAATACAAAACATGGCAGCTTCAGTTTGGAAAATCTGGCAAGATGGTGCCAATAATTTCTGCTAACTGAACTAAAGTACGTAATTATGTTAAGTTCTCTTATTTTAATTCCAATTTCACATATATTGCTGATGCATTTGGAAAGATCTTAGAAGGCCATTATTTGGGGTATGATCAAAGAACGATATAAACATTCATAAATGCTGTAATGTTTTTCTGTTTCTAAAAAAATATTTAAAATGTTTTTCAAAATAAATATTTATGAATAGTATTATTTTCACCGTCAAAAATTTTTCCCTACGTAATTCAAAATGAACAACAGTCCTTCTTTGATATTGCATGAAATCAAGAGCTCCAAATGTTGTTTATAATATTGCAAACCAGAAGCAAACCTTTATAAACACGAACTCCTATGAATAGAAGCACAAACTGTTTGTGTATCCAGTGCTGAATCCTTTCTGTCAAACTGTTTTACAATCTATACTTCCAGTATAAAGCTGTTCTTTGAAATCTGTGGCCATCCACGTTGTTACTGTGAGAGAGTCTGAGAGTTTGCCGATCTATTTGTCCATTTTATCCTATCCCACTTTGTAACTTTGTAACTCTGCCAAGTCACAAAGCCTGTAGGCATCACCAACTTTCAAAGTGAAAAGTTTATTAACATATTTGTAGGTAATATAAGTTATATATAAAATGTACTTTTCAGAATAATTAACAAGGTTCATGCCCCTATCTACATGTAAAAATCTTCAATAAATGTTTGCTACAAAATAATTGTTTTAAAAAAATTCACTAAAGAGCTGATGACGTGGAGAGCCTTAACTAAAATAAACTCTAGAAAGTGCTAAACCCTTAATAGGCAAGAAGATATTTATGTCCATTTCATCTTTAGAAAAAGAAAATTAAGCAAGGAATGACAATAACAAAAAAAAACAAGTAAATGTGATTCATGAGCAAGCGAGGAGTCAATCAATGAAAGCAGAGACAGAGATGGCTCAGATGGACTTTAATTAAATATAATAAATATCTAAAAGTGCTATTGAAAAAAAGGGTATAACATGCATGAGAAAATAGAAAATGTCAAGAGAGACATGGAATCTATATTTTAACAGAAAACACTAGTTGCAATAAATATATAAAAATAATTTACAAGGGTAAATTCTTATAATTTTTTTTTTTTTTTTTGAGACGGAGTTTCGCTCTTGTTGCCCAGGCTGGAGTGCAATGGCGATCTCGGCTCACCGCAACCTCCGCCTCCTGGGTTCAGGCAATTCTCCTGCCTCAGCCTCCTGAGTAGCTGGGATTACAGGCACGCGCCACCGTGCCCAGCTAATTTTTTGTATGTTTAGTAGAGACGGGGTTTCACCATGTTGACCAGGATGGTCTCTATTTCTCGTGATCCACCCGCCTCGGCCTCCCAAAGTGCTGGGATTACAGGCTTGAGCCACCGCGCCCTGCCAAATTCTTATAATATTTTTATGTAGTTTTAACAAATACAAAATACATTCAAAATTATTAAGAGGAAAATAAGACATATTGGCACAATTTATCTTTAATGGTTATTCAGAGAAAATATGTTTTAGAAAACAGAACAATGTAATGCTGTTAAAGATGAAAAATTTAAAATGAGTAGTAGCTTCCACTCCTTTCTGAAATCCCACTAAAAAAGGGCTAATAACCAAAATCTACAAAGAACTTAAACAAATTTACAAGAAAAAACAACCCCATTAAAAAGTGGGTGAAGGATATCAACAGACATTTTTCAAAAGAAGTCATTTATGCAGTCCACAAACATATAAAAAAAATGCTCATCATCACCGGTCATTAGAGAAATGCAAATCAAAATCACGTTGAGATACCACCTCACACCAGTTAGAATGGTCATCATTAAAAAAATCTGGAGACAACTGATGCTGGACAGCATGTGGAGAAATAAGAACACATTTACAGTGTTGGTGGGAGTGTAAATTAGTTTGACCATCGTGGAAGACAGTGTGGCAATTCCTCAAGGATCTAGAAATAGAAATACCATTTGACCCAGCAATCCCATTACTGGGTATATACCCAAAGGATTATAAATCATTCTGCTATAAAGATACATGAACACGTATGTTCATTGCAGCACTGTTTACAATAGCAAAGACATGGAACCAACCCAAATGTCCATCAATGATAGACTGGATAAAGAAATGTGGCACATATACACCATGGAATACTATGCAGCTATAAGAAAGGATGCATTCATGCCCTTTACAGAAACATGGATGAATCTGGAAACCATCATTCTCAGCAAACCGACACAAGAACAGAAAATCAAACACTGCATATTCTCACTCATAATTGGATGTTGAACAATGAGAACACATGGACACAGGGAGGGGAACGTCACACCCTAGGGCCTGTTGGGGGGTAGGAGGGTTGGGGAGGGATAGCAGGGGGTAGGGAGATTGGGGAGGGAGAAATACCTAAGGTAGGTGAAGGGGGGATGGATGCAGCAAACCACCATGACATGTGTATCCATATGTAACTATTCTGCAGGATCTGCACATGTACCCCAGAACTTAAAAGATAATATAAATAAATAAATAAAAGTAAATTTTAAAAAAGAGAAATAAATTTAAAGAATAAATAGAGAAACATGCTGGAAGCTGAAACACAATGAAAAGTATTAATAGTAATTGATTTAACAGATTCAAGACAACTGTGTCCTGATGCAAGAATGAAGAAACCTCAGAATTTTCCATATTACTTTCTACATACAAAAAAACAAATGGATTAGGAATTGGTGATGTTGGGTAGTTATGAAAGTTCAAATAAAGGTAGTGTTAAAAGTAGCTGAAAGCTTATTTAGATCTCCTAATCACCTCTCTTCCTCTACATAGCTAAGGCTCTGCTACCGCCCTCAACCCTAAGCCCTTCACTCATATACCAATCAGGCAGATGAACGCTGGTTATCAAGAGGAGAGGGGAAATTAAAATATACTTGATCAGAGTTGGAAACCAGAATACTGTACTAAAAACAAGGAAATTGGGGGGGAATTTAGATACTATTTGTATCACTCCACCAGGATTCCAGAACTAGAAGCCATAATTATGTCCTCCACGCCAACTGAAAGAGTTTTCTGGGAGTCTGGCCAGCACAAAAGAACACTTCTAAAGGTAATGAAGGAAACACACACATACGCACACACTCCTTAATATTTTCAAATAAATAAGAATATGCTGGAAAAAAGAAACATAAACCAAAAAAAATGAGTATTTGAGAATTAAAAATATATTAGAAACAAAAATTTCAGTTTCTAATATCATAGTTTTTAATTCTCAAAGCTGAGGAGAAGACAAAAGTTGAGGAGAAAGTAAAACAATTGAAGTTAAAAAAGAGGGGAAAAAAAAGCATGTTAGAAGACCAAGGTAGGCCAACTTTAGGGGCAGCATTGGAAATTACAATGTGAATGAACCTCTTGGTGCCTTCTGTGATGGTGCCCTGGCTTATTCTAATGCAATGGCCCTTTTCAGCAATCTAAACCACTGTGAAATTTTAGAGAACAGGGTGAATGAAGCAAAGACCCCATGAAATTCTGAGGCAGGGATTGGGTAGTAGAAGCTTCATATGAAGACATCAGACTTCTCAACAATACTGAAAGTTGGGAAACGATGAAGAAGAGTCTTAAAAATTCTTTGTTGTTGTTGTTGAGAGAGAGTCTCACTCTGTTGCCTAGGCTGCAGTGCAGTGGCACATTCTTGGCTCACTGCAACCTCTGCCTCTTGGGTTCAAGCGATTCTCCTACCTCAGCCTCTGAAGTAGTTGAAACTGCAGGCATCTGCTACAACACCTGGTTAATTTTTGTATTTTTAGTACAGGCAGGGTTTCACCATGTTGGCCGGGCTGGTCTCAAATTCCTGACTTCAAATGATCATTGTCCTCGGCTTCCCAAAGTACTGGGATTATACGCATGAGCCACTGCGCCCAGCCAAGTCTTAAAAATTCTACGAGAATGCCGGGTGTGGTGGCTCATGCCTGTAATCTCAGCACTTTGGAAGATCAAGACAGGTGGATCACGAGCTCAGGAGATCCAGACCATCCTGGCCAACATGGTGAAACCCCGTCTTTACTAAAAATACAAAAATTAACTGGGTGTGGTGGCACGCACCTGTAGTCCCAGCTGCTAGGAAGGCTAAGTCAGAGAAATCACTTGAACCCAGGAGGTGGCGGTTGCAGTGAGCTGAGATCACACCACTACACTCCAGCTGGCCAAGAGAGCAAGACTCTGTCACCAAAAAAAAAAAGAAAAAGAAAAAAGATAAAAGAAAATCTAAGATAAAAATGCTTTCCTGCTTAGAACTCCACATGAAGCCAAAACAGTAGAGTAGGGAGAAAACAAAACAAATAAAAGATATTTGCAGACATGCAGATATGCAAGCCATCAACAAATGTACCTCCATTGATGCTTAGAAAGCTCCTGGGTATTTTATCCAGCAATATCAGGAAGGAAAACTGAAATGTGGAAATCATAGAAGCCAGGAAACTGGAAATCTAACTTAGGAGGATAAATAGAATTATTAGTGTGATGGTGTGTGGAGATACCAATTTTAAAACCATCAGAGAAACACTCTAGATTGAAAACAAGAAACTATTTTTACAAAACTTTTCAAAAATAAGGAATTTATAGAATAACTGATGTGAATGAATAAAATGAGAGGAGATTATAAAATTAGGGGATAAATTAGGAATAAATTAATTAGTGCTAAGTGCTTAGTAATTTTTTTTTGCTGTTGTTGTTGTTTTTTGTTTTTTGAGGCAGAGTCTCACTCCATTGCCCAGGCTGGAGAGCAGTGGTGCAATCTTTGCTCACTGCAACGTCCACCTCCTGTATTCAAGTGATTCTCATGCCTCAGCCTCCAGAGTAGCTGAGATTACAGGTGCCCACGACCACACCTGGCTAATTTTTGTGTTTTTTAAGTAGAGATGGGGTTTCACCATGTTGTTCAGGGTGGTTTCAAACTCCCGGCAAATCATCCACCCACCTTGGACTCCTAATCATTTTAAAAGGTATTATTAACACTAAGAAAAAAACATAATGCACAGGAACAAAAAGTAATCATGGCATACCACAGAGCTCAGTTGCAAGTCAGTCACATAATCATGATAGTTATAATAAAGCAATTATTAAATATTAATCTTACCAAATTTATGATATAAGAAAAATTGCAAGAGGGAGAGATAAAAAGTCAGGGGAGGTATGATGGGGCTATATATGAAAAAACTGGCAAATTAATTAATAACACTAAAACTAAAAAGCAATAAATAGAGAGATAAAGAGAAATACTAAAAGAATAAGAATTGTGAAGTGGCAAACATGGAGCGGGATTGTGGTTCCACTGCTTCTAACAAAGTCTTGGAACAATTTCTCTTTTTTTCATGCAGAATATATGAAAACCTGCATTTTGAGTAGCATTGTGGTATTTTAATTAGTCATTTGTTGTACAACTATTATATGATCAGTAGGTCTGGTAGCTGTATATTCATTGACAACTTCCTCATGTTAATTAGTTGTGTGTGCTGCTGAACGTTGTGAACCTTTTGGTCAGTCACCTTGCCTAATTCCTGCTAGCACCAACCCCTGGAATTTAGGTACTCTACCCTCAATTCATACAAATTTTTGAGGCCTATTTGAGAATGGACTATCAGGGACCAAATGTTGCTATTTAAATTAATTTCAAGTACCACCTCTATCTAGAATTTTTCAGTGCTTTGCATCCTGTAATTTGTACAATGGCAGTAGAGCTTTGTGGTTAAAGTCTTCAGAATGGTGTAGAGTTTGCAGCTGGACTGTCTAGATTCAAACTTCACCTCCAGAACTTGCTGTCTTTCTGACATTGTACAGTTATGTAAGCTGAGTCTTAGTTTTGATTTATACAGTGAGATTAATAGTACCACTTACCTCGAAAGATTAAATATTAACTGAAATAATCCATGTAATGAGCTTATTGCAGTACTTGGCATTTAGTAAGTTCAAAAGAAGTGTTGGCTACTATTATCTTCTCAGATCCAGGCTTACAGGCATGGCATTCCCCATAATGTCCTCAGCTTCTTCAATAGCTTGAACAACTCGGATTTCCATATCCTAACTGCCCGGCAGCTCAGAGGTTTGGGGCTTTTATGCAAATAGGACCAGAGGGGCTGTCTGTGGCTTCCCAGACATCTCTAACACAAGGATGCAAATTGGATTTAAACAGCCAACATTGAGTACATGTGAAAAAATGATTCCAACACCTTCTATAAAAATAATAAAGTCAAGATCATAATCAAATACAGTGAATGCAATGTTTCCAAAGGCATGACTTTGACTTTTTATTGAGATATATTTTAGTCCTGTGTGACATTCAGGGAAAATAAAATGAAACCTGGAAAATATATAAAGACAATAAGAATGAAAAATTCTGCACCAATCTGAAATAAGAGAATGAGAATAAGCATCGGATTATAAGAATAAAAATAGAGTTTTCTAGCTGTAAGGGTAACATAAATCCATGCATGTGATTGAAACAATCGCTAGTATTAGATGTGGTTGTAATGTAATTGCCCTGCATCCTTAAGAGTCCTGAGGCCCCTGAAAAATTATAAAATATTTATCTTTTTAGCTCCTAATTTTGTTTATTATTGTTTTATTTAAAACAAGACACTGAGAATAAGCTATGATGAATTGTTTAAATGACAGGATGCTAAAGATCTAAGAAATACAATTTTAACTTGTATCAAGGTGTCTCAGAGGATATTTTTGCACTTAGATGCAGTTATAATTATGCATGAGGTACCAGTAAAAGATGCATTATGACATTTGAAACTTGAATCACAACTCATCTGCTTAATTGCTTATACACTATGCCTCTTTGTAATAATGAAAAACATTTATTTGGCAAAATAATTAAAAATATGCTTTTTTCTCCCTTACTCATTTGGGTTGGAATCCAAAAATCAGACTGAGACATAAGTGAAAAGGGTACTTAGACTGCCATCTAGTACACATTTTTCTGTATAGCATAATTTCCAAAGCTGTTTGATTAACATCTCTAGCACTGGAATAAACATATGCTTAATCATAATTCCCCTTTTTTGTATTGAAAATTGTATGTAGGCCATCCTTTTCACTCTTTGCCCTAAATACTTCCCCTAACCATTGATTCACGAGTGTTTCAATTTGGATGTCAACTTATTAGTACTTCATTTACTTGACCCAGATATAGAAGGTTATTAGGAATTTTCTTCAGAGGATTTATGTGAAATATTATTAATACTCAGTTATTTTCTTTTGTCAGAGAGTGTACAAGGATTGGAACCAGGAGTCTCTCAGGATGCAACATGACTTAGAGAAGTATTTCTCTTTTTCAAGAAAAAGACATTATTTCATTGGCACAAGAACTGTTATGCTGATGATTAAATAAGTGGAAATATTTCCATAAATTTTTCTCCTAGAGTATGTCCTAATATCTATTTGTAAACCTCCTGCTGCATACCACATTGTTCCTTTAAAACGTCTGCTCTAGCTCCAAAAGAATGAAGGAACACAAACCACAAGAGACTGGAAAACATGGAATCCACCCAAATACGGGCTAAAATGACCAAAACAAAGCAATACATCAGGACTCACTCTGAATACCTTTCAGACTGGCATTAAAACTGGATCAGTAAATGTTCTAACTTTGCATTATATAAGAATAGGCTTGAATCTCAAGGCTATTTGAGAATAGAGCCGTAACTCTGGTGCTTTCACACATTCCGGAGTTCTTACAGAAAACAAAGAAACGTTCAACTATGTCCACGGTGAAAGAAAACATTACTGAAGTGTGAATAAGTAATCTCAGGTCAGGACAATACCAATCAATTCAATTCAATTGCACACATTAAGTTCCCATTATGGGCCAGCAATAGACTTTGGAGATAAAAGAACGACTAAGTCATGGTATACTTCGTGAGCAGCTCATCATATATTGGTGATACAAATTTCAGGATTTAGAAAACTTTCAAAAGGCTAAATTGTGGTTTAGTGAAAAAGTCATCTTTGAAGTTTTTCGATTGGAGGTTAGATAATTACTTGTCAGTTAGACAGCTGGACAGATTTGTATATAAGAAGGACAGTTAGATATCTTGCATGCCATTTCATGCATAATTCTCTGGTATTGTCATAAGTTGGGCCATTTCAAAACAATAAATAGTTAAAGAAAGTAAAATACTGTGTTTCATTAAGAGGTACAATAGTCTGTCTCAAGGAGAAGTTTTCAATAATCAAGTAGCCTAAAGTATTAATGAATCAAGAAAATAACTAACTATTTTCAGTAATGCCGGCAGAGTAGAAAAGTAATACCTACTCAAATCTCAGAAATACAACTTAAATAATGGTTAAATAGGAGTTTGTAACCATTTATTCTTTTTTAATCTTTCAATGTGTAAGGTTTCTTGTTAATAATATTTTATCTGATTTCAGGATATTAAATTCGGACATGTTCAAGATAACAATTCTATACTATGTCTCCAAAATAACTTCAAACAAAGCCCATTTCACTTTTGTAGCACCAACAGTAACTTCCGTTAACTTAATGTCTTTTAAATTTTTGACTTATTTTAATTTAAAAAAACGTGAATATTTGACTTCTAAAATAACATCAAATATTATCCATATTTTAAAATGTAGGAAATTCAACGAAAGCTGGATGTTTTAAAAATTAATAATGTAATGCATTTATAGCACCAAGAAAATAAATAAGCAAAGCATTCAATTTAATAAATATGAATTGAATTAAATTACATTATTCAAGACCTTGATAGTACAAATTTTAATGCAATTTGCCTCCTGTTTTCACATAAGATGCTCTCTTAAATTGATGTAAACATAATAAACCTATACTTTCTTTTCTTCCACCTTGTCACCTCCATAAAGCTCTCTTTACCTCCACTAAGAGGTAATTATCTCTTAGTAGTTAGCAAACCACTTATGTCAGACCTCTTTGTCCTGTGTTTCCGATTGTCTGCCAGCTGTATGAGTTTGCTAGGGCTTCAATAACAAGGTACCACAAAGGCTGGGTGCTTAAACAACAGAGATTTATTTTCTCATAGTTCTAAAGGCTAGATATCAAAGATCAAGGTGTCAGCATGTTTGGTTTTGCCTGAGGCCTCTCACCAGGGCTTGTAGATATCTGTCTTCTGATACGTTTACATTGTCTTTCCTCTGTGTGTGCACTTGTTCTAATCTTTTCTTTTTATAGGACACCAGTCACATTGGATTAGGGCCCACATAGATTACCTGATTTTACTACAATTACCTCTTTAAAGGCCCTCTCTCCAAATATAATCACATTCTAAGGTACTGGGGGTTAGAACTTTAACATATGAATTTTGGGGGTACAAAATTCAGTGTATACAATCTGCTAAGCTTAATCTTAATTCTGTCATCTTATGTAAAAGGTCTTTCACAACAACATCTATCACTTCTATTAGCTCATATCACTTATTTCTGAGTTTCTTATGTTACTATACTTAACTTTCTTACCCAACTATATGATAAATTCCTTGAGAACAAGTGTTTAGCTCTTTTTCTATATTTACATTGTGTTTTATGGAAGTGACTGTTCAATAAATATCTATTGATTGGTTTTCCTGTGACTACTAATGCTCTAAGATTTTCTGTCCTCTTCCTTGCTGTCCAGTAATCCAGCATCTTTAGATAAATGTTAAACTCCAGTGGAGAAAGCTATTTATAACGAAATATGCATAGTCATCCACTTTATAAAATAAAGTAGTTTTCTGAAAGCGTAATAATAATCTCTTATCTGTTTTTTAAATTTGTACCTTCTCATTTTATAATTTCTTAAGGATATTCAGAGTTCTGAGTAAAGTGATTTCTCTCTTCAACAAAAACTCTATACTGTAATTCAACTCTATGGTCAAATATGAAACATGAATACAGATGTGAAGTATTGACAAATCCTCCTTACTAATTTACACACTCTGTAATTAAGCCAGGGCCTGTTTAAAGTATACATTTTAATGCAAATGCACATTCAGAAATATTTATTATTGCATCCTTCTTAAGATAAGTGAAGAGAAGACAAAGACTCTAAATCACTGCCTATTAAGTATTATAAGCCAAGAAAGGGAACAACTAATTTCAGATGCTTAAAAAAATATTTCAATATTATTTCAATGTTAATCTGCTTACATGCTCTCCTTGGAACCCAGGGTCCCTGTCCTATGCTTTCTTTGCATTTTGACAACTCTTGGGCACATTAAAATAAAAAAGTAATAAATTTTTAAATTTAAATTTTATCTAGCATTTAAATTATTTTTAGTAGAGGATTTATTCCAGAACTTCAAAAAATTTTTACTTTTAATGTTCTTCAATTTTTTTTTTTTTTTATTTTACAGAGTCTCACTCTGTTGCCCTGCCTGGAGTGCAGCAGCAGGATCTCAGTTCACTGCAACCTCTGCCTCACAGGTTCAAGTGATTCTTGTGCCTCAATCTCCCAAGTAGCTGAGACTGCAGGTGTGTGCCACCATGCCCAGCTAATTTTTGTATTTTTAATAAAGTCAGGGTTTCACTATGTTGTCCAGGCTGGTCTTGAACTTAAGACCTCAAGTGATCCGCCCTCCTTGGTCTCCCAAAGTGAAGGCATTACAGGAGTGAACCACTGTGCCTAGACAATGTATTTTAATCTTATGCTATTTTGTATATATTCATAATGACAAATCACTTAGAGGAGGCACAGGGGTAATGTCAAAGTTCCACATTGTTATTAAAATTCTTGAAACTATGGTTTCAGTTACCTCTATCTTTTAAATCTAAAAAACGTTAAACATAATCAAAGTCAGGAATTTATTTGCACTAATTCTTGGAGACTGGCAAATATCTAAGAATATAACATGACTAATTTAGTTTGAAAAATTCCCAAATTATCATTATTCAGGCTACAGAGCATCTATGTTCAAAGACTAGTTGAATACACATGCTTTTATTTTCACTAGGCTGAATATGCAATGATTAATTGAGGTTATTATAGCTATGATTGCCTGGTTCATCTCGTTACCTAAATGTCATCATGAAAGAAATCCTGAAATTGGAACTTTGGACAAGTAAATATTAATATGCATATAAAAAAGTGTCTGAAACAGGCAGTTGGATTTTGGCCTTGAATGTATTTTCTATGGTTTGTATGGCTAAGATAAGAAGAGAGAAATGTTAGTGGATGATATTTTCTATTTGAAGATTTCACATAGAATTCCACATTTGTGTCTTCTTTTGAAAAAGTGATTATCTGACAACAAGGGCCCACTTGCCTACATAATGACAGGCAGATTAAGCTAAGCAGTGACTGGCCATAGCCCACACCACTCTCCATTGTGTTACTGTTAAACACATTCATTTACCTGCCTGGTCATGTACTAATTTATACTTGCCACATTTTATAACAAGCAGAATAAATGGAAAATATTTTGAATTTGAAAGCATAATCAAGTTTGCATGAAGATCGTGGTAAGGATGAAAATGTAGGACACATAAACATTGGAAACAAAGACTAAAACAAAACATATCTACATTACTGAAGTATACAAACTCATTCTTCAAGAATATAAACCACTAGAAATGAACACAGGGAGGGGAACAACACACACAGGGTGCCTGCTGAGGGATGGTAGAGGGGGAAAGCATAGGGAAAATAGCTAATGCATGCTGGGCTTAAAACCTAGGTGTTAGACTGATAGGTGCAGCAAACCACCATGGCACATGTTTACCTATGCAACAAACCTGTACATCCTGCACATGTACCTCAGAACTTAGAAAAGTCATAATTAAAAAAAGGAAAATGTGTTTTGGAGAACCTATAGGACCTTGTTGCAATAATTATAAGGTCCTTAAGCATCTTTTAACATCAAACACATTGAGAATCTTTTAATATTAAGTAGAGTTTATTGATTTTGAATTCTCTGAAATTGGTGATCCATGTAGTTAGCATGAAGCAACTTACTTTCGACTAGATAAATGATAGTAATCAATTGTATTATCAAATCCATTGGACAACACTATGATTCAATTTAACACTGTCATTGCTAAAGCACTGTGTCACTTTAGGCCTCAAGTGAACACCCATGTGGTACTGTCAAATCAATAAGATTTGGAAATTCGCTCGTTATTCATGTTTATTCATTCAAAAAAACTTCAATAGAAATTTTTATAATCAAATGTTTAAAATATATTAGAAACTGAAAACATAAAATGGACTTCAAAAAGTAATTAGTTAAGAAAAAATATCCATTGGTAGTATAGAAGAAAGGAGAACATCTTAATATTTAACACAAGAGTACTTGAAGATTATATCCTTAACAATCTTGTTAAGTTACACCAAAACAATAGATGTATTCATTGAATGGAAAAACATGCATTCATCTATGCTTTAATTCTTTAGAGTCAAATAAAATAAAGAAATAGAATGAGAAGAGGGGAAGGGAGAAGTAAAAAAGAAGGGAAGGGAAAAGAAAATGAAAGAAAGGGAAGGAAAAAGGAATAATGGGGAAAAAGAAAAGGAAGGAAAGGAAAGGAAAAAGGAAGGAAGGAATTATGAGACATAGAATCTCATTAGTAAAAGTGGTTTAAGAAGTCATCACACTTGGCAACTCCTGCAGTTAATAAAAAAAAATGCTTCCTGGAAAATGGTAAACTATTTCTATATACAATACTTAAGATAATAAATTAGAAAATGCTGATGTTAAGCCAAAATCTGCTTTTTTTACAATTTCTTTTTTTTTTTTTTTTTTTTTTTTAGATGGGGTCTTGTTCTGTCACCTAGGCTGGAGCGCAACGGTGCAATCTCGGCTCACTGCAACCTCTGCCTCCCAGGTTCAAGCGATGTCTCCTATCTCAGCCTCCTGAGTAGCTGGAATTACAGGCACATACTGTCTCACCTGGTTAATTTTTTGTATTTTAGTAGAGATGTGGTTTCACTGTGTTGCCCAGGCTGGTCTGGAGCTTCTTAGCTCAGGCAACCCACCTGCCTCAGCCTCCCAAAGTGTTAGGATTACAGGCATGAGCCATCACGTCTGGCTTTCTTATAATTTCTACAGGTCAGGCTTATTTTGACCCTTCATTTTCAATATTTTCATTACACAGTGTAGATACAACTTCAAAAAATATCGTTAGCCTAGTTTATAAACTCTACTCCATATGAGGTATGACCTGGTATCTCCTGGCACTGGTTGTCTTTTGGTCTTCCAGAAATTTTAAATGTTTAACTCTAGCTATGACTGCTATTAACAGGAATTACTGCTGTTGAACTCCCAAATTATTCAACTACAGGATTATTCAACTGCATAGGATCAGTCCATTTTTCTCTTCAAGGAGCATAATATGATTTTTCTTTATACATTTTATAAGCTTTGAAGCTAGTGAGACCTGATGCAAATTCTTGGATTAAGGAGAATAATCTGAGTTCTGTCAGATCATACTAACCTGATAATTGATGTGCCATTTTTCATATTTACTTAGAAAACCAATGTGAACAAATAGTCACAACTCACTTTCTAAGGTTAAGACATCATTTCTACTCAAAACTTTTTTCACTACTTATTAGTCTTTTCACTGTTGTATTCAAGAGGGCTTCAAGCCTCATGATCTAATTACCTCCTAAAGGTTCCACCTCCAAACACTATCACATTGGAGGTTAGGTTTCATTGTATGAATTATGAGGGTACAAAACCATTCAGTCCATAGCACTCAAAGTAAGAGCAGATGCTTCAGACTGGTCCTAAAATGAGAAGGCATATAAGTGAAGACTTATCAGTCACCAGTATCGAGTATAATCCCAGTGGACCGGCAAGACTTTAAGACATTTGAGAAAGAACTGAATACATTTTGTGCTCTTAGTGCAATCATCATCATCATCTGGGAGTTTTGGGTTGCACAGCATAGTGTAACAAAAGTCAATTAACACCCTATTCAGTAACTTTGATCGGGTTCTCCAACAAGATTTGCTATCCCAAAAAAGGCCAAGTATTACTGTAACGTAAAGTGCGATGAAAGCACAAAATGGTGCAAATGTTTGGCAATTCTCTGCTGTATTTCTTCATGATATACTGCCAAACCGTATAATAGAGCACGCAGGTCAATCCTTGGAAAATATTTTTATAATAACCCATTATTGTAATTAGTTTATCCTCACAGCATAGAAAAATAAATTACTCTACTGTGGTATCCTCTAACTTCTTCATCTAAGCCTAATTTATTTCTGGCTGGAATCTTTTTCTATATTACAGGCTACTAATTAACAATATTAATAACTAGGAAACTGTTAATAGGAAAATTATATTCCAATTTTTTTCCAAGAGATTTAAAATGTGAGTTGTCATTTAAATATGTGAAGTTCTGTTTCATTTTCTTCAAGTATACATTACTGAAAGATGTCGCACAGCCTACTGATGTTACTCAATGACTGCATCCTGAAATTTCTGATTGCTAAAATCCCTGAACTCATTTAATCTGTGCTAGATAAGAAGACCCTTAGAAAAACCTTCAACCTCACTGATGCAGATGAGCAGAATGATGTTCACAAACCTTAAATGATTTGCCTAAGATCACACAGAACCTCAATGGCAGAACTAGGAGTATAATATAGGACTTTTGGCTCTCAATTCACTTACTGTTACCAAAACGTGCTGTGTGATTTAAGAGTGTTAATAAGTAGTCTACAGACTGTTTATTTGAGTATCAATAGGTAGCCAGAATTTGCCATCATCCAGGAATTTTGTCATTTTATTAGGCAACAGAGAAAAATGTAAGATCAGGATTTTCTGGAGGTCTGAAAAGTAAACCTCTTTATGGTACTAAGAAGTTTCCCTTTGACATACTTGCCATTAATCCCTTTTTATTATTTTTCTAAATGTGTCCAGACTAGCTTCTGGGTATTCATTTGGTGATCATAAGTCTATGATAAGCAAGCATAAGTGTATGGCTCAAATATAGGTCCAAAAGTCAAGAATATGCACAGAAAATTCCCGGGAATTTATTGTAGAAATAAATCACGGCTCAAATCTACTTTTAGACAAAATAAAAGTTTAGTCATCAAAATAAATAATCTTGTCAAGTTAATTCAACAGGTAAGTTTTAAGTGTTTACTATATACAAGGTACTCCATAATATGTGAGACATACCAAGATGAATATAGCAAGGCAACTGTTCTCAAAATGGTCACGTTCTAAAATAGAAAATACTGATCTGGCAAATAGTGTGGTCCTTTTACTGTGATATAATCTAAATGTTGAAGTCATATAAATTTATTCCTAAAGACTACAATACACTTCTCTTTTTGCATTAAAAAAGTATCTTTTACCCCTCTGATTTTTTGCCTTAAAAATTCTAATCTTACTGAATGCTAATGCAGAAGCCAGCTTTATAAGGGGGTGTGGCATTAGTTGCCAGGGGTTGCATCTTTATATCGCTTTGAAAAATTGAACATGATTTTCATGGAAAACCTACTTTAATGTTTCATTAGCAGTCTCCAAATGCTTCCCTTTTCCATCTGTATTGATAAGCATTAAAATACGACCACTAAAGACACTTTTTACATTATTTTCTCAAATGCAAGCCAATTTTAATTTAGCAGGCAATTATTTTGAGTGAATGAAAGTTAAATATGTATCATTTTTACCTAATTTACTCCAGTTAATATCAATTCTTAGCTAGTGATTTTATTATCAGTTATAATGACAAAGGGGCTTCTGACACCACATGCCTCCCTACCACAACACACTGTCATAGCAATGCTGAACATGAACTGTCATCCTCTAGAGAAGGACAGCTGAGACATCAATGAAACATTCTGTTCTCTTCTTGTAAAACATGTCTTATTTTCTCATAGGACTCTCCAGAATGAAGGCAAGGCAGACAGCAGGCTTGAAGCAATTCATGACTGCAAATGTTAAGGGAATGATAAAAGACACATTTCAAAATACCATATCTGTGATTCATGTCTGTTACTTCCTTTAAGACATGGCCCACAATTCACCTTTTAACGAAATGTTTTCTTCTATCCTCATCTGTGAGTAAGGTGACCTTATAGTTTATTGTTTAAGTGGAACACTGTTGAGAATGAAATGGTGCTATAAATAATAGGGCTGAGACGAGAGGCATAAACCAACCGTCCCTGATAAACTGGGATGGATGGCCACATTATCCATGAAGCAAGCAACATTCTTTTAACAGTATTTACTACAGATTCCACTTATTTGACATTTACCATATGCTACTGAGTGCTGCTTATATCTTATGCATATGTTCTTTGGCCTTCATTTGTTTGTTATAGTTTTTGAGAGCAGAAAGAGTATCTTTTACTTGCTTGTTTCTCCAGATACTAATACAAATCCTACATATAGCATGCACTCAGTAGATACAATTGAAGTTAGTGCTTGAACAGAATTAGTTCTTAATGTTTGTCAAAAGAATCTGTGTTAGAGTTTTTCAGAAAACAGAACTGCAATTGGCTCATGGGATTATGGAGGCTGAGAAATCCCAGCTCTTCAGTCAGTAAGGTGAAGATCCTGGAGAGTGGATGTGTAGTTCCAGGATAAAGCTGGTGTGCTCCATAGCCAAAAAGTGTCAGTTTTTCAACTAACGCCGCAGCTCATATTGTCAAGTAGGATGAATCCCTCCTATTTATGTAAGGATCAGCATTTTTGTTCTACTTAGACCTTTAAGGGATTGGATTGGGGACACCCATATTAGAGAAGGCAATATGCTTTACTTAGTCTACAGGTTCAAATGTTAATCTCACCCAGAAACATCCTCACAGACACACCCAAAATAATGTTTGACCTAATATCTGAATACCCTATGGCCCAGTCAAGAAGACACATAAAACTTACAATTAGAGAACCCATTGCATGATATTAATGCCAATGACTTCAGTTAATATTATTGTATCTTTATCTACACAGCTTGATTTGGGCTACTGCAAGATAGTATAAGATCTTCACACTGCTTCTGCTGGATTTCCGCAAAGTGCCTAGGATCACACTTGTTAATACTATTAGTAATAACAACTTAAGAACTGTGGAGACAAGGTTGAATAGGGCAGTTTCTGCTTTTGGGGAACTAAGGGTCTTATTTGGAAAAGGAGATAATAAATACACATGAAAGATGACTCAGATAGAGTCAATAAATCATGTAATGTCTGCAGAACAAACAGAAAATACGTCACAGTGTGGTGAAACGTATGAAAATTTGATATCTGAAAATTTATGAGTAATTTCTCTACTATCTCAGAAAGACCTGTATTTGGATCCAGCTCTATGAATTAATATCTATGTAATCTTAGACTTTTAGAACTTCACTTATTCTACTGTAAAGTATAATCAACAAGCAACTTTTATCATAATTGTTGTGCAACTGGCACATAGTAAGCAGTAATTATCATTGTAATAACCATTATTCCTTTATATCATTCTCATTAGTATTATATCAATAACTATGATTTTGAATCCTTTCTAGTTTATTATGTTATCATTCAATGTAGATAAAACTAAACCCCAAAAATATTGTGATGGGTAAATGCTATAATATATTAATGTGTTTAGTTAACTTAAACATCGTGTAACTATTAATTAGAAGTATCATTGTCATTACTTTAACAGAGTAGAGATATGGCACAGATACCATGGCTGCATCTAAGATTGTGTAGGTATTTAGGACTGAAATGAGATTAGACAAACAAATGGTTCAACGAGGTGATCTTTAACATATTTTTATTGTTTTTCTGTATTTGTTTACTATATTCTCTTATGAAAATATATAATAGGGTATGAAACAAAATTTTTCAATCTCGTGTTACAACAGCCAGGGAATGTTTGATGCACAAATGCAGAAAGGGAACAAAATGGGGAAGATATTTTCAGGTAGCCCTCAACAAAAAGGTTTCTCTTTTGGCCCAAATCTGGAAAGTCAGAGGTTAGTCTTGCTCTCATACCACAATTTTCAGAAAAGTCATTCACTTTCATAGTGGAAAATAAACACAAAAATGTTCATATACAGGAATCGACTTTGTAAAGACTCTGCTTTATTGAAAAGAAATTAAACACAGCAGCCACAGTCATATGGTTTGAATTTCCTCCTTCTGAGACTGAGCTTCCTGTAGATTTAGATGAATGTGCCAAACATGAGGAATTAGAATATTAGTCCCAATATAAACATGGAATCATTTAAAGACACCAGCATGCAACACCACAGGATCACAGAGAAAGAAAGCTATGTAGAACCAGGAGATTAAAAAAAGAAGAAGAATTTAAAGAGAATCTGATTGACTAAATGCTGAGGGTTCAATTTAATCAACTCTAAAATATCATTAGAATTTCCTATTAGTGATAATTTCATGTTTATATTTCTATTTAAGGGTACTTATTAGAATAATTTAGAAGTCACGGGAACTGAGTAAAAGCAGAAATAAATCTCATGGATTTTCAAATGTGTAACCATTTTTTTTGTTAGTTTGAGATGGAGTTTCACTCTTGTTGCCCAGGCTGGAGCCCAATGGCACAATCTCGGCTCACTGCAACCTTTACCTCCTGGGTTCAAGTGATTCTCCTGCCTCAGCCTCCCTAGTAGCTGGGATTACAGGTATGTACCACAATGCCTGGCTAATTTTGTATTTTTAGTATCAGGCGGGTATCTGACTGCAGATCTCAGGTGATCCACCCGCCTCAGCCTCCCACAGTGTTGGGATTACAGGCATTAGCCACTGTGCCCAGTCACCATTTTTTTTAAGGGACATGTAGAAAAGGAGCAGGTAATGATTGATAGCATCCAGTGATTAGCTGTCATTACTTTTATTTCCTTTGACACATCTTTGTTTTTAAAGTTGATAACATTCTTTTTCAAACAATTTATTTTAGTCTCTAGTTTAATTAACCTCAATTAATTATATGCAAAATAGTTTATAGCCATAAAGATCTAAGTTAAAATTGTATCTCTAACACTTATTTTTTATTTCGAACAAGTCATTTGGGGATAAAATAGGATCCTGTTCATTGTAATGAGGATTGAAGGCATATAAGGGTTTGCAGCAGAATGACCAGCTTCATAAAGGTTATTTATTTTTATTACAATAATAAGCCCTAATTCAAAGACAAAGAATATGGAAGGCTTTCAGTTTTTTAGAATGTCTTTCTGTCTTTTTCTTCTTATAATTTTATCTTATTTCCCTCTTCTTTTCTCTATTCTTTACTTCTTATTACACTCAGGAAAATAAGGGGAGAAGAACTCCATCTAAGAAGGTTCAATCTTCACAGTATTGCCAAACAGGAAGAAGAAGAAAACACAGAAAGATATTCAGAACAGTTACCCTAGTAGGTCAACAGAGATGTGTAATAGGAAAAAAGGGGTCACCAAATAACAACTCATATTTGCCATAATATCTGAGCATGACTCAGCCCTTAGTTGGCAGCTAAATATCTTTTAAGCACCAGCTGGCCCTTGTGATATAAAAGCATCACGATGTGTTTTTACCTTCAGTTCTTGGGATTAAGGTCCTTTGAAAGTTTCTGTAGAACTAAATGTGTTGAACTTTCTATCAATAATGGTTTGGCAAACCCCCGTTGTGTTACCCTAGGATTAAGATTATCATCTGTGGAGGAAAATATATGTAATTTTTGGTCATATTTTTGTTATTTTAAGACATTAGAATGTAATTTATTGGATTCCATGTGCAGGAAAGACCATATATATGTATCGGAGTATTTGTTGAATTATTAATTAGCAATGGAAACGGTCTAGTCATTTCAGTTTCAGGGTCTTGGTTTTTTATTTGAATAAAATAAATTTGAGTAAAATTGTAACATTATTTTTTCATATTTCTATGATTTTTATAGTAGTAGCTGAGAATTTAGCTGTATAAGAAATAAACTTTTTCTCTTTTTTTGAGACATAGTCTCGCTCTGTCGCCCAGGCTGGAGTGCAGTGGTGTTATCTCGGCTTCCTGCAAGCTCTGCCTCCTGGATTCAAGTAATTCTCCTGCCTCAGCTTCCTGAGTAGCTGGGATTACAGGCCCTCACCACTAAGTCGAGATAATTTTTTTTTTTTTTTTGATACCTGTATTAGAAGCAGCGTTTCACCATGTTGGCCAGGCTTGTCTCAAACTCCTGGCCTCCCAAATGTTGGGATTACATGAGCCACCATGCTCGGCCAGAAACGAGTAACTTTAAGGCTTTGGTAGCTCAATCTGTGGCTAGTTACTCACAATATCTAAAACATAGTACTACGTTTTTTAGTCCTGAATTAACCAAATGAACAATTACTTTTACTTTTGTTAGCTGTAAAGCACACTGTAGAATCCTTCCAATAAGCTAAGGAACATTTTTAGCAGTCAAATCTGTACTAATTAGAGTAGATTTCTTGCACATTTCAATGTCTAGGAAAGAGACGGGCATAAAATGATAAACTGATTAACACACTATTCCATTTATTTTATAATTTATCTAGAAAATCCTTTGGGTTTCTAATGTTTTTGAAAATCTTTTTAAATTCGTTCTGTTTCTTCATTTAAAACTACACTCAAACAATTTATATTTGTTCAGTTTCTTAAAATAGAGTCAACATAAGTTTTTCTTTGAGGTCAGTCAGAAGTTCTGGTTGTTCAAGAGCCATTATTTAGAATGGGAATTCATTATCCTGTTAATGTAGGTGTGGTTGAAAAGCTGACATATCTTTGGCCCTGAAGATATTTTCTGGACAGAACTTATAAATACATTCCTGCTATGCTTAGCTGTCAAACACATTTCTACAAAGCGTAGAGGACAGAAAAAAAAATTCGAATTCATTGAGAAGTAACTGTTTCATCTTCATTTCATTTACATTTTCAGCCACTCTTTCATCAAGCTCTTCTCACTGCACACCAGCAGTCACTGGTAGAATAGATTGCAGTTGCCTGATATATTCTATCGCAAGAAATAAACTTAGAATCAAGTCTTTATTCTTTATCTTCAAAGTTCTTGGTAAACATTGAATAATTAATCCCCACAACACATTTGGGAAGTAGGCATACATTATTACCACCATGACAAAACTGGAGGCACCCTGAAAATAAATGAGTTGCCCGAGGCTACACATAAAGTTATTATCAGAGCTGGAATTAATTCCTGCTTCCCATTCTCATTTTAAGACTTTACCAGGTTCTCTCTTATCCTCATAAGAACCCAAGTCCACTTTCTGCCTAATTTTCATTGGATCAACCATGTTTGGCAAATATAATTTGTATAATTATGGTAATAATTTTTGGTGTGAGAAATTCAGTTTTAGTAACCAGTAATGCTATTAAATAAATTTCATATCAGCTTCCTCTGATACTGACCAAAAAATTACACCTTTAAACAGAAGATCAGATGATACTTGCCCAGGAAGAAAATAATAACACTCAACAAAACAACAACAAAAATTCCATTTTTAAAATAAACAGTATATTTTCTACCATAATAGGTGTAATGGACTTTTGTTTTTAAAATAAACAGTATATTTTTTACCATAATAGGTGTAATGGACTTTTGACAAGAGCGATGAAAATTCACTGAGGAAATAGTAAGCTTAAAAATGAAATAAGCATCTCCATTAGCATTTTTTGAACACTGAGTCCTTGCTAAGAACTGCATGTGGCAAAGAATTAATCATAGTCTAAATCCCATGGGCTCAGGCAATATTCCTATTAATATTCACTTGTAAGTAACTGCAGTTGTATTTACTAATAAATCCCAAATGAAGTGCAGGTCATTCTCTCTGCCATCCTTACACTTTCTCAGAGCATATACATTCTATAGCTCCCAAGTTAAAGAGTTCTACAAGACAGAACCTTGCCCTGACACTTTTCACAGAATTAACAGAATTTTACCCTCATCATATCCAGGTGATAAACAGCCTTTGGTGGGCTGAACTTATGTTGCTGGTCTGCTAATTGGCAAGTTAGATTCATTTGGTGTTGCTGAGCCTCTAAACAAATTAAAGTTAATTGGAATCAGGAATGGATCAGCCGCCTTGGTACTCAATCTGTTTAGCGGTTCTCTTCAACTCATTACTTTTCTCTTTTTTTCTGTTCATTTTCCTTCCTTGCACAATTCAATTGCAGTGTTCTCTCTATTTGTCTCTTGTGTGACTATGTATTTTTACAAAATATTTCAAAAAGAATTATTTAGGGACAAGTGGCAAAACACAACAAACCAGGATTAACAGAATCGACACCTCTAAGATACAGTTCATGAGTGTTGTTTTCATGTAGCTTTTCCCAATATATCTCTGTTTGACCTCTCAGGATTTTTCATTGTGTTGAGTCCTCTTTTAGTAGAACCTGGGCCTGCAAAGGGCCTTGACATATCAAGCTGATTTTGCTCATCAGAGATGGTATTAAAGCCACTTCATTGACGAAGTAAAGGAAGCCTGAGTGTGATAAGAAACTTTCTCAACTCATATACCTGGGGGAGGATTAATATCCTAGTCTTCTGCTTCATAATTTAGTGACCTTCAACTTACCATGCTGCCTCCGTATTTTTGATAGCTAACACTTATTAAATACTATGTTCCAAGCAATAATGAGGTATTTTGCATGTTTTAATTAGTTATAACACGGTTTATTATTATTTAATAGGGGAGGAAATACCCTTCACTGAATTAACCTGATTGCAAGGTCCCTACCACAAACATTTGACAACATTTATTCAACAGAGAGAATCTGTACGCTATTGAAGTACCCACTTTCTACCAGCTACCACTCTTAATTAAAATCAAAAGTCTCTGAAACTTCCTTGGTTTGGGGAAATTGTGTACTTCCCATTCAGACCTCAGAAATGAGAAAAAATAATATATCTATCAGAATCCCATTAAAGTACTATGTTTTCTATCCCAGATTTGTGAAAAAAAATAAAATTACAATTTAAAAGGTACATAAATATAAGGTTTACTGTATTAACTTGGAAGTGAAATTTTTTTGTTGTGGGGGAGGACAGAGTTTCACTCTTGTTACCCAGGCTGGAGTGCAATGGCACGATCTTGGCTCACCGCAGCCTCCGCCTCCTGGGTTCAGGCAATTCTCCTGCCTCAGCCTCCTGAGTAGCTGGGATTAAAGGCACGCGCCACCATGCCCAGTTAATTTTTTGTATTTTTAGTAGAGACGGGGTTTCACCATGTTGACCAGGATGGTCTCGCTCTCTTGACCTCGTGATCTACCCGCCTCGGCCTCCCAAAGTGCTGGGATTACAGGCTTGAGCCACCGCGCCCAGCCGGAAGTGAAAATTTCTTAAGTCACTGAGGAGACGATCAATCATCCAACTGGTCCTGTTGGCAGAGAAAAAGACAACTGAATACAACAGCAAATTTCATTATAAACACATACTAGGACTCCGTGTATGTTTAAGGTGCTCTTCTTTTGGCAATGAGATAGTCTGTTCTGCTTGCCCTACTCTTGACATTTCTCTATTATCTCTCTCTAAGCTGTCTTTTTATAACTACCCAATCCCCTGCTCTTCACGTAGGTATTAAATTAGTATGCAGAAATAAGGAGCCTTAGCCTGTGTATCTTCTGCTGCTGTTTCCTTTCCACTATGTGCTGCTGTATTAGTGGAAAAATTTGAAGTAATTGAGTGACATTTGCCACACAGAACTTCAATATTATGTTTCATTTTACAATGTATATTACTTAATTTCAATAGCTTTTGAGGTACAAGTGGTTTTTGGTTACATGGATGAATTGTATAGTGGTGAAGTCTGAGATTTTAGTGCACCTGTTACCTGAGTAGTGTACATTGTGCCCAATATGTAGTTTTTAATCCCTCACCCTGCTTCCACCCTTCCCTCTTCTTAGGTAATCAGTTCTAATGTTTTTCCAGCATGAATACAGGATACCAGACAAGTCTATGGAACGTAGTCTATCAAATAAGCAAAACAAAATAATTGTTATGCATTCATTGAAAAACTTCTAAGCTAAAATTATTTATTAGGGAAATTAAAAGGTGCTCAATTTATTTGTGCACAAATTTCTAAAGCTTTTCATCATTCAAAGGCATGATTTTCAAACATCAGTGGTTAAGAATCAACTGGGACTTATTAAAATTAGAGAAATTTCTAAATGCCATATCCAAAGTTTTAATAATTCTGATATATGCCTGAAAGTATAAATTCTTTTTGTTGCATTTGGCAGGTTTTTACTTAGAGAGAAGATGTTTTAGAAATATTTTGACTTTTAAAATTCATAATCAATATATTAAAGTAATTAATTTATAAATCCAAGTTTCTCTTAGGAAAATAAGGAGTAGAATTTACACGTAATAAGTTATATATATATATAAATTATATTTTTGATAAGTTTTGGTATCTGTATATACCCAGGAAACTATCACGAAAATCAAGATCAAGATCCATCATTTCCAAAAGTGTCCTCATTCTCATTGTAATCTCTTCTTTTCTCTCTTCTCTAGACCTCTCCTCCTATCCTTAGGCAATCACTGATTTGCTTTCTGACACTAAATAATTGTTGTATCTTATGAATTTTGTATAAATTGAATCAGGTAAAATGTACTCTTTTTTCTATTTTAGAGAGAGAGATTCTTTTTAAATATATTTTAGAGGGAGAGATGTCTGGCTCCTTTCATGAAAAATTATATTTTTGATATTTATCCATGTTAGGTATGTTCATTCTTTGTATTCAGCAGTTCATTCCTTTTTATTACTGAGTGGTATTTCATGTATATACATGCCACAAATTTTTTTTTCATTTGCCTGTGGGGCTTTTGTTTTGAGATTTTGGCCGTTACAAATAAGCTGACATAAACATTTACATATAAGCCTGTGCAAGTACATATGCTTTCATTTCTCTTACAGCAGAGTTATGTGGCAAATACATGTTTTAATTTTTAAAAAAACTTCCAAATATTTTCCCAAGTTAACCATTTCCAATTGCACCATTCCCGTTAGCAGTTCATGGGAGTTCCGGATACTTCACATTTTTAGCAACACTTGCTGTGTGTTTCATCCTGCTGAATCTGCAAAGGGAAATTCCCACAAGGGAGTTCCCCAAACTGTCCTGAGATGGGGTTGGTTGGGATTCCAAAGTAAGAGGCAATAAACTCCAGGGTGATTAGTCCAAAGCATCTTTTAGAACTTATTAGAGTGGTGTCGCAGATCCTAGTGACCAACTGCAAAAGAAAAGTATTGTTTTACCTAGGTACGTCCACAGTAAGGGGTTCAGGGTATAGAGTTTATATGAGGGTTTAAGGAATTTGGCTTAGACTGGGGCCAATTCCGTTCAGTATTTTGGACAACACCTAAATACCTTTTCAGTGCCTGGAAATGTGTAAGGCCCCAGTTTGGGTTCGAGGCTGCTGGGAAAAGCCTGTAGCTGCCTGAATTATCATTATAAATATATAACTTTATAATATTATATGATATTATAAAAATATCATATAATATTATAAAGTTATATATAAAAATATTATATAATATTATATAATATAATATTATAAATATATATCATTATAAATATATAACTGTCAAATCACTCTGGTTTTCAATCAAGACACAGAACAAAAGTGAGGGGTGAACTGGGGGTTCTGTAGTGTGGTCAATCTTTTTCATTTTAGATTAACTTTAATTCTGCTAAGCATGTAGGAGTTACTCCTTGTGGCTTCAATCTGCATTTCCCAAGGTCTAAGGCATGTTGTGGATCTTTTCATACACTTATTTGCTATCTACATCTCATCTTCAGTGATGTATCAGCTCAAATCCTTTATAGCATTTTAATTATGTTATTAGCTGTAGGTTTTTCAAACAAATTCTTTATCAGAATGAGAGTATTCCTTGCAATTTCTAATTTGCTGAGGGTTTTTTTTTTTAAATCAAAAATGACTTTGGGTAGGTTGCAGTGGCTCATGCCTGTAATCCCAGCACTTTGGGAGGCCTAGGCCTGCAGATCATGAGGTAAGATCATAGAGACCATCCTGGTCAACATGGCAAAACACCACTTCCACTAAAAATACAAAACTTAGCCTGGCAAGGTGGCATGGGCTTGTAATTTCATCTACTTGGGAGGCTGAGGCAGGAGAATTGCTTGAACCTGGGGGTCAGTGGTTGCAGTGAGCTGAGATCACACCACAGCATTCCAGCCTGGGCAACAGAGTAAGACTCCATCTCAAAAAACAACAACAAAAAGACTTTTTACTTTTATTGTTTTCTTGCTTCTCATCTAATAATTTATCTGTATCATTCTGGATCAGTTTTGATTGAGATTTCTTCTCATTATGGTTAATGCTCATTATGGTAAATGCTGATTATTTACATGTGTGGTAATTTTAGATTGAATCCCTGAAACTGTGAATTTTATCTTTAGAATGCTGAATATATTTGTATTTCTATAATATTCTTGAACTTTATTATGGGAAGCCATTAAATTACTTGAAAACAATATGATCCTTTTAGGTCATCCTTTAAACTTTATTTAGCAAGACCAGGGTTTATTCCAGGATGAATTTTCTTCCCTACTGATGCAGGAAACTTAGTAATCTACCTCAAGCCCTGTGAAACTCTATAGGAGGTTTTCCACTCTGGCTCCTGGGAACAGCATTGTTCTCCACTCCCTGTGAACTCCAGGTATTATCCCCTTTAATCCTTTCAGATGGTTCTTTCTCAGCTTTGAATAGTTTCTTCACACATTTTTGCTGATCAAAACTCAACTGGAAACTCCAGGGAGTCCCTCCGCAGGCCTCTGGCTGTTTCTCTGGGCAGCTCTCTCCTTTCTGTCCACTCTGCAAAATTTCGCTGATTTGGTTCAGGGTATGGTTTCTGTGCCACAACCAGAGCACTTTCTCCAGAAGATAAAGGGAGCAATCGAAGGGCTCTTCTCATTTGTTTCCTGTCTCTTAAGAATAACTGTCCTTCATTCCCTAATGTCAAATTTCTTGGGAACCATTGTTTCATATTGCTTGTTCAAGTTTTCTGTTGTTTCCGGCAGGAAAGTATTTTCAATCCCCGTGATAATGTTACCCATTAAACTTTTTAAGTTAATTTACAGTCATTCTCTACTTATAAATCCAGTATATATTTAATAATAACTTTTAAGGTGGATTTTGATTAATATTTCACCCAATTTAAAATATTTAGCTTCCCAAAACATTTAATCTGTATTATCAGTTTTCAACATTCAATTTTTATCAGTAATTTCACTGTCTCACTGAGAGTTTTTAAATGTAGATGCAAAAGTGTATTGGTGTGTTGTGCAGGAATTATAGAGCTTAAAAATTTCCTCAGCCCTTGGGATGATGGCTGCATGAGAACTTGCATGCCTGAAGCACCTGTGTTTATATATGCATTAAATGAAAAGATTAGCAGAAATTCTTCTAACAAACAGGGAATCTAATTAATTCTTAAGTAATTGTTTTTTAAAAAACAAAATATATTATATAGTAAATGTTCTTAATTATTCCTCTATTCAAACAGTACGTTTATTTCTCTATTTTCAAATTAAAATCTGATTTGTAATATTAATTTTTTTCTTTAAACATTTTTAAATTGAAATTACAGGTTAGATATGGTACTATATCTCCATAATATAAACAGTGCAAGCACTTCCCCAAAATACAGATTTTTTTCTCTTAACATAAAATATTAATACTATATGTTCAATTTAGTTCATGATGTTAACCTTTGATAAAATATATTTACTCAATCAAGAAACTGTTATATTTCCCAGGAAAGCTGGAATTTGTATATGTGCAAAGTAACATTGTCTATAGACTACAGAAATGTTTGACAGGGATCTGGGATTAGTTTTCTTTTCTTTTAGCTTTCTTTTCTTTTTCTCCCCCAAGGTAAAACTGGAAAATGCTGAAGTCTATATAATCACTAAACTGACTCAATATTTAAAAAGGTATTTGGATTTAGAGTCTCCATACTCTATATTCAAGTCACACATTAGTTTAATTAGCCCATCTGACTTTAATCTTCCACCTACTTATCTAGTTTTGATTAATTTTCTTATGACTTTGCATTTCTTTGGCTTCTTTATGGCATTTTATGGTCCTCTAGCCTGTCTCTGAAGACACTATGATGGTATTCTTTTGAATAGTTCAGGCAGTGCTTCTGAATTTTGAATTTTACAAACTGAATGATGGAAGATGAAATTCTGTATTTTTTTTTTTTTTGGTCTGGCTGTACCACAGATTCTATGTATATTTTTAATTACTTCCATCCAAATTTTAAGTGACATCTCTGGCTTTTTCTGACCCAAGGATATTACACAAAAATCATATTAACAGCTTGCTAGTATTTTAACAAATATCTACCAGTGACTTTATATCTAGCTTTCCTGATCTCTCCTTATTACACTTTAAAGTAAACATTCACTAAAATGCTGTTAGTTGCAATAATCTAACTGGTTACCTTAATGTAGCTAAGTTATAATTTTTATTGGATTATCTTTATGATATTTTGCATAAACCACTGTCAACTGTACTCAATATTGAACAACCATATTAAACAATCTTTACAAAACACACGTAACCTTTGTTTCAGTTAACAAAGAAGTTCAATAATAGAGTGAACATTGTATTCCATGATCAACTAGGTCATACACCTTGGAATTGCACTAAATGTCAGCAACCAGAATTAACAGGGCCCTATGGCTGGGGTATATAGAACAAGTCAATAGCGTATTTGGCTAACCTGCACTAATTCTTATTTATTTATATTTATCTTGTTTAAATAGAGTCTAGAGTTTTAGAAGAATCTCTAAAAAATAACTGTATAGGTGCCCATGGTGAAACACATTCCATGTGTTGAGTCCCCCTTAATCCAAAAGGTGACTCCAATTCATGCTTAATGTGCTTTCACCATTAGCAATCTCAAGTAATTAAAAATAATTGTATCCACTATAAATAAGCTAGATTATCTCCTAATGGTAAGCTTGTAGCATCTGTTTACCTTAATCCTTAAAACATGCACAAAACCCCCTGAAAACAGTGACAATACACGTTTTAATAACAATTGGTAATAAAAATGTCCTGCAGATTTTTTTTAAATTTTAAGTTCATGGGTACATGTGCAGATTTGTAACATGGATACACTTATGTCATTGGGGCTTGTGTGCAGATTATTTCATCACCCAGTTATTAAGCCTAGTACTCATTAGTTATTTTTTCTAATCTCCCTCTTTACACCCTCCACCTTCTTATAGTCCCCAGTGTGTGTTGTTCTCCTCTGTGTCCATGTGTTCTCATCATTTAGCTCCCAATTGTAAGTGAGAATATGCAGTATTTGGTTTCTGTTCTTGCAGTAGTTTACTAAGGATAATGGCCTCCAGGTCCATCCAGGCTGCTGCAAAAGACATAACCTTGTTCTTTTTTATGAGGGCATAGTATTTCGTGGTGTATATGTACCACATTTCGTTTATCCAATCTGTCATTGATGGGCATTTAGGCTGATTTTTGTCATTGTGAATACTGCTGCAATGAACATGTGCATACATATGTCCTTATAATGAAATGTATATGTTATTTTGAGTATATTCCCAGTAATGGGATTTCTGGGACAAATGTTATTCTGTCTTTAGGTCTTTGAGGAACCACCACACTGTCTTCCACGGTGTTTGAACTAATTTACATTCTCACCAACAGTGTATAAGCTTTCTGTTTTTTTACACAAGATCTCCAGCATCTGTTATTTTATTTTTTTAACTTTTAAATAATAGTCATTCTGACTGATGTAAGATGGTATTTCATTGTGGTTTTGATTTGCATTTCTCTAATTTTTACTGATGTTAAGCTTTTTTTCATATGATTATTAGCTGCATATATGTCTTCTTTCAAAAAGTGTCTGTTCATGTCCTTTGCCCACTTATTAACAGGGTTTTTTCTTGTAAATTTGTTTAAGTTTCCTACAGAAGCTGGATATTAGACCGTTCTTGAACACATACTTTGCAAAAAATTTTTTCCCTTCTGTAGATTTACCATTTACACTGTTGATAGCTTCTTTTACTGCTGCAGACATTTTCAAGAGTTTTTTTTTAAGTCTGACTTTTCAGGCAGCATGTATATTAAATATCTCCTCTTTCATGAATATGAAAATGGGAAAGGCAAGGCTGAGGAAAATTAGATTTTTAGGGGTGATGGGTCAGAGTTATTTTTTTTTATTTGTTTGGACTGATAATCTCTTTCTCCTGTTTTCAGATAACTAAGTCTCCCTGAGGCAGAAAAGTATAGATGAAGCGTCTCCTCTATCATGAGCCCTGCACAAAACAAAACATTGTCAGCTTAATATCAAATGAGTACCTAAAGTTTATTTTCTAGCTTTACATTTTAATGAAATCATTGATTTTAGAACATACTCGCTTTATTAATTAAAATTTATTAAGTTACCAACCTTTCTAAATAATGTCTTGGTTATCCATTGCAAAATTTACTTATGAAAAGAAATTACATTATACCAAAGGTGCGTAATGGATTCATTCCTGGAGTACATAAACAGGTGTGTGTGTGTGTGTGTGTGTGTTTCTTTATGTTTGAAAATAATAAATATTTTAACTTCATCTATCTAAATAACAAAATTTAATTTAATCTCTTCTATGCAATAATCTGCAAAGATTCTGTAGTGCGGAAGAATTATAAAGTCAGTCACTTGCTTCCAGGACCATATATCTAGAGAAGACAAAAAGGAATTTGTGAGTAAATCTCAAATGAATGGAAGAATCATAAGTTACTTTTTATTCTTACAATTTGAACAACATGAGTAACTATAGAATAATAAAAATTATTAGCCAAATGAACATTACCAACAATATAACCTAATTGGAAATTATTCCTCCAAAAACATTTTAATAGGCTACACACTTCAGAGATTTCTAGAATTCCTTCTTTGTTTGTTGTTGTTTTGATTGGGAAGGGGAGTTCTCGAAAAACACCTTAGGAAATTAGTTTCATTATTCCATAATTGTATTTTAAGATTAATTTTTTATTACTCAATCTATTTAAAAGATTTTGCTTTAAGAATAGGGTGGATGGACCCCAGTGGCATTGAGAAATAATTTTTAACTCCACTAAGCCTCTTTTTTGAACTAAATATTAGTAAATATACTTAGCACTTTGTGTGGTACTGAAGACTAAATATGATTATTTGCATTAAGCACTTAATATTATTTATACCCCATATTAGGTGCTCAATGAACATGAGTTATTATTTCTATTTTGCATAAAAAAGTATATGTATTTAAATTAATTTACAAAAAGCGACTTGCCTAGGGAAGGTTTGTAAAATTTCTCTGGATTCCTTAAGGAGGTAATCTAAAAATATTGAGTACTGGCAGCATTGTCACAAGTGTGCTGTGTTTCTGAGGCACCTGCTTCCAAGGAGGTAATGGTTTTTGTTTTTAGCCGATGTTTTAAAACATCTGAGGTAATGCCAAGCAAAAATAGTGATTTAAACTGTCTTGTTATTTCCCTGAACACACTGGCAAGTGCAGCTAATGTTTCTGTTAGTGAGCTGGGGACTCAGTAAAATGGCTATCTAGTCTTCTCCAAGTCATCATTTGTCATGCAAATAATTCCCAATCTCTAGTTGTCCCTGAAGCTCTTTCTGGAATTCCAATCGTCTATGTTCATCCAACTATCATCAATTTCAGCATGGATATGCTCTAGGTAACTTCAGCTCTACTCCCACTCTAAACTAATATTCTTCATCTGGCACACCTGTTCCCTCACATCTGTATACGAGACACATTATTCACTTAATGCCCATCTCAGCGACCTCGAGTCATCCAAGATAATTTTCACCACCTCATGCCTTATTCATGACCAAATTATACAATTCTTCATCTTCACTCACTCAAGAACTGCTATTTGAACACAGCATTGTTCCAGATTTCTCTTCACTCCTGCTAACAAAGAGGACTTTCATTCAAGGTCACCAGAACTCCTACAATAGTAGCCTCACTATTCCCTTCCTCTCTGCTCCCTCATCTAATATATGTACCATACTGCTTCTATATAACACAGATGCTCTGTGCCTCCATGTCCTAGTTCAAATAGCTCAAGCTTGCTCATCTGTGAAAATTCAGCTCGTGTCATATCTTATAGTCTATGTCAATATGCTATCAACAAAACTACCATTTTGAATTGATTTCTGTATGTACAAATGGATTTCATCTAAATATCCATGCTATTCTCCAGACCCACTAGGACCAAACTGGTATATGTGTTGGAACCTTAGCAGAAAAGGTTTTGAATAAAAATTCTTAAGTTGTGATTTTATACATATTTTTGTTTAGAGACTGTGGGAAGTAAATGGTGTCATTGGGGTATATGACATGGGGATCATATAAATTCTTTAAAATTAATTTTTATTTCAAAAACAGTAGGAAATTAGTATGACTAAAATGCCTTTAGTCCAAACCAGGGTTTCTCATGCTTGATGCTATTGGCATTTGGGGCCAGATAATTTTTGTGTGGGGAAGGGGTGATGGACTTTTCTGTGCATCAGAGGATGTTTAGAAGCATCCCTGGCCTATACCCATTAAATGTCAGTAGCGCCAATGGTGATACCTCTTTCCAATTGATGATCATCAAAAATGTCTCCAGAGGGTGAAAAATATCTCTGAAGAAAAATTCACTCCAAGTTAAGAACATCTGTTCAGACAGTTCCAAATTATCCAGCATTCTGGAATGACCTTTTACTTGAGTATCCAAATCCAAATCCAAATTATTTTCAGCTTCCATCCATTAAATGTAGAGTTTACTTGATTGCGGGGCCTTAAGTTGTTCTTTTTCCCATCCTTGCTGCAGCCTAGCCTTCACTATTACCAGGCTCCTAAAGTCACCCTAGCTCCTATGCTTGTTGACACTGTTTTCTTTCAGCCTTCTCAAAGTACTAATAAATCTAAAGTTCATGTGTTTGACAGATTATATAAATGTTGGTAGATGAAAGAGAATAATTACATCAAAGAGCAAGAAACAATTCCAAATTCAACACTAACTGTCACTGTGTCTGTAAAATTTTGGGCTCTTCCCTCCTTTAGGAATTCCTTTATGTTTCATCTTTCTATGCTACTTCTGTTTTTGATTTGTGCCCCACCATCACACCCTCCTCACATCTTTCTCTTCTTTCCTGTTTCTTTTCACTGCCCTTTCCGTATTTCATAAACTCAAAGATCTCAGGTTAGCATATAGAACAGGTATGCTTTGTTATGTCTTTTCAACCCATTGTTTCAATCTATGTCCAATGGGATCATACTGTAATCAACTGAAAAGGTCCATTTGGACTAACCAGGATGTTTTTCTAAATATTAGAACTAATTGACCAGGAGATGAATTATGGCACTTTCCTGAATGTTGAAATAACATCTTCCACTATGGAATCCTCTACTCTAACTCTACACTTCACTGTTTTCTTCTCATTTTTTAGGTTCCATTTTAAATATTATGTCCAGAGAAGACTTCCCTGATGCCCTAATTACATAATAAAGTAACTTCCCAACTAGGTTACCCTGTTTCCTAGCAGCCAGCCTTTCTCCTTCATTGCTGCTATCAGAATTTGTAACTACATATACATATGTATGCCTACTTCCTTATTCCTGGGTTTTTATTAATCTCTAAGCTCCATATATGCAAGCACATATTTGTTTTCTTCAAGTATGCCCAGTACAAAAAGCTTTGTAAATTTTTAAAATTAAAAATGAATAAATGAATACTACAGAATTTTGTATTGGCAAAGAAAGAGCATTGTAAAATACACCAAAAGATTAAATATAGGCTTTAGTGACAAAACTAATAGATTTAGAATATCAGTTAAGTGAAGATATTTCTAAAGCATCCAAGAATAGTGAAGATGAAACAACAATCCAAAGGGATTTCAATAAACAGCAGTCCAGGTGCCACCACCTAAATTCAAATGAATGCGATAAAAATGGTGATGCATACTTTTTTGACCTTACAGTAAAGCAAGATTGGGAGATCATTTTTAGCTATACCACATGTGTAAGGGAAATTTCTATAATTACCTACTTAAATAAGCAATGCTAATTAAGAATCACAAATGACTGAAAATATAATCAATGATCTATTGCATAGAATCTTTCCAAAATCATCATGTAAAATATCTCAAAATATCAGTAAATATCAAGAGAGAACAAGTGAAGGGGCAGCCACTGAAGTTGTCCAACAGGAAGAATTAGGTTGGTCAGAAGTCTCAGGCTTCCCCAGGGCCAGAGAGATGACAGATAATTATGCAAAATGGCTTCTGTTCAGCCCCCATTCTCCACTTAGTACACTTCCTGATGGCTCTGCCAACATAAATAAATAGATCAAAGCTAAATTCATTTCAAAAGAATCGTTTAATTTCAACACCAAAAATAACATCTTCACTGAAGACAAATTTTCCTTCAGGAGCCATCACACAAACATATACACAGATACCCACACACAACATAAACACAAATATACTTTAACTTAGTTAAATAGTGCCAGCTCAGTATAAGCTTAGAAACATAGACTGTTGGAACTATAAGAGATTTTAAAAACTTTAAATGATTGCAATTGTTTTACACACAACACACACACACACACACACACACACACACAAAAAAAAACGAGGAAACTTTAGGGCTCAAAAACCAGGAATCACATATCCAAGGTAACAAAACAGGGAGCATGCTAACTACAGCAAAAATCACAATCTTTCAAGTTGCTCTGTGGAGTCTTCCCACACCCCAGCCCCATTTCTCACAAGGTTTACAGAGAAACATAAGGTTGATGTTGAGTTAATTGACTGCTTTTTTTCTGTAACTGTGTTACCTCTGCATGATAACTAGTGGCGTGTTAGAGATAAGGATGCTTGAATGAAAGGAAGAATCCATAATTTGCTGGTGGGCACAAAGGATTATGTAGAGAGAGCTTAAGTGTGACACAGTCTATAAATAAAATCCCACATTGTTCTCAGTATTAAATTGTAGGAGTAAAATAAAGAAAAGCTTAAAGACTATGTTTTTTTAAAAAGCCTATTTCTTTGCCAAAATATTATCTTTCTTTACTCTCAAAACCCCACTGAAATAAGAAACATATACAATATAATTCATAGTGGTGGAAGTAAAAAGGGGTCCCAGACACACTTGGGACAACATATCAGGCAATTAACGAAAGGATAACAAAGTTCTAGGGGAAAAAATTACTCATTAGAACTTACCAGTGTACATCCAATCAAACTACCTTCATATTTTATGGCACTGACTGTAAATAAAGACAATTTCAGACATTCAAGAATTTTAAAATTTACTACCCACAACCTTATTCTGAAATAATTTTACATGGACGTATTCTAGCAAGACTATAAAAAATAATAAAAACTAACACAGAATGGTTGAAGGAAAGGGGGTAGACAATAATGTACTACAGAAATGAAAATAGCATATATAAGAATGGCAACATAAATAACAGACGTATAATCCAAGGCCTAAAAAAGAGTAAATGAAAAAAAAACACACATATTGAGAAATCATGCTAAGCACTCTTTCAGTATTGTTGCATTTCTTAACATAATAAATGCTGGTAGATGCAATTACTAATTTTACAGATAAAGAAACTGAGGCAAATACAGCTAAACAACTTGTCTACCATAACAGATAATATGTGGAATTGGGATTTGAAGTTGAGCAATAGAACTTCAGATCCCACTCTTTTAACCATTAAATAATTCAACAATATCTAAAAACCACTATTCTTGTTTTTGTTTGTTTGTTTGTTTGTTTGTTTGTTTGTTTTGAGACAGAGTTTCGCTCTTGTTACCCAGGCTGGAGTGCAATGGCGCGATCTCGGCTCACTGCAACCTCCGCCTCCGGGGTTCAGGCAATTCTCCTGCCTCAGCCTCCTGAGTAGCTGGGATTACAGGCATGTGCCACCGTGCCCAGCTAATTTTTTGTATTTTGAGTAGAGACGGGGTTTCACCATGTTGACCAGGATGGTCTCGATCTCTTGACCTCGTGATCTACCCGCCTCTGCCTCCCAAAGTGCTGGGATTACAGGCGTGAGCCACCGCGCCCAGCCAAAACCACTATTCTTAATAGTCAAGAATGGAGAAAATAACCAAATATCCATCCACAATATTAGAAAGTATATTTTCACTGTATAATATTTATTCAACTGAACCATACATGTAGTATATCTTAGGTACTGTCAGTGTTGCATTCAACCTCATACATGATCTCAAAAATATATTAATAGAAAGAAATCATACAAATATATTTTATATATGTATATACACACACATTATATATACATATATACATATATATATATACATATATATATATATATATATATACCATGTGATTGCTTTCACATAAATTTCCAAAACATGCACAAATAGCCTTCTTAATAGATGTCTTAATAGTTTAATAGTGGCAATTAATAACTGAAAAGGCCTATAAGGGTTTTTTCTGGTCTGATGTTAATATTTTCATAATTTGTACTGGGTGGTCACTACTTGTGTTGGTCACTTTATAAAATTCAGTGAATGCTATATTTAAGATTTTCACACTTAAATATATGTAAAGGTTTCCAGAATATATAATATGTATGTGCAGTAACTATATATAATTATTTTACCACCTTTTTACACATTTAACATTATTAGTGACAATCTATATCAATACACTAATATAATATCAAAAATTTTAATGCCTTTCATTTATTTTTCTGATTAGAATTGAATCATTCTTTTAAGCTCCAAACTAAGTTTATTATTTATAAAATTCAAAGAATTAAATGGAAATACATAAAGTACATAAAATTAGCAAATTAGCCAAATTTTATATGAATTCCCTTTGAGATACATTGTTCACAAGATTCCTGAGAAACAAAGTAATTCCAATGAAATAATTGCAAAGAAATCTAATTTCACATCATTTTCTCTTCTGAGTAAGTCATTTATATTTAAGATAGGAATAGCAGTATGACAAATTATAAGCTAATAGTGGAAAGTCAGCCTTTTGAACTGAAGACAATTGAGACTTTCGTATGAAGACGGCAGAACATCCTCAGAACAGGGTTTGAATACAAGTTGGAATAAAGCAATATATTTTTGTGTAAATTAATTGAGATACTTTCTCTTCCTCCTATACCTAAAAAAGTTTTATTTATCCCTCAAGACACTGCTTAAATGATATCCCTATAAGCATCCATCCTGCACATTGACATGCTTTCCATTGATTCTACACCACTACCTTTCTTTCCATCCTAACATGAACAAAATTATTACACTCTTACAGTGCCAAATGACCAAGTTCTTACCTCTATTTTAAACATTCATTGTTAATTTTATGCATCCAACTCTTGTTATTTAAATAATGCATTCAGTAGAAGATCTTGGTCTACATACATGAATATTCTGAATTCAGAAAGACCTACCTTCCCCTCTAATATTCTTTCTTATTCATCTCAATGTGATCCATCATATCAACAGAATGAAAGCATGAAAATCATATGATCATTTCAATTGATGCTGACAAAGCATATGATAAAATTCAGCATAACTTCATAATAAAAATTCTCAAAACCTGGGTAAAGAAGCTCAGCAGTAATGCCACACATCTACAACCATCTGATCTTTGACAAACCTGACAAAAGCAATGGGGAAAAGATTCCCTCTTTACTAAATGGTATGGGAAAACTGGCTAGCCATATGCAGAAAGCTGAAACTGGACCCCTTCCTTACACCTTACACAAAAATTAACCCCAGATGGATTAAAGATTTAAACATAAGACCTAACACCATATAAACCGGCAATACCATTCAGGGTGTATGCATGGGCAAGGACTTCATGACTATAATACCAAAATCATTGGCAATAAAAGCCAAAATAGACAACTGGGATATAATTAAACTTAAGAGCTTCTGCACAGCAAAAAAAAAAAAAAAAAAAAAAACAAAACTATCAATAGAGTGAACCAGGAACCAACAGAATGGGAAAAAAAATCTGCAATCTACCCATCTGACAAAGAGCTAATATCCAGAATCTACAAAAAACTTAAACACATTTACAAGAAAAAAATAAACAACCCCATCAAAAAGTGGGCAAAGGATATGAACAGATGCTTTTCAAAAGAAGACATTTATGCAGCCAACAAACATATGAAAAAAATCTCATCATCACTGGTCATCAGAGAAATGCAAATCAAAACCACATTGAGATACCACCTCACACCAGTTAGAATAGTGATCATTCAAAAATCTGGTGACAACAGATGCTGGAGAGGATGTGGAGAAACAGGAACACTTTTACACTGTTTGTGAGAGTGTAAATTAATTCAACATTGTAGAAGACAGTTTGGCAATTCCTCAAGGATCTAGAAATAGGAATACCATTTGACCCAGCAATCCCACCACTGGGTACATACCCAAAGGATTACAAATCATTCTATTATAAATTCACATGCACATGTATGTTCATCTTGGCACTGTTTACAATAATAAAGACTTAGAACCAACCCAAATGCCCATCAATGATAGACTGGGCTAGGAAAATGTGGCACATATACACCATGGAATACTATGCAGCCATAAAAGGATGAGTTCATGTCCTTTGCAGGGACATGGATGAAGCTGGAAGCCATCATTCTCAGCAAACTGACAAGAACAGAAAACCAAACACTGCATGTTCTCACTCATAAGTGGGTGTTGAACAATGAGAACGCATGGACACAGGGAGTGGAACATCACATGCCAGGGCCTATTGGGCCTGGGGATACTAGAGGAGGGAAAGTAGAGGGTTGGGGGATTAGGAGGGAAAACATTAGGAGAAATACCTAATGTAGATGATAGGGGGATAGATGCAGCAAACCACCATGGCATGTGTATACCTATGTCACAATCCTGTAGGATCTGCCCATGTACTCCAGAACTTAAAGTAAAATAAAAAAAAAAGAAGAAGAAAAAAAACTAAACAAAATAAAAGCCATATACAACATACCCACAGCTATCATTATACCAAATGAGGAAAAACAGAAATCCTTTCCTTTACGAGTTGGAACATGACAGGGATGCCACTTGTAACACTGTTATTTAATATAGTCCTAGAAGACCCAGCTAGAGCAATTACACAAAAGAAAGAAATAAAAAGCACCAAAATTGGAAAGGAAGAATTCAAATTATACTTGTTTGCTGATGATATGATCTTATATTTGGAAAAACCTAAAGACTCCAACAAAAAGCTATTAGAACTGATAAACAAATTCAGTAAAATTGCATTTTGCAAAATTAATATACACAAAAAGTAGCATTTCTACATGCCAAAAGTGAACAATCTGAAAATGAAATCAAGAAGGTACCCCAATCTACAATAAAACAAAATATCCATGAATTAACTTAACCAAAGAAATGAAATATTTCTAGAATGAAAAGTATAAAACACTGTTGAAAGATATTGAAGAGAACACCAAAAAATGGAAACATATTTCATGTTCATTGATTGGAAGAATCAATTATGTTAAAATGTTCATACTACTGAAGTAATCTGCAGATTCAGTGTAGTCTCAATCAAAATACCAATGACTTTCTTCACAGAAATAGAAAAGGCCATCCTAAATTAAGACCCAGAATAGTCAATACTATCCTAAGCAAAAAGAAGAAAACTGAAAGGATCACATTACCTGACTTCTAATTATACTACAAAGCTATGATATCCAAAACAACATGCTACTACCATAAAAAAACAGAGACACCTATGGACAAGAACACAGAACCTAAAAACAAATTCATATATCTACAGTGAACTCATTTTCCACAATGGTGCCAAAACATACTTTGGGCAAAGGACAGTCTCCTCAATAAATGATGCTGGAAAAAATTGAATATCCATATGTGAAAGAATGAAACTAGAGCCCTATTTCTTGACATAGAAAAATCAAATTAAAATGGATTAAAGACGTGAATCTAATACCTCAAGCTGTTAATCTACTAAAAGAAGACACTAGGAAACTTCTCCAGGAATTTATTCATTAAGATTCTTTGCAAATAACAGACATGGCACTAACTAACCTAAGTAAAACAAAGCTTTATTGGGAAGATATTGAGTCACTCTTAGAATTAAATCAAACACTGAGACTCAGCATCAGAATGATAAAAGCCAGGGCAACTCCAGGGACCTTAGCAGCAACTTTTACCACATGATGACTTGGTTTTAACCAACTTTTCTCTCTGTAATCTCCACGAGGCTTTTCAAACACCTGAAAAGTAGACTCTAATTGTCTAAGATTAGGTGATAATACTGAACCTTGATCCATTCAGCCACCTCCAGAGGACAAGAGTTTTTGTAAACTCTAGAGGAGCTTTAAGAAGGAAAATCTACAGGGTCTTAACATATAGTTTCTCACTTTGAACGTTACAAATCTAAAATCTTTTCAAACTGAGTTTATTCCTACGTAGATTCCTACATAAAAAGAAATGACACTGAAGTAACTGAAGAAAAGCCAATTCATTAATTCACTCACTAAAAATATTTATTGGATGCCCAAGTTTTGTTCTGGTGATAAATTTACTTAGGTATATACACACACACAAAAGTGAGTACTATCTCCATAAAACTGTGAATGAATGAGTGAGCTGGATGTAGCACCTGTCTAGATTGCTGAAGGGAAATTGGGGCGAGCAGATGCTGATGAAGCAGGAGCGGTGAGAAGCAAACCTCTCAAACACCAAATTGAGGAAGGAAGTGGCTTCCTCAGGGAGCTGCGGGGTGCTACAGACTCATTCACCAAGCTCCCTGAGAAGTGCCTTCTTTCCCCTTTTATAGGCTTACAACACTAAAGGGGAAACTGAGGTGAAACTATGTCATTGTCCCTTGGCTGGATGTCTGACCTTACAATCTTTTGGCTTAATTGATTTGCTAGTTCACATGCAGCCCCAGTGGGAACAGGCAGAGGGGGCTTACAGAGACAAGACAAAGGCAGTAAATTATTTGTTGGCAGAGGTGTTTCCCAGGAGGGAACCTGGGCTGTGCAGACGTAGGGGCCTGACCCAGTGCCACGCTCCAGCCAGTAGGGATAACATTCATTTGCAACTCTTTCAAGGCTTTCAGACAGCAGAGCTGCTGGAAACTGAAAAAGGAGATATCCTTCCAGTTATTTTATATTTTATTATTTTTTTTCTTTTTCATCCTCCTTCCCATCCGGAGGGGAGGAGGAGGTGGAGGCCAGAAAGCAAGAGGAGGGAAGGGGGTCTCCCTTCTGACTGGAACACTTCCTATATCAACCTTACAAACATGTGTCTGTGTCTGTACATAAATCTGAATTTTCTATGGAACACACCTACCATTCTATAGAATAGAAAGAATTGAGTAATAATAAACTCAAGGTTAATGAGAATGTAGCTGAGCAACATTGGAGAGCAAGGTAGTTGGGACCACTTAAATAAATGCTTTAGAAAGATATAAATTTCTGGGAACTTTCTGGAGCTTCAAAGGACACTCAGTTCTCATCATGACAGAATTTCTTGAGGCAAAAAAAAAACAAGTAAAGCAAGTTTTAGGCTTTGGAGGCCAGGAATTGCAATGTTGAGAACTATGTTTGAGTTCCCCAGCACTTGGCAGCCATCAGTCCACAAGGAGGCCTGAATCAAGGACACAGAAAGGTCCCCAGATAACTTCAAAAATATATGATGAGAGAACTTACTAGAAAAGACTAGAATTTTGCTAACAAATGGGCAATGACTCATAGCTCTTGTGATTTGACATGGTAACACACATGTGACCTCATTTATAACCAGTTCTGTTGAAGGTACGGAAATACCCATAGATAACACTGATCCTGACAAAAGTCCGGTGCTGTGCATCCTTACCACTCTTGTTAATTATTTTCTTTGATTATGCTACTCTCTAAACTCTGGTCAAGAATAGGTATTTATTCATCAAGTTCACTTCACTAGCTACCTTCTACACTAGTTTTGCTGTAAAACCCAGTATCAAGATAAAAACAAATTAATGTTTTCAGTTAAAAGTGCAGTTCAGCCTAAACACTATTCTATGAGACATTGTGTCCTAGGAACTTTATTTGAATTTTTTTCCTTCCTTGTTTTTAAATATAATCTACCCTATCTTGGTTTTTTTGTGAATTGTTTATTTGATTTATTCTTTCTCTTGCATAGTGAACTCTTTCAGGACACAATCATTATTGTTTATATTCGTACCAAATTAAAAGAAATTGATTGTTTGCATGTATGCAGGCTTGATGTAACGCCATTTTTTCTGGATGAATTAGTCAGAAGCCTGGGGGTAAAAAGTCTTATTGTCAGAAAAGCAGCAGCCAGAGAGACTATATCTGTGTGCTATTCCTATGTGAAATGAACCAGGTGGCTACTAAAGAAATCCTACAGGTAAATTAATGTGGGTGGATCTAATACTTTGAAATAAATGTACTCATAACAAAAATTACTTTGGGAAATAAAAAATTAAAATTTCTTTATTGAAAAAATATAATTAAAGTGGTAGGCAGTAGGAATATTATTGGACGAATATTGAAACTTTGTTAAGAAAAACCTCTAAATAGAATAACTAAGAAATACTATTGAGAAAGCTCTTTGGCCCAGACTGGTGGGTAGTAGATTAAAAGGCAGGCTACAGAGTGAGAGAAGATAACTTCAACATTTGAATCTCCCAAAGTATTTATATCAAAATTATATAAAGGATGCTTACAAGTCAATGACAAAAGAGTGCAATTACAAAACGGGTAAATAACACTGACAGGTACTTCATAAAAACTGAGCCTGTATTTTAGCCGCTGTAAATAAAGCAACCTCATACTAACCTTTTCTCTATTTTGGTCTCACACTTTCCATTCTATCACTCCTATTCTCTGAGACCACTTCCTATATAATCAAGTACTTTTTTTCTGGCTTACATTCAGAGGAAACAGACTAAGGCAGGAGGGGATCAGGATAAACCATATAGGATAGAAGAGAAGAGGAAAAACATGGCAGAATAGGCTTAAAAATTGCTCCCCAGAAATATTCAGGTCAAATTCCTTGGAACATGTGTTGTTACCTTATTTAGAAAAAAGGTCTTTGCAGATGTGATTAAGTTAAGGGTCTTGGGGTGGGGTGATATTCTTGGGTTATCCAGGCATGCCTTAAATGCCTTCACAAATGTCTTCTTTATAAGAGAAAGGTAGAGGGAAACTTGACACAGACACACAGAGAAGAAAGAACAGGAAGACAGAAGTAGAGATAAAAACGATGATGCCACAAGCCAAGGAAGACAGAAGCCGCCAGAAGCTAGAAAAAGCAAAGAAGGGATTCTTCCCTAGAAACTTTGTAGGGACTGTGCCTCCACTGATACCCTAATTTCAGACTTCTTGCCTCCAGAACTCTGGGAGAATAAATTTCTGTTGTTTCAAGCCACCAAGTTTGTGGTAATTTCTCATGGCAGCCTCAGAAAGTAATACATGTGGATTAAAATACAAATAATATCAAAGTAGAGAAGGATGTCCTTACATGATGGTATGATTTATTGTTAAAAAAAGAAGTTTCCAAAGTTTTAGAAGCATCTTTCCCTATAGAAATGATCTGAGTTAGTGTTTGTGAGGAATTGGGGGGGAAATTGACCAAAGATCTGAAAAAGAATTTCTAAGGAGAACTGCAAGCTCAGCAGAAGTTAAATTAATGAATTTATAATGTATTTATTGTCATCTCTTGGGATTTGGCAGTCATCAGCAAGGATGCTAGTAAGCAGTCAAAATTATTCTAGTCTCATGTCAGAGTTCAGAGTTAAAGGACTGAACTCAAGACCCAACAAGAGAAACTGGCAAAAAAAAATGCAAGACTCTAATTATGAGGAGGGAATAGGTGACCTTCGAGGGCACTACAATAAGAATGTATGCATATAGACTCCTATGAACTGAAGATTTAGGAACCATCTGGAGTCAAGAAAAGCAGAAACCTAGTTAACACATCAGAGCACCTGCTGAAGGCAGATTGGCCTCAAGAGTTGCTTCACCTGGATAGCTCAAGCTCCATCTGCTTCTGATCAGAATGAATCCCAGAAGCCTGGATTGACCGTACTGTGCAAATAAGGAATCAGTAGGCCTTTCTTTTTTGCATGACTGTTATTTGGAACTTCTGGCCCTTCTTGCATTTTTTTTCATCAACTCCTAATTTCTTTTCTTTGTTTTTATTGTACTTTAGGTTCTGGGGTACATGTGCAGATCGTGCAGGATTATTGCATAGGTACATACATGGCAAGTTGGTTTGCTGCCTTCATCCCCCCATCACCTATATCTGGTATTTCTCCCCACATTATCCCTCTCCAACCTCCCCACCCCTTGCTGTCCCTCCCCGACCCCCCTCAACTGACCACAATGTGTGATGTTCCCCTCCCTGTGTCCATGTGTTCTAATTGTTCAACACCCACCTATGAGTGAGAACATGCAGTGTTTGGTTTTCTGTTCTTGTGTCAGTTTGCTGAGAATAATGCTCTGCAGATTCATCCACATCCCTAGGAAGAAAACAAACTCATAATTTTTTATGGCTGCATAGTATTCCATGGTGTATATGTGCCACATTTTCTTTATCCAGTCTATTGTTGATGGACATTTGAGTTGGTTCCAGGTCTTTGCTATTGTAAACAGTGCCACAATGAACATACGTATGCATGTGTCTTTGTAATAGAACGATTTATAATGCTTTGGGTTTATATCCAGTAATGGGATTCCTGGGTCAAATGGTATTTCTATATCTAGGTCCTTGAGGAATTGCCACATTGTCTTCCACAGTGGTTAAACTAATTTGGACTCCCACCAACAGTGTAAAAGCATTCTTATTTCTCCACATCCTCTCCAGTATCTGTTTGATCCTGATTTTTTAATGATCCCCATTTTAACTGGTATGAGATGGTATCTCAGTGTGGTTTTGATTTGCATTTCTCTAATGACCGGTGATGATGAGCATTTTTTCATGTTTCTTGGCCTCATGTATGTCTTCTTTTGTAAAGTGTTTGTTCATATCTTTTGCCCACTTTTGAATGGGTTTGTTTTTTTCCTGTAAATCTGTTTTAGTTCTTTGTAGATTCTGGATATTAGCCCTTTGTCAGATGGGTAGATTGCAAATTTTTTTTTCTCATTCCATTGGTTGCTGGTTCACTCTAATGATTGTTTCCTTTACTGTACAGAAGCGCTGGAGTTTAATTAGATCCCATTTGTCTATTTTGGCTTTTATTGCAATTGCTTTCGGTGTTTTAGCCATGAAGTCCTTGCCTACGCCTATGTCCTGAATGGTTTTGCCCAGGTTTTCTTCTGCAGTTTTCATGGTGTAGTTCTTATGTTTAAATCTTTAATCCATCTGGAGTTAATTTTAGTGTAAGGTGTCAGGAAGGGGTCCAGTTTCTGCTTTCTGCAAATTGCTAGCCAGTTTTCCCAACACCACTTATTTCATTACTCTTCAGTCAAAGGTTAAAGAGTAGTGGGGTGATGGCAGGGAGGATAGAAGAAGAAAGAGAAGAGAAATGGGATAGAGTGGAGGGAGAGGGGAGTATTTACAAATATGAAATATCACTTCATGGAAACCTCACAACAGATATTTTATGTAGGCATCACTCTACCTAGTTTACAGTAAAGGAAAATGGAATTTGAAAAATCAAGCAACCCAAATTTATACAGCTAGTAGAAGATAAAGGCAGGATTCAAACCCCAGTTGTACTGATTCCAAAGCCAATGTTCTTATCTATTACTAGACCCTTACTGGTTCCATCACCGTCATTCAATTATGCTTACTTCTAAATCAACATCCTCAAGTCTCCCAAATCCTTATTTCTATTCTAACCTGCTTTTCCAATTACTGCTGATTAATTAAATAATTCATTCAAGAAAAGTTAATAAATACCTTCTAAACTGGAAAGACCTCTTCAGATTGAAGGGAATTAAACAGTATCCTGTATCAAACATAGACATTATACCTGCTTTCATGATTTTGCAGTCCATTCAAACAAATCAGCAATAAATTTCTTCCATTGTTATTACCTGTTAAATCTAGTTAAGATACTATTTGTTCTCTAGCCTGGATTATCTCTTTTTCAGATGAAATATGGCATTATGTGAGGAAAAATTTGTTTTTAATGAAAATTATTTTCAGAACTATATGAAGCAAATACTAAATTAAGACTGTTGTGGTCCTTGGCATTAATTTCAATCATGAATGTCAACAAATTTTTCAACAGCACAAATGAAAACTACTTAAGTAATAGAAGAATATTGCATTGGGGAGAGATGATTTAAGAAAGAAAAAATCCTATGCTAATATTTTCTTTTAAAAAGAAACTCACCTCTTCAAGTTAAATCTAAATTACAGGCAAAACAGTCTATGATATCTATTATTTATGTACTGAGAGGTAGGTAGAACACAGAAGTAATTTTAAATTTTGCCATGGGAACAAATGTGCAATTACCACATCCCATGATGACAAACCCAATTCTCTGATAAGAAGCACTCCCTGAGTTTGCCAAGAGGTATTTCATTAACACTGTTCTGTACAGAGACTAATTCCAAGTTCTTTTAATAATTCTACAAAAGTAGCAGGGAAGTTTGTGACAAGGGAAGAAGTTGCAGCCTTTTAGAAATTATAATATTCTAAAAATATTTATACATTAAATCTCCTCAACATCAACATTTTTACAATACTTTCCATTATGTTAGGAAATATACATTTGTATAAACAAAAATCCAGGTGGTAAAATTATTCATCCTGTGTATTAAATATTGTTCCTAGCTTATGTGAACAGATCTTTCCCCACATCCAGTTTTTTCCTCTACATGATGTTCATTTTTCTATGTATCTATCCTCTTATGTCAAATATTCAGCACTTTGCATCCAATTAATTGCAGAAGTCCCACATTGCTTATTATGAAATTGGTAATTAAATCTCATATTTAATAGAAATCAATAAAATACAGTTGTTTTGTGGGTTTGAGAACATGGTAAATCAAATAAATTAACAGTATATTATACATTGAAAACTATGACAAAATCTTAAGCAAGCACTTAGTTCCTCTATGACTTCCAACTTTCTCAAATATGTATGTGACCCTAGGCAAACAACAAATCTCTCTTTAGTTTAATCTTTCCAAATGTAAAAAAAAGGAGTTCATAATTTATTAATTATTTAGCCAGTTTTTAATGAATACTTAATGTATGCTTAATATTTTCCAGTTACCAGGGAATCAGCAGTGAATATGACAAATAAGATTCAAGTTATTTCCCATTGCAAGGGCCTCTGAGATTATGGTCCCCCTCTAACAGAAAGGCGATTCCTTAGATCTTTCTTTGTCTAACTACTCATCATTAATTTCTTACTCAAACTGTATCTTCTTTGGCCTTCTGTGATCATGCTACTGAATGGGTACCTACTCAATTCCCATCATTTTCTGTTACAAAACTGTGCCTGATTCCTTAATTTGCTTAATTACTTTTTGAAGTTATACTATTTACATTTTGTTTACTTTTTTCTTGCTTTTCTCCTCAAGTAGAACGAAAGTCCCATTCAGTAGAAACCTTGATGTACCTCCAGTAAAGTGAACATTACCTTATACATGAGAGATTATAAATAAATGTTTCTGGAATTAAATAATTAAGAAGATAAACAAATAAAAATTCAAGCCATTGTGAAGTTACCTTCTTCTGGAAGCTTCCATTCTATTAGAATTATTATTGTACAGAGGTCATCTTTAGATATACTGTTGTGCAAAAGCCATAAGAAAAAAGAACCAACTGAATTTGAAACCCCATTTGCCAAACAGGTTAACCTCACAAACTCAAGCCACCGGGTTTTTTTTTTGTTTTGTTTTGTTTTGTTTTGTTTTTTTTAGATCGAGTTTTGCTCTTGTTACCCAGGCTGGAGTGCAATGGCACGATCTTGGCTCACCGCAACCTCCACCTCCTGGATTCAGGCAATTCTCCTGCCTCAGCCTCCTGAGTAGCTGGGATTACAGGCACGCGCCACCATGCCCAGTTAATTTTTTGTATTTTTAGTAGAGATGGGGTTTCACCATGTTGACCAGGATGGTCTCCATCTCTTGACCTCGTGATCCACCCGCCTTGGCCTCCCAAAGTGCTGGGATTACAGGCTTGAGCCCCCGCGCCTGGCCAAGCCACTTGTTATTTAATCTCTGTTTCCACAAGTGACACTACAAAGAAAAACAGTTACATATAATTAGTTATTTTTTTCCATTTCTCATTCTTCTGAGGCTGCGTCTGCCATTAAATAAGGTTTTTCACTCACTATCTCAAAGAATGTGATTATCTTTTTTTGTGAGATGGAGATTGTCTAACAAGAACTAATTGCTAGATGATTAAGGATGTCAGACGTGAGTCGAGTTCCATTTTATCTGTCTAAATTTTGGCCCATTTTTCTCTCCCACCTCTAGAGTTGTGGACAAAATCAATTTTTTCCCAAGCTCATGTTTATATGGTACAACAATGGATACCACATAAAAAAGATGAAGTGGATATTTGATAGGTAACTCACAATATGTAGTATACTCTTGGAAAAATTAGTAGTTTCAAATTAATTGAAATATTTTACCATAATATTCTAACTAAATTTAAAAACAATTGAAGGAATAAATATCTATCATCTGTTCTATTTGCAGATTTACATACATTAGTAAAATGCCATTCTAAAAATAATAAAAATAGGCTAATTGTAACTTCACATTGCCACTTTCAGCCCTTGAATTTTTATAGCTCCCCAATGTCTCTTAACTGCTTAATTTCTTCATGATTCAGTGGTCATGGCTACTGCATGTCATGTTGCTGTTGGGAATGGAGTGACCTGAAAACTGCCGATGTCACTGAATGAAAAGCAACTTTGAAAAGACAATAAAATATCAGAAAGTTTTTGTCATGGTGGGTCAAGTTAAGGTCTTACAGTGTCTTTATAAGTTTAACTGTTAATAGCATCCCAACATCACCTAACTTTAAGTATGCAAGTTATAGAAGATCTTTGTTTTACACATCATATTTGGACTTTTTTCAAAACCTCCTTTATAAATATAATATTCTTCATTTTGGGATGCTAGTCTTGATTCTGTTGGTGATTATTTAAATGATTTTTTAAAATTTGTATGGTGAGTAGGTTGCACTAGATCATCATGAAGTTCTAATATTCTGTCAAAGCACTAGTTGCCAAAGCATTACTATCATCATGTTATTCCTCTACTCACAGAACTATGCTGGCTCCCAAATACCTGTTGCTACAAGATCAAACCCCTATTTGTATTTCAAGTTTCTACCATCTAGAGTTACTCTGTCTCTTTTTAACTCTCAGTCTTCTGCTACATACACAGTCTATACCAGAGAGCTAGTCCAGGATTTAGGGTTACCTCTTCAGGAGCCACAGGTGAGTGCAATATTAGTGCTATTCAAAATGTGATCTGTGCACCAGTACTGGTCCATAAGTGTTTCTTCCTGGCTGTGGTAATAAAAGTACAGAACAGAAGAATATTTAGAAACTTTTAAAACAGCTTTCCATTGTTATGACACCCAAGCACATAATGAGTACACTTGTCTATTTGAAGAGTTTTTGTATTTTCAGAAGGGCATGGTGAGTGAAAAAGAGGAGAAACTTTATACAGGTCACATTCAGCAAGACCACATTACAGTATGAGATTAGTTTGATAACTGTTATCCAAAATTGTATAAATATATTAAATATATAAGAACATCTAAACATGTATTGATATTTCTTTTTTTTCCTTGAAATATCTCATATATTGGTGCAATTTATTTACAATAGTCAGATTTAATTTGTTTTCATGTATAAAGCAGCTTCAGGGACTTATTAGCAATTTCAAATGTTACAGCACACTATGTTAAATCTATAGTTCATTATCACAAATAAATTTATTTCAGTGAGGTAATTTGTTTCTTAAAATGTATAAGATAACTAGTTCTTTAAAAGGCTACTTATTTTCTGTTGCATCATTTTACTTAGAAATAAAGCTTTTGGATGCAGCAGTTACAGTCTAAAGTCAGGGTATCTCTTTTGTGTTTATGAGTAACTTGGACACAGCCTGATGCTATAAACACTAAACTCCACTTAACATGCTCCACAGGAAAATGCAACTTACTTTCATGATTTAAGGTATGAAACTTTTTTACAATTTTTTATTTTTTATTTGTTTATTGCATTTTCGGTTTTGGGGTACATGTGAAGAACATGCAAGATTGTTGCATAGGTACACACATGGCAGTGTTATTTGCTGCCTTCCTCCCCATCAATTATATCTGGCATTTCTCTGCATGCTATCTCTCCCCAACTCCCCACCCCCCACTGTCCCTCCCCTATTCCCCCCAACAGATCCCAGTGTGTGATGCTCCCCTCCCTGTGTCCATGTGTTCTCATTGTTCAACACCCACCTATGAGTGAGAACATGCGGTGTTTGATGTTCTGTTCTTGTGTCAGAATGATGAGAATGAGGATTTGCTGAGAATGATTATTTCCAGGTTCATCCATGTCCCTACAAAGCAAAGAAACTCATCGTTTTTAATGGCTGCATAATATTCCATGGTGTATAGGTGCCACATTTTCCTGGTCCAGTCTATCATTGATGGGCATTTGGGTTGGTTCCAGGTCTTTGCTATTGTAAACAGTGCTGCAATGAATATTTGTGTTCATGTGTCCTTATAGTAGAATGATTTATAGTCCTTTGGATGTATACCCAGTAATGGGATTGCTGGGTCAAATGGAATTTCTATTTCTAGATCCTTGAGGAATCGCCACACTGTCTTCCACTATGCTTTAACTAATTTACACTCCCACCAACAGTGTAAAAGTGTTCCTATTTCTCTGCATCCTCTCCAGCATTTGTTGTCACCAGATTTCTTAATGATTGTCATTCTAGCTGGCGTGAGATGGTATCTCAATGTAGATTTGATTTGCATTTCTCTAATGACTAGTGATGATGAGCATTTTTTCACATGTTTGTTGGTCTCATGTATGTCTTCTTTTGTAAAGTGTCTGTTCATATCCTTTGCCCACTTTTGAACGGGCTTGTTTGTTTTTTTCTTGTAAATCTGTTTTAGTTATTTGCAGATCCTGGATATCAGCCCTTTGTCAGATGGGTAGACTGCAAAAGTTTTTTCCTATTCTGTTGGTTGTTGATTCACTCTAATGACTGTTTCTTTTGCTGTGCAGAAGCTGTGTGGAGTTTAATTAGATCCCATTTGTCTATTTTGGCTTTTGTTGACAAAGCTTTTGGTATTTTGGTCATGAAGTCCTTGCCTACACCTATGTCCTGAATGGTTTTTCCTAGATTTTCTTCTAGGGTTTTTATGGTGTTAGGTCTTATGTTTAAGTCTTTCATCCATCTGGAGTTAATTTTAGTGTAAGGTGTCAGGAAGGGGTCCAGTTTTTGCTTTCTGCACATGGCTAGCCAGTTCTCCCAACATGATTTATTAAACAGGGACTCCTTTCCCCATTGATTTTTTTTTGTCAGGTTTGTCAAAGATCGGATGGTTGTAGATGTGTTTGTTGCCTCCGAGGCCTCTCCTCTGTTCCATTGGTCTATATCTCTGTTTTGGTACCAGTACCATGCTGTTTTGATTACTGTAGCCTTGTACTATAGTTTGAAGTCAGATAGTGTGATGCCTCCCTTTTTTCTTTTTTGCTTAGAATTGACTTGTTTATGCAGGCTCTCTTTTGATTCTATATGAAGTTTAAGGTGTTTTTTTCCACTTCTGTGAAGAATGTCATTGGTAGCTTGATGGGGATAGCATTGAATCTGTAAATTACTTTGGGCAGTATGGCCATTTTCACAATATTGATTCTTCCTAACCATGAGCATGGAATGTTTCTCCATCTGTTTGTGTCCTCTCTTATTGTATTGAGCAGTGGCTTGTAGTCCTCCTTGAAGAGGTCCTTTATGTTCCTTGTCAGTTGTAGTCCTAGGTATTTTATTCTCTTTGTAGCAATTGTGAATGGCAGATCATTATTGATTTGGCTCTCTTTAAGTCTGTTATTGATGTATAGGAAAGCTTGTGATTTTTGCGTATTGATTTTGTATCCTGAGACTTTGCTGAAACTAATGAAGTTGCTTATTAGTTTCGGGAAATTTTGGGCTGAGACGATGGGGTCTTCTAGACATACAATCATGTCTTCTCTAAAGAGAGACAATTTGACTTCCTCCTTTCCTATTTCAATACCCTTTATTTCTTTTTCTTGCCTGATTGCTCTGGCTAGAGCTTCCATTACTATATTGAATAGGAGTGGTGAGAGAGGGCATCCTTGTCTAGTGCAGATTTCAAAGGGGATGCTTCCAGTTTTTGCCCATTCAGTATGATATTGGCTGTTGGTTTGTCATAAACAGCTTTTATTATTTTGAGATACGTTCCATCCATACCTAGTTTATTGAGGGTTTTTAGCATAAAGGGCTGTTGAATTTTGTCAAAGGCCTTCTCTGAATCAATTGCAATGATCAAGTGGTTTTTGTCTTTGGTTCTGTTTATGTGGTGAATTATGTTTATAGACTTGCATATGTTGAACCAGCCTTGCATCCCTGGGATGAATCCTACTTGATCATGGTGGATAAGCTTTTGATGTGCTGTTGCAATTGGTTTACCAGTATTTTATTGAAGATTTTTGCATCTATACTCATCATGAATATTGGCCTGAAGTTTTCTTTCCTTGCTGAGTCTCTGCTGGGTTTTCATATAAGGATGATGTTGGTCTCTTAAAATGATTTGGGAAGGATTCCCTCTTTTTGTATTGTTTGGAATAGTTTCAGAAGTAATGGTATCAGCTCCTCTTTGTATGTCTGGTAGAATTCAGCTGTGAACCCATCTGGACCTGGGCTTTTTTTGGTTGGTAGGCTCTTAATTACTACCTCAACTTCAGACCTTGTTATTGGTCTATTCAGGGTTTCCACTTCTCCCTGGTTTAGGCTTGGGAGGATGCAATTGTCCAGGAATTTATCCATTTCTTCCAGGTTTGCTAGTTTATGTTCATAGAATTTTTGTAATAATCTCTGATAGTGGTTTGTATTTCTGTGGAATCTGTGGTGATATCTCCTTTATCATTTCTTATTGCATCTGTTTGATTATTCTCTTTTCTTTTTTATTAATCTGGCTGGTGGTCTGTCTATTTCATTGATCTTTTTGAAAAACCAGCTCCTGAACTTATTGATTTTTTGAAGGGATTTTTGTGTCTCTATCTCCTTCAGTCATGCTGTGATCTTATTTATTGTCTTCTGCTAGGTTTTTAGTTTTTTCGATCTTGCTCCTCTAGCTCTTTCAATTTTGACAATAGGGTGTCAATTTTAGATCTCTCCTTGCTTCTCATGTGGGCATTTATTGCTATATATTTTCCTCTAGAGACTGCTTTAAATGTGTCCCAGAGATTCAGGTATGTTGTGTTGTTGTTTTCATTAGTTATTACAAACATCTTTATTTCTGTCTTCATTTCATTGTTTATCCAATAGACATTCAAGAGCCAGTTGTTCAGTTACCATGAAGCTGTGCGGTTCTAAGTTAGTTTCTGAATACTAACTTGATTGCACTGTGGTCTGAGAGACTGTTTGTTATAATTTCCATTCTTTTGCATTTGCTGAGGAGTGATTTACTTCCAATTATGTGGTCAATTTTAGAGTAGGTGTGATGTGGTGCTGAAAAGCATGTATATTCTGTGGATTTGGGGTGGAGAGTTCTGTAAATGTCTATTAGGTTTTCTTGGTCCAGGTCTGAGTTCAAGTCCTGGATATTCTTGTTAATTTTCTGTCTTGTTAATCTGTCTAATATTGACTATGGGTTGTTAAAGTCTCCCACTATTATTGTGTGGGAGTCTAAGTCTCTTTGTAAGTCATTAAGAACTGGCCTTATGTATCTGGGTGCTCCTGTATTGGGTGCGTATATATTTAGGATTGTTAACTCTTCTTGTTGCACTGATTCTTTACCATTAAGTAATGTCCTTCTTTGTCTCTTTATATCTTTGTTCGTTTAAAGTCTGTTTTATCAGAGCCAAGAACTGCAACTCATGCTTTATTTTGCTCTCCATTTGCTTGGTAAATCTTCCTCCATCCCTTTATTTTGAGCCTTTGTGTATCTTTGCATGTGAAATGTGTTTCCTGAATACAGCACACCAATGGGTTTTGGATTTTTATCCAACTTGCCAGTCTGTGTCTTTTGATTGGGGCATTTGGTGCATTTACATTTAGGGTTAATATTGTTATTTGTGAATTTTATCCTGCCATTTTGATGCTAGCTGGCTGTTTTGCCCATTAGTCAATGCAGTTTCTTCATTGTGTTGATGTTCTTTACCATTTGATATGTTTTTGGAATGGCTGGTACTGGTTGTTCTTTCTTATGTGTAGTGCCTCTTTCAGGAGCTCTTGTAAAGCAGGCCTGGTGGTGATGTAATCTCTGAGTACTTGCTTGTTCACAAATGAATTTTTTTTCCTTCATTTATGAAGCTTAGTTTGGCTGGATATGAAATTCTGAGTCGAAACTTCTTTTCTTTAAGGATGTTGAATATTGGCCCCCACTCTCTTCTGGCTTGTAGGGTTTCTGCCGAGAGATCTGCTGTGAGTCTAATGGGCTTCCCATCGTGGGTGACCTGACCTTTCTCTCTTTCTGCCCTTAGTATTTTCTCCTTCATTTCAACCCTGGTGAATTTGATGATTATGTGCCTTGGGGTTGCTCTTCTCGAGGAGTATCATTGTGGTGTTCTCTGTATTTCCTGGACTTGAATATTGGCCTGCCTTGCTAAGTTGGTGAAGTTTTCCTGGATAATATCCTGAAGAGTATTTTCCAGCTTGGATTCATTCTCTCCATCACATTCAGGTATACCTATCAAATGTAAATAAGGTCTTTTCACATAGTCCCATATTTCTTGGAGACTTTGTTCATTCCCTTTTATGCTTTTTTTCTCTAATCTTGCCTTCTCGTTTTATTTCATTGAGTTGATCTTCAATGTCTGATATCCTTTCTTCCGTTTGGTCAATTCAGCTGTTGAAACTTGTTTATGCTTCGTGAAGTTCTCATGTTGTGCTTTTCAGCTCCATCAATACACTTATATTCCTCTCTAAGTTGTATATTCTCGTTAGCATTTCATCAAATCTTTTGTCAACATTCTTAGTTTCTTTGCATTGGGTTAGAACATGTTCTTGTAGCTCACAGAAGTTTCTTATTACCCACCTTCTGAAGCCCAATTCTGTCAATTCATCACACTCATTCTCCATCCAGCCTTGTTCCCTTGCTGCTGAGGAGCTGTGATACCTTGTAGGAGAAAAGGCGTTCTGGTTTTGGGTGTTTTCATCCTTTTTGCACTGGCTTCTTCCCATCTTTGTGGATTTATCCACCTGTCATCTTTGTAGTTGTTGACTTTCAGATTGGGTCTCTGAGTGGACATCCACTTTGTTGATGATGTTATTTCTTTCTGTTTCTTAGTTTTCCTTCTAACAGTCTGGCCCTTCTTTAGAACTGCTGAGGTCCACTCCAGGTCCTGCTTGCTTGGAGTTCACCTGCAGTGGCTGCAGAACAGTAAGAGTTGCTGCCAGTTTCTTCTGCTGCTATCTTTGTCCCAAAAGGATACCCACCAGATGTCAGTCTGAGATCTCTTTTATGAGGTGACTCTTTGGATATACAGGGGTCAGAGAGCTGCTTGAGGAGACACTCTGTCCTTTATAGAAACTCAAGTGCTGAGCTGTGAGCTCCATTGTTCATTCAGAACTACTGGGCAGGTATGTTTAAGTCTGCTGCAGCAGAACTCATAAACCCCCCCTTTTTTTCCCAGGTGCTCTGTCCCCAGGAGTTAGGCCTTTATTTATGAGTTTTTGTTGTGCTACTGCCTTTTATAAGGGCTGCCCTGCCCAGCTAGGAGGCAGCCTAGTCACTGTCTGCCTGCAGAGGCTTTGTTAAGCTACTATGGGCTCTGCCCAGCTGCCAGGTGAACTTCACTGCACTCCCTCCACACTTTCTCTGGGAGCTGCAATCCTGAGCTGCTCCTAATAGGCTGTTTTGGATCCCTCAATATTTCTAACTTATTTTAGAACAGTTTTAAATTCAGCATGGCTTTTAATTTTCAGTTTGACATAATTAACTAATTCAGGGAGTAAAATTTTTATTATTTTTTAACCCTAATTGAACAGGCAAGCTTCACTGGATGTTTTGGTCTAGAAATAGTACATCTCTTCAAAATACAGCAGCAGTCACAAATTATTATTCTATTATTATTATTTTATTATTTGTATGTATGTGTGAGATGGAGTTTTGCTCTAGATTCTCAGGCTGAAGTGCAATAGCAGGGTCTCAGCTCACTGTAACCTCTGCCTCTCAGGTTTAAGCAATTCTTCTACCTCAGTCTCCTGAGTACCTGGGATTACAGGCACCTGCCACCATGCCCAGCTAATTTTTTCATTTTTAGTAAAGATGGGGGTTTCACCATGTCATGCAGGCTGATCTCAAATTCCTGACTTCAAGTGATCCACCTGCCTCATCTTCCCAAAGTGCTGGGATTACAAGGGTGAGCCACAGTACCTAGCCCATCATAAACTAAATTATGGTGATGAAAGTAATTTTAAGGATAGGGAAACTAAAATGTTTATATTAGTTTAATAAAATAAAATAATTTAGTAAATGGTGGTGAAAGTAACTTTTAAGGTAAGAAGACTAAAATGTTTATATAGTTTACTCAGAAGTATACTCTGTCTTATATCAAATTCTGTTTAGTAACCATAATTAATGGTTAAATGTTCAAACTACAGTGTGTACTGGTTAATGTGCTGGCTAGAAGTGCAATGGAACCAACAAAATTTAAAACGTTTTAAAATTTAAAACATAAAAAAATGTTTTAACACTATGTCCTTTGAAAGGAAAGTGCTGAATAGGGGAAGTAAATGTTTAATATTTTAAACATAATCAGTATTTTTTTGTGAGTTTGTAAGTAGCACTATGGGCTACTAAAACTAACAGTGTATGAATACATAATTGCTGGATTTTTAGTGAAAGACCATTTTATAAACATTAGTTTGAAATAGTGGGTGAGTTTATAGCAAAGAAGTTAGTTTAAATCCCACTTTCCAAGACATCATAGATCATAGATCAACTTCAGAAGTAAACTAATGATACAGAAGAAAAACTCATAGAGTAAATATGGCTAGCAAACTATTTTTATTGCAGTTAACACATATAGTATAGAGTACAGAGATATTCTTAGCATGACAATTCTAGTACATGTGCAATTTGTATATGAATTGTGTTAGCTTCATTGCTTAAAAACATCTAAACCTGAAGTGTATAAAATATTAAATTTGGAATTCTAGTTCTGTGTAGGAGTATAATCTGATGGTACAGCTGCAAAGGCAAGAAAACATTATAGAGTAATCATTCAGATTTGGGCCAGAACATTGATCTCCACATTTCTTCTCTGAAATATTTTGATGTTTTAAAAAGAATGTTAAGTGTAATAAATAATGTGTTTAGTGACATAGTAAAAGTTGTGAGTCACAACAACCTAAAGTATCAAATTTTACATTAGTCTCTTTGGTAGAAAATAAAATCAAAGCTGATCATAAACTGTTGTTGCATGCTATTGTTCAAGGTGCTATCAAGAAGAAAATTTCTGACAGAAATGTTTGGACTACAGAATAGAATGTCAGTATTTCTGCAATACAGGAAAGCAATTTGCTATCAACGTTTAAAAGTTGTGAACTCACTGGTGTCTGTTCGGCGGGGGACCAAGGGAGAGACAATGGGAAAGTGGGAAGGTCGGGGAGGGATAACATAGGGAGAAATGCCAGATGGAGGTGACAGGGGGATGGAGGCAGCAAACCACATTGCCATGTGTGTACCTATGCACAATCCTGCATGATCTGCACATGTACCCCAGAGCCTAAAGTGCAATTTTTAAAAAAAGTGTATGAGGCAACTTCAAAAAAAAAAAAGTTGTGAATTGAGAATCCAGCCTTGTCTATTTGTTTTATATCTTAATACTTCCATTTAAGGAAGGAATGCAATGTGTTCTTCAATAGCAGATAAGACATAAAAGCAAAAACTGAAGTGAAGTTCATAATAAGATAGTGTCTACAGAGTGTTATGATGTGGCTCATAATTTAATAACAATCATTAAGTTGGTAGGTAGTGGTTTGATGATTCAAATCTGTGAAAGGTTATTAAGAAGCACCATATAAATTTTACACAATGGTTTTAAGATTTTCCCATTAAAAGAATATTCATTTGTCAGTTACTAGTGGCAACTAAAATCAATTTCTTTCATCAGAAATTAAATGAAATAAAACAATAATTTGCAGGACAAATAGTTGATACTGTCTATTGATGAACCATGAATGAAGAATTTTGAAAATACAGCATTACTTGTTTTGTCCTGGATTAAGTTAAAAGTAAATACTTGACCTTGCTGAAATTGCTTCAAAAGCACTTCTTTCATCACTATCAATTCATGTTTGTGAGACTGATTTTTCTATGATGAGTTCAAAAAAATTGAAATAGGTTATGAATACTGTTCATGTCAATCTAATACTATGAATACTGTTGATACTGTTGAATAGAATCTACCACAGGTTCTATTGACAAGTATTCCCCTATGAATACTGTTCTTGTCAATAGAACCTATGGTAGGTAAATTAACAATGAAGAAGCAAGCTCATTTGTACTCTTAAATTTTGATGTGTAGGATGACTGTTAAAAGTGTAATTATTAAATATGTGGAATCACTATTTCATTCATAATTTTTATTTTTCTTGTGATATGCAAGTTCAAATATAAAACTAATTCTCCATATGAATCACAGTGATACAAGAGTTGAAACTTACCAGTGATTCTCTAGATAAATCAGTCATGCAAACTTTCAATATAGTGTATAATTTTTAAACTTTTTACTTTTCACCTGTGTAATGTTTGTCCTGATATTCATGTCAAAGTAATATTTTCTCAGTTGAATTGGGTAATAAAAAAATAACTCATGTTTTTTGTCCTTGTGCTTGTTTTCTTTTTTAATCAAGTGTACTAGTTCATTTTCATGTTGCTGATAAAGACATACAGGAGACAGAAGAAAAAGAAGTTTAATTGAATTTACAGTACCACGTGGCTGAGGATGCCTCAGACTCATAGTGGGAGGCAAAAGGCACTTCTTTTCTTTCATTGCATTTTAGGTTTTGGGGTACATGTGAAGAACATGTAAGATTGTTGCATAGGTACACACATGGCAGTGTGGTTTGCTGCCTTCCTCCCCATCATTTATAGCTGGCATTTCTCCCCATGTTATCCCTCCCCAACTCCCCAGCCCCCACTGTCCCCTAATCCCCCCAACAGATCCCAGTGTGTGATGCTTCTCTCCCTGTGTCCATGTGTACTCATTGTTCAACACCCATCTATGAGTGAGAACATGCAGTGTTCGATTTTCTGTTCTTGTGTCAGTTTGCTGAGAATGATGGTTTCCAGCTTCATCCATGTCCCTACAAAGGACATGAACTCATAATTTTTGATGGCTGCATAGTATTCCATGGTGTTTATGTACCACATTTTCCCTGTCCAGTCTATCATCAATGGGCATTTGGGTTGGTTCCAGGTCTTTGCTATTGTAAACAGTGCCACAATGAACATTCAAGAGCATGTGTCCTTACAATAGAACAATTTATAATCCTTTGGATATATACCCAGTAATGGGATTGCTGGGTCAAATAGAATTTCTATTTCTAGGTCCTTGAAGAATCATCACACTGTCTTCAACAATGGTTGAACTAATTTATACTCTCATCAATAGTGTTAAAGTGTTCCTATTTCTCCACATCCTCTCCAGCATTTGTTGTCTCCATATTACTTAATGATTGCTGTTCTAACTGGCATGAGATGGTATCTCAATGTAGATTTGATTTGCATTTCTCTAATGACCAGTGATGATGAGCATTTTTTCATATGTTTGTTGGCTTCATGTATGTCTTCTTTTGTAAAGTGTCTGTTCATATCCTTTGCCCACTTTTGAATTGGCTTCTTTGTTTTTTTCCTGTAAATCTGTTTTGGTTCTTTGTAGATTCTGGATATTAGCCCTTTGTCAGATGGATAGATTGCAAACATTTTTCCCATTCTGTTGGTTGCTGATTCACTCTAATGACTGTTTCTTTTGCTGTGCAGAAGCTGTGGAGTTTAATTAGGTCCCATTTGTCTATTTTGGCTTTTGTTGCCAATGCTTTTGGTGTTTTACCATGAAGTCCTTGCCTAAGCCTATGTCCTGAATGATTTTGCCCAGATTTTCTTTGCCAGGGTTTTTATGATGTTACGTCTTACATTTAAGTCCTTAATCCATCTGGAGTTAATTTTAATGTAAGGTGTCAGGAAGAGGTCCAGTTTTTGCTTTCTGCACATGGCTAGCCAGTTCTTCCAACACCATTTATTATACAAGGAAATACCTTCCCCATTGCTTGTTTTTGTCAGGTTTGTCAAAGATCAGATGGTTCTTTAGATGTGTGGCGTTGCCTCTGAGGCCTCTCTTCTGTTCCATTGGTCTATAACTCTGTTTTGGTACCAGTACCATGCTGTTTTGATTACTGTAGCCTTGTACTATAGTTTGAAGTCAGGTAGTGTGATGCCTCCCTTTGTTCTTTTTGCTTAGAATTGACTTGGCTATGCAGGCTCTCTTTTGGTTTCAGATGAAGTTTAAGGTAGTTTTTTCCATTTCTGTGAAGAGGGTTATTGGTAGCTTCATGGGGATAGCATTGAATCTGTAATTTACTTTGGACAGTATGGCCATTTTCACAATATTGATTCTTCCTAACCATGAGCATGGAATGTTTCTCCATCTGTTTGTGTCCTCTCTTATTTTATTGAGCAGTGGTTTGTAGTTCTCCTAGAAGAAGTTCTTTACATTCCTTATTAGTTGTATTTCTAAGTGTTTTATTCTCTCTATAGCAATTGTGAATGGTAGATCATTCTTGATTTGGCTCTCTTTAAGTCTGTTATTGATGTATAGGAATGCTTGTGATTTTTGCACATTGATTTTGTATCCTGAGACTTTGCTGAAGTTGCTTATCGGTTTCAGGAGATTTTGGCACTTCTTCCATGGTGATAGCAAAAGAAAAAATGAGGAAGATGCAAAAGTGGAAACCCCTGATAAAACCATCAGATCTCATGAGACTGATTCACTACCATGAGAACAGTATGGGGAAACTGTCTCCATGATTCAAATTAGCTCCCACTGATACCCTCCCACAACATGAGGGGATTATGGGAGTGCAAATCAGGATGAGATTTTGGTGAGAATACAGAGCCAAACCATATCAGCAAGTTAAAGTTGTACAAGCATACTTCATTCTATTGCCCTTCCCCTAATTGTACTTCACAGATACTGCATTTGTTACAAATTGAAAGTTTGTGACAACTCTACATAAAGCAAGACTACCATGGAGTCATTTTTCCAACAGCATGTCCTCTCTTCATGTCTCTATGTCACATTTTGGTAATTCTCACAACATTTCAAACTTTTTAATTATTATTACATCTGTTATGCTAATCTCTGATCAGTGGTCTCTGATGTTACTATTGTAATCGTTTTCCAGCACCACAAACTGGTCCTATATAAGATGGCAAAGTTAATCCATAAAGGTTGTTTGTGTTCTGTCTGCTACACTGACCAGCTGTTTCCCTGTCTCTCCCTGTTCTCTGGCTTCCCTATTTCCTGAGACACACAATCTTGAATTTAGGCCAATTAATAACCTTATAATGGTCTCTTAGTGTTCAACTGAAGAAAGAGTCTTGCATCTCTTCTTTTAAATCAATAGAAATGATGAAGTATAGTGTGGAAGGCATGGTGAAAGCCCAGATAGGCCAATCGCTAGGCTTCTTGAGCCATACACTTAGCGAAGTTGTGAATGCAAAGCATAAGTTCTTGAAGGAATTTTAAAGTACTACTCCAGTGAACACACAAATGATAACATAACAAAATAGCCTGATTGCTGATGTGGAAAGGTTTAAGTGGTCTGAATAGAAGATCAAACCTTAATCACAACATGCCCTTAAGCCAAACCATAATCCAGAGCAAGGTCCCAAATCTCTTCAGTTTTCTAAGGCTGAGAGAGGTGAGGAAGAGATGGAAGAAAAGTCTGAAGCTAACAGAGGCTGATTGATGAGGTTTAAGAAAAGAAGCCATCTCCATAACATAAAACTGCAAAGTAAGGCAGCAAGTGCTAATGCAGAGCTGCAGCAAGTTATCCAGATGATTGACCTAAGATCACTGATGAAGGTGGCTATACTAGACAACAGATTTTCAGTGCAGTCAAAACAGCCATGTATTTGAAGATTTCACCCAGGATTTTCATAGCTAGAGAGAAGTCAACACCCAGTTTCAAAGCTTTAAAGCCCAGGCTGTGTTTCTTGTTAGGTGATCATCTACCATTCTAAAAATTCTAGGTCCCTTAAGAATTATGCTAAATCTACTTTCTTATGTTCTAAAAGTGGAAAGACAAAATCTAGATAACAGTGCATCTATTTACAGCATGGTTTACTGAATGTTTTAACCTCAGTATTGAGACCTACCGCTCAGAGAAAAAGATTTCCTCTGTAATATCACTGTTCATTGACAACACACCTGGTAACCCAAGACCTCTGATAGAGATGTACAAGGAGATTAATGTTGTTTTCATGCCCACCAATGCAACACTGATCTGCAGCCCATGAATCAAGGAACAATTTCCATTTTTAAGACTTGCTGTTTAAGAAATACACTTCATAAAGGCTATAGCTGTCACAGATAGTAATTCCTCTGATGGATCTTAGCAAAGTAAATGGAAAATCTTCTAAAAATGATTCATCATTCTAGATACCATTTAGAACATTTGTGATTGATATTAGCATTAACAGGAGTTTAGAATTGATTTCAACGATCATGGATGTCTTGGAGGGGTTCAAGACTTCAGTGAAGGAAGTAACTGCAGATGTGATGGGAATAGCAAGAGGATTAGAACTGGAGCCTGAAGATGGCTGAATTGCTGAAATCTCTTGATAAAACTTGAACAGATGAAAAGTTGCTTCTCATAGATGAACAAAGAAATTGGATGGAATCTACACCTGATGAAGATATTTTGAACATTGTTTAAATTACTACAAAGCATTTAGAATATTACACAAATCTAATCAATAAAACAGTGACAGGGTTTGAGAGGATTAACTCCAAATCTGAAAGAAGTTGTACTATGAGTAAGGTGTTATCTAACGGCATCATATACCACAGAGAAATCTTCTGTGAAAGGAAGTTAATTAATGTGGCAAACTTTATTATTATCTTATTTTAATAATTTGTTACAGACATGCAAACATTTAGCAATCACCATCCTAATCAGTCAGCAGCCATCAATGTTGAGGCAAGTCCTTCCACCAGCAAAAGATTATGACTTGCCTAAGGTTGAGATGATCTTTAGCATTTTAAAGCAATAAAGTATTTCAAAATAAGATAGACATATTTTTAGACATAATGCTATTGCATTCTTAATAGACTAAAATATAGTGTAAATATAATTTTAATATGCACTGGGAAGCTCTCAAATTTGCATGATTCACCTTATTGTGATTATCCCTTTATTGTGGTGGTCTGGAAACAGACCATATAGATATATACAATTTGTCATATAACTGTGTTGGAATATTATATATGTGCACAATTTATTTAGTTTCCTTTTATTTTCTCCTGTATCAAATATAGGGGATTTATTTTTAGTTCAATAAGTAATTTAAGGTTAGTATTGTATTTGTTAGACTTGGCATTTGCTCAGTACTTAAAATTTGAAGTTCTTTTTCTTTCCTTTGGATTTACAGCTTCCTAAAGCAGCTGTCATTGCCAACCCACCTTATTTTGTTGTTGTTCTATTTTCTTTTGTTTTAGGCTTGTTGCAGCCTGAAGTCACAGTTTTTAGTTTCTGTCTCTGTTGATAAGTGGAAAAGAAGAATGAGGAAGGGGCTTTACTGGTCCAAATGGAAATAGACACTAAGAAACCATGACTGTCTTCTCTCCCCTCTGGACACCCTGGCCACAAGATCCATCCCTTTCCCCCTCTTTCTGTTTCCCTTTAAGTAAGACCTTCAGAATGGTTTGTATTTCTTGTTTGCTATTTATTTTTCTTTTTTACATGTCTCTTTGGGGGTTGACCTGATGAGTTCTTGGTGATCCAGAGGGACGGGAAGTTTTAAATAGGTGAAGATGACAGGGCACTGCTGGGATTCAAATAACTTATGGCAGGCCTAAAAATGGATGCCGAGGTAGCAACTAAGCTCAACAAATTTATGACAGCAACAAAATGGAAACAATTTTTAACAAATGATTTTTTTTTCTCTAGATAGTGGAAACACACAGTACTATACTTCTATGATTATCAGGAATGATACAATGCTGGGAACATAGTACATGCTCTCCCAACAAATGCCTGTGAATAGATAGATTTATATTAATGAATTGAGTTACATTTTCTAAAGGGAGAAATTTCTCCCAGCAGATAGCTATATCTATAGAGAGATTCTTTTCATCTGCCAGTTTCCAGGGTTAGTAATCATTAAAGTACACATCAGGATTCTCACCGGGATTTCACTTCTTTATTCCAATGCTTTTGCAATGTCAGGCCGTTCCATTCTGGAGACAAATACCTAAAGCCAGTCGCAGAAACAGACCTCAAATAGGTAGAAGGAAAAGTATGAGATACTCTATTAAGAGCAACATGAACAAGTCCTTGGTCAAAAATATCTTGTAGATTTTAACCCTGGACATGTGTAAGGCTTTGGCTTCTTAAGATATTCTATCAATAATAAAATACCTTACTGATTTTTAGCATACTATTGTTTATCATTTAGTTAACAGGAAGAGGAAAGTGAAGAAAAGAGGAAGAAGGATTTCAGAGATAAGATTCATTGGCTCCATAATTTCTCCCTGGAAGTATAAACCACTGAGAGGATCATAAGGTCCAATCTCAGCTTTTAAATTCTCATATAATTCTAAATGCATTATATAATATGAAAGATAATTCCTGTTTCTGGTAATAGCTGGCTAAGTTATCTGTGTGAATTTCCCAGCTGAAGATAAAACAAAACAAAAATATCAGGATAAAAAGTATCTATATCTACAAATACACACACAAATATATACATAAAACACATATTGAACAGATATACATACATTTACACACACACACACACACAAATTTTTCTTAAGTTTCCCAAGTATTTCTATCCACAGAATAAACTTCAGATAGAGATGCCTTTACCCAAGGCCTCAGACATGCTCCCAAATAACTTTTCTAGAGAAAAATAACCAGCAAACATTCAAAGATAAACATGCACTGAGGAATTTTAATAGGATCAAGAATGAATATATAAAACAGAGAGCAGAAACAAACTCAGATAGACTTCACATATTGCATTATTAAATATACATTTTAAAATTGTATTTACTGTGTTTAAACAAGTAAGCAGTAAATTTGATACCACTTGCAGGGGACAGGAATATTTAAGATCATATTTAAGAAAGAACTACAGGCTGGGCATGGTTGCTCGCATTGTAATCCCAGCACTTTAGGAGGCTGAGGTGGGTGGATCACCTGATGTTAGGAGTTTGAGATCAGCCTGGCCAACAAGGTGAAATCCCATCTCTAATAAAAATACAAAAATTAGCCCAGCTTGGCGGTGAATACCTGTAATTCCAGCTACTCTGGAGGCTGAGGCAGAAGAATTGCTTGAACCTGGAAGGCAGAGGTTGCAGTGAGCCAAGACTGCACAAGCTACAGAGAGAGATTCTGTTGAAAGAGAAAGAAAGAAAAGAAAAGAAAAAGAAAGAGAGGAAAGAAAGGAAAGAAAAAAGAAAGAAGAGAGAGAAAGAAAAGAGAGAAGCAGGGAGGGAGGGATGGAGGGAGGGAGGAAGGAAGGAAGAAAGGAAAGAAAGAAGGAAGGAAACACAAAGAGAGAAAGAAAAAGAAAGAAAGAAAGGAGAAAAAAGATTTGACTAAGCATAGAGAATATAAAATTAATACTATGAAGATTAGAAGAAGTTATCCAGCATCCATCACAGAGGGAGAAAGTGGAAAAGAGAGGGAAAATATGTAAATTCTACAGTAAGCTTTAGTTTATATTTGACTAAAGCCTTAGAAAGAGAGAAGAGATAGAGAATGGGCCAGAAGAACATTTGAAGAAATCATGGCTTAGAATTTTTTAGAAGTCATGTGACATGTGAATCCACAGATTCAATTAACCTTCAAATTTCCTAGCTTGATAATTAAAACAAAATCCAATATTATACATAATACAATGAAACTATTTTAAAAGATACAAAGAGAAATTTCTTCCCCATTGCTTTGTGATATTTTCTTACAGTAAGTTAGATGGCTGGATCATGTCCAAATGTTCTTCTCAAAATTCAGATTACTACAATTCATAAATTTAATATAGCATTGTAAAAGTTAAGAGAAAATCTTTTGTTCTCTTTACTTAGCAATCTAACTGAGTGGAATCTAATACAGTCCTGAAGTTTTCAAAACCTGGGTTACTTTTGCCTTGGTCGGAATGTAAAATTGCCATAAATTTTCTGGCATGCCTGTATTACACTTGCCATTATTTGTCTAATATACTTCACATTATTGTTTGTCTATTTCCATCTCCAACCACATTGCAGCACCAGACATTATGGTCCTAAGGCAGATATAGGAAAAGATAACAATGCATGACTAAATCCCAGAAAACTAGATCTCCTACAATAAGAAGTTTTCTCTTAGCCCTCTGGTCAGCAAAGCTGAGTGCTTCTAAGGGATTGGAACCTACAATAACACTATATATAATTCCTCCTAAATTCAGAGATGTCAACGAACACGAAGTCCCGACAAATCCATTGTGTTCAGTATTTCAATGAACAAAGCAAGCACACTTCCTTTTTTCTATAAACTGTATAAACAATTATGTGCAAAATAATCTCACAGAATGTCTGAAAAGTAGCAATGTGTATGATATGACCAGAAAATTTCTCAAGAGATGAAAAAAAGTAAAACCCTGCTGCCTTGTCTATTTGAAGATTTGATGTTAGGAAACCAGCTAGCCTGATATGCAATATCAAGAATATACTTGATATTGCAAAATAAGACAACATACCAAGACTTGAATTTGATCACAAGTATCATCCAAAAATACGAAGTCATGTATCATTTGGAAATTCATAGGAAAAAGGACAAAAACAAAGCAAAGCAGTTTAGCTACCAATATTTGTAAGTTAGATAAAACTTTTGCTTTGGTTTTTGTGTGTGTGCAAAATCAATCTTAAAGAAATCACTTTCTAGATGAGTTCAAGTAAGAATTACTCTTTCTCTTTAGGACTTTAAGTGACAAGGTGATGTCGTTTGGATATTTGTCCCTCCAAATCTCATTTGAAATTTGATCCCTAGTGTTGGAGGTGGGGTCTCGTGGGAGGTGTTTGGGTCAAGGAGTGGATCACTCATTAATGGCTTAGTGTTCCCCTGGTAGTAATGAGTGAATTGTTTCTATACTAGTTCCCCAAGACATGGCTATTTTAAAAAGTGGTACCCCTCCCATCTCTCTTTCTTGCTCCCTTTCTCTCTTATCAGGTGACATCCCTGCTCCCACTAAGTATTCCACTGTTTGGAAGCTTCCTGAGATTCTTACCAGAAGCACATGCTGGTGCCACACTTCTCATATGATCCACAGAACAGTGGGCCAAATAAACCTCTCTTCCCCATAAATTACTCAGCCCTAGATATTCCTTTAGAACAAGACAAAACACTAAGATACTAGGACAATTCTCTTGCATACAATTTTTAATCTAGGTCAGTACTTTTACAGAAAAGGTTTAATCAAAGTTCTGAATGCTTTCATCACCCTTAGGTTCTATCAGAAATCCTGTAAAGAACAATTCAGTATGCCTATTTCCTCCTCCAAGTGGACAAGGTAGGTGCATTACTACTATTTGGAATTTCTACCTTGCTTTTCCAATTGCATAAAACAAGCATATGCATTTTATCTAAATGTTCTAAAATGTGATTAATCTTTGCAGTAACTATCAGTCATGTATACGTATAATTGAGTTACTCATGCAATGGTTACTCATGCAGTGGTTTTCAGTGGTTTTAAATTCATTAGGGAATGTAATTAAATCTCCTCTTTTTAAAAAGTGCTTATCAGTGTGAAACACTGTAGTAATCAGGAAGAATTGCTAATATTGCCTATTATCACATCCAAATTAATGCAAAAGAAAAAGCCTTAACACATTAGCACAATTTAGAAATAGAAAAATATTTCTATAAGACAACCGAAGAGTGAGTTTTGGGTAAGAGAAGACCTAATGGGCTATTTCCTTAGAAAACAGATTCATTTTAGACAAATCACGTGGTGTTGGGAAACCATATAGGTTAACATCCTCTCTCACCACCTCTGCTACTTTCTACTCTGTAGTCTAATAACACTCTTTTGTATCATTGAAGTCACTTGGTTTCTTCTGGGATCACTTTTAAACACAATGTTATTTAGTGGCTTATAAAATGCTTATTTATATATATTTTTAATTTCTTAGAAACACCAACAAAAGATTTTTAATTAATCCAGCTGGTTAAATAAAGCATGAGGTTAAGTTCATTGTATTAACGTTATTTTCATATAATAGGTATGTTTCAGATCTGAATCCACTGAAGCTGCCATAGCAAAACAGTTAAATTCCTTCAAATAAAGCAAAACCAAAATATCTTTGTAACTTTTAAAAAGGAATGCATTCACTGAAATGCCTAAGAAAATTTGTAATATTTATATAAAGTCTTTACTAAAAAATAATTGGAAGCCACTCACAACATGTTATTTTAAAAATTCCAATTTTCTATTATTTTTAATTCAGACACTGCTAGCTTTCTTGTCTGTAACATGGAAATTGAAACACAGTAGTTTTTTGCCCAACATTTGATAACATAGAATCTTGTTATACTGTTATAAGTCCTTGTTCTTATTCTCTGAAAAGAATTTAGAATTTTTATTAAATAATTAAAAATATTGTTTGATTTCCTTCATTTTTATAATTTCAAGGACCATCTAAAACTAGCTTACATAAATTTCTATGTTTCTGTAAATTAATACAGTTTTAATATTTATAGGTCATTATTATATCAAGAAAGCCACAGTTTTCTAGGAGAAATCACAAAGATCTAGGTCAAAGAAAATACCATATGTGGGCACAGGGAGTTTGATTAATGGGTACAAATATATTGTTAGAAGAGATAACTAACACCTAGTGTTTGATAGGTCAGTAGGATAACTTTAACAATAATCTATTGTATATTTCAAACTAGCTGGAAGAGAATACTTTCAATATTCCTAGCATAAACAAATGATAACTATGTAAGGTGATGAATTCTCAATTACCATGATTTGATCTTTACATTTTATATGAACATATCAAAATATCACATATACTCTAAAAATACATACATCCATTATGTATCAATTTTAAAAAGAAAAGGAAACATCCTACTATCCTTTTCAAATATTAAGGCAATGAAGCCACAGCTCTATATACTTTGAGTCCCCTAGACGAGTGGTCCCCACCTTTTTAGCACCAGGGACTGGTTTTGTGGAAGACAATATTGGCGGTGTGCAGACTGGAGGGCAACTGTTCCACCTCAGATCATCAGGCATGACTTAGATTCTCATTAGGAGCCTGCAAGCTAGATGCCTTACATGCACAGTTCACAATAGGATTCATGCTCTTATGAAAATCTGATGCCTCAGCTGGTGTGATGGGAGATGGATCCCAGGTTGTAATCTCAGGCTGCAATGCTCACTGGCCTGACACTCACCTCCCATTGTGCAACCCTGTTCCTGACAGGCCAGTACTGGCCTGTGGCGCAGGGATTGGGGACCCCTGCCCTAGACTGAGAGCAATAAATGCTCTCAGTTCTATGTATATACACACACACATATATATATAATATATATACGAATGGATGATGTTATATATATGTGTTATATATTAAAGGTATATGTGTTATGTATGTTTTATATATGCAACATTTTCTTTGTAACATCATGAATGAAATGAATAATGTTATATATAAAACATATATATAAAACACTTTCTTTGTAACATCATCCATTTATATATATAAATGAGAGCATTTATTGCTCTCAATCTAGGTCAGGAATCCTAGGCTGATACATATGTGTGTGTGTGTGTGTGTGTGTGTGTGTGTGTGTGTGTGTGTGTGTGAATAAAGCCACAGCTCTATATCCTATGAGCCCCTAGATAGATAGATAGATAGATAGATAGATAGATAGATAGATAGTAGATAAATAGATGGATATAGCATACATATATCTATATATATGTATATAATATTTTCTTTATCCATTCATGCTTCAATAGACAGGTTCTTTCCCTGTTTTGGCTATTGTGAATGATGCTGCAATAAACATGGGGGTGCAGATATCTTTTTGAGATACTAATTTGATTTTATTTCCTTTGTATATATAACCAGAAGTGAGATTTATGGATTGTATAATGTTTCTACATATTATTTTTTGAGGAACCCCCATACTGTTTTCTTAATGGCTATACCAATTTGCAATACTACCAACAGTGTATATAAGGATTTCCTTTTCTCCCCATCCCTGCAATCACTTGTTAATTTTTGTCTTTTTTATAATAGCCATACTAACAAATATGAGGTGATATCTCATTGTGATTTTTATTTCAATTTGCCCAATGATTAGTGATGTTCAGCATTTTTCCCTATACCTGTTAATCACTTGTACATCTTCTTTTGGGAAATATTTATTCAAGTATTTTGGTCATTTCTTAATCATACTATTTGTGTTTTTACTATTAAGTTGTTTGAGTTCCTTATGTATACTGATTTACTGGATGTTAACTTTTTGTCAAATACATAATTTGAAAATATTTTCTCCCATTCCATAGGTTGCATTTTCATTTTGTTTGTTGTTTCCTTTGCTGTGCAGAAGCTTTTCAGTTTGATACAGTTCCACTCATTCATTTTTGGTTTTGTTGCCTATGCTTTAGGTGTCAAATTCAAAGTCATGGCCAAGACCAATCTCAAAGAGCTTTTTATTTATATTTTTTTTTGGAAATTTAGAGTTTTAGAACTTGCTTTTAAATGTAATCTAATGCAAGTTAATTTTTGTATGTAGTATCAAACGTCTAATTTCATTCTTTAGCTTCTTAAACATTCATAAACTCATGTCGTGGAGTTTGATGTACAGATTAAACTAAGAGGAACAGAAAAAAAATACTATTATTTCATCACCCAGGTACAGTACCTGTACAGATTAAACCAAGAGGAACACGAAAAAGAAATACTATACTGTATTTTTACTATTATTTCAGTAATAATAGTTTAAAAAATGCTATACTCTATTTATACTATTAATAACAGTAAAAGGTACTATAAATACAGTATATGAGGAAATAATACCTGGGTGATAAATGATGCTATAAATATAGTATAGTATTTTTTTTACTATAAATTGTTTATTATACTGTAATACATACAGTACAGTATTTTTTCATCACCAGATACTGTACTGGGTGATGAAATAATGTTATTTTTTTTCATTTCTCTCCCTACTCCCACCCTCCACCCCCCAATAGGCCCCAGTGCCTGTTGTTTGTTCCCCTCTATACCTCCATGTGTTCTCATCATGTAACCCTCAATTGTAAGTAAGTACATGTGGTATTAGTTTTCTGTTCCTGCATTAGTTTCCTAAGGATAATGGTCACCAGCCCCACCCATGTTCCTGCAAAGGACATGATTTCATCCCTTTTTATAGCTGCATAGTATTTTAATATATATATGTACCACATATTCTTTATCTAGACTTCCATTGATGAACATTTAGGTTGATTCCACATTTTTGCTATTGTGAATAGTGCTGCTATAAACGTACATGTGCATGTGTCTTTATAATAGAAATACTCATATTCCTTTGGGCATATACCCAGTAATGAGATTGCTGGTCAAATGGTAGTTCTGTTTTGAGTTCTTTGAGGAATCTCAAGGATGGAACTAATTTACACTCCCATCAACAGTGTATAAGCATTTCCTTTTCTCTGCAACCTCCCCAGCATGTGTTATTTTTTGACTTTTTTATAATTGCCATTCTGACTGGTGTGAGATAATACCTTATTATAGCTTTGATTTGTGTGTCTCTAATGATCAGTGATATTGAGTTTTTTTCATGTTTGTTGGCTGCATGTATGTCTTCTTTTGAAAGTGGTCTGTTCATGTCTTTTGCCCAATTTTTAGTGGGGTTGTTCCTTTTTTTTCCTGTAAAGTTACTGAAATTCCTTACAGATGCTGAGTATTAGACCTTTGTTAGATCCATAGTTTGCAAATATTTTCTCCCATTCTGTAGGTTATCTATTTACTCAGTTGATAGTTTATTTTGCTGTGAAGAAACCCTTTAGTTTAATTGGATCCCATTTGCCAATTTTTGCTTTTGTTGAAGTTGATTTTGGCATCTTCATCATGAAATCTTTGCCAGTTTCTATGTCCACAATGATATTGCCTAGGTTCTCTTCCAGGGTTTATTATAGTCTTGGATTTTAAATTTAAGTCTTTCATCCATCTTGAGTTGACTTTTGCATATGGTGTACTGTAAGGAAGAGATCCAGTTTTAATATTCTGCATTTGGCTAGCCAGTTATCCCAAAACCATTTATTGAATAGAGAATCTTTTCTTCATTGCTTGTTTTTAATCAGCTTTGTTGAAGTTCAGGTGGTTGTAGGTGTGTAGCCATATTTCTGGGCTTCTGGTCTTTTCCAATGGCCTATGTGTCTGGTTTTGCATCATTACTATGCTGTTTTGGTTACTATAGCCTTGTAGTGTATTTTGACATCAGGTAGCATGATGCCCCTTGCTTTGTTCATTTGCTTAGTACTGCCTTGGCTATTAGAGCTCCTTTTTTTCATATAAATTTTTAAATAGTTATTTTTAGTTCTGCAAAGAAGGCCATTGGTAGTTTGATAGGAATAGCATTGAATTTGCAAATTGTTTTGGGCAATATGACTATTTTAACAATATCAATTCTTTCTATCCATGAGCATGGAATGTTTTTCAATTTGTTTAAGTCATCCTGAATTTCTTTGACCATGTTTTGTAATTCTCATTGTAGAGATCTTTGCTCCCTAGTTAGCTGAATCTTAGGTATTTTATTCTTTTTATGCTAACTGTGAATGGAATTGAGTCCCTAATTTGGTTCTCAGCTTGGCTCATTCATGTACAGGAAACCTAGACATTTTTGTTGTTGATTTTGTATTCTGAGACTTTGCTAAAGTTGTTTCTAAGCTTAAAGAGCTTTAGGACTGAGACGATGGGACATTTTTTAGATATAGAGTTATCTCATCTGCAAATAGAGATAGTTTGACTTCCTGTCTTACTATTTGGATCTCCTTATTTCTTTTGCTTGCCTGATTGCTCTGGCCAAGACTGCCAATATTATGTTGAATAGGAGCAGTGAGAGAGGGCATCCTTGTCTTGCCCATGTTTTCAAGGGGAATGTTTCCAGCCTTTGCCCATTCAGTATGATTTTCACTGTGAATTTGTCAGAAACAGCTCTTAGTACTTAGAAGTATGTTTCTTCAATGCCTAGTTTGTTGAGAGTTTTTAACAAGGTTGTTTAATTTTATCAAAGGCCTTTTCTACATTTATTCATATGATCATATGGTTTTTGTCTTCAGTTCTGTTTACATAATGAATCGTGTTTTTTAATTAGTGGATGTTGAACAAACTCTGCATCCCAGGAATTAAAGCCGCTTATTAATAATGGATTAGCTATTTTTTCTTTTTTCATTCTTTCTTTCTTTTTTCATTCTTTCTTTCTTTTTTTTTTTTTTTTTTTTTAGATGGAGTCTTGCTTTTTTGCCCAGGGTTGGAGTACAGTGACACAATCTCAGCTCACTGCAACCTCTGCCTCCTGGGTGGAATCTGTCTCGTCCAAGGGTTCTTTTGTTTGTTTGTTTTGTTTGTTTTGTAGGTGATTCATTACGGATTCAAATTGAGAACTCATTATTGTTATGGTCAGGGATTTAATTTCTTCCTGGTTCAGCCTTGGGAGGGTGTCCAGGAATTTATACATTTCTTCTAAATATCCAGTTTTCTCAACTCAATTGAAGAGACTACCCTTTTCCCATTGTGTTTGCTTGGCACTCGTGTCAAAGATTAAATGAGCAAATATTTATTGGTCTCTGTTTATGTCTCAATACCATGCTGTTTCAATTACTATAACTTTGTAATAGTTTAAATCAGGAAATGTGATGCCTCCAGCTTTGTTCCTCTCTCTCGGTATTGCTTTGGATATTTGGGATCTTTTGTGATTTTGCATTAATTTTAGGCATCTGTGTTTTTCTTCCATGAAAAATGCTGTTGAAATGATAATAAGGATTGCATTAAACTTGTAGATTGCTTTAGGTAGTTAGGGACATTATCACAATATTAATTTTTCAAATCCATAAACATGGGATATATTTCCATTTACTTCTGTCTTCAATTTTTTTTCACCTATCTTTTGTCATTTTTGGTGTATAGATATTTTGTCTTCTTGGTTAAATATATTCCTAAATATTTTATTCTACATTCATCAACACTACTGGACTATAATGTTCTTTTCTTGTATAGTCCCTGTCTGGTTTTGATATCAAGTTAATCCTGGCCTTGAGAAATCAATTTGGTAGTGTTTTCTCCTCTTTTTTTGTGGATGAGTTTAGGAAGGATTGGTGTTAGTTATTTAAATGCTTGGTAGAATTCACCACTGAATCCATATAGTTTTAGGATTTTCTTTGTTGTGATGTTTCAGATTAATGATTAAATTTCATTCATCATTACTGGCCTATTTGGATTTCCATTTTCTTCATAATTCATTCTTGGTAAGTTGTGCCTTACCAGAAATGTATCTACTTTGCATAGGTTCTTCAATTTGTTGGTGTTCATTTGTTATTTTCACAGTAGTCTTGTGATCCCTTGTATTTTCGTAAGTTCAGTTGTAATGTCTGCTTTTTGATTTACATTTTTATTTTGAAGTCTTCTCTTTTTCTTGCTTAATCTAGCTACAGGTTTGTTAATTTTATGTTTCCAAAAATCAACTCAGTTTTTTTTTATCATGTCTATTGTCAACCTAATCTCTATTTTATTATTTATGTAATAATCATTATCATTTTCTCCCTTCTGCTTCATTTCCTCCCTTCTGCTGACTCTGGGCTCAGTTTATTCTTTATCTAATTTCTGTAAGTGTAAAATTAGCTTGTTTATTTGAGATATTACCTTCTTCTTAATGTAAACATTTATTTCAATAAATTTTTTTTTAGAAATGCTTTTGCGGCATCCTAAATATTTTAAAATACATTTCTATTTCTACAGTTCTCAAGTTTTTTTAATTTTCATTTTGATTTTTTCCTGGATCCATTCATTGTTATGGATTGTATTATTTAACTTCCACATGTTTGCAAGTTTGCTAAAAGATTTCCTGTTACTGTGTTATAACTAAGTGAGTTGAATGGAAAGTGCCACACTCTCAGTTTGAATTATGAGTCCTTTATTGCTGGCGACAGAGAGTCAGCTCACACTCAAAATCTCTCAGCCCTGAGGAAGGGGCTTGATTCCTTTTTATACCTTGCTTTAGAAAGGGGTAGGGGAGCCTAGCTGAAGCAGAATTTACAGAAGCAGAACAAGTAAGTTAGCTAAGGAGGCTGGTAACTAGGAGACAGGAGGTTCCCATGATTGTTGATTACTAAGGAGAGTATACACAAGCAGCTCCCATAATTACTGGTTACTAAGCTGGGGACATTTGGTATTTTCCATAGAATCAATCAAGGGGGTATTCCTAATAGCAAGTGGGCTTATCAAGCAAGATATGGTTGCAATGGTTATACGTTTCTATAGCTCTAAGATCCATCACAGGAACATGACCCAGATATGCACTCAAAGGAGAAAGGGCTGGAGGAGTGAGGCAGAGGTTAAGATGGAGTCTGTCTGACTCTCAGCAAAATGGATCTGTCTGGCTAACCCAGGGTAGGTTAGCATAACTGATTTCTAATTGAATACTACCATGGTCAGAAAACATACTTGAGGTTATTTTAGTCTTTTTAAATCTTTTAAGACTTCTTTCATTGTCCAAAAATACAGACAATCCTAGAGAATGTACTGTGTGCTCTTGAGAATAATATAATCTACTTCCACTGAATGGAGCATTTTGTATGTTTGTTAGGTCCATTTGGCACATAGCATTGTTTAAATTCACTGTTACCCAGTGGATTTTCTGACTGAATGATCGACCCATTGTTGAAAGTGAGGTATTGAAGTCTCCTATTATTATTTTATTCCTGTCAATTTCATACTTCAATTCTTTCAAAATTTGCTTTATATAATTAGCTGAGCTATTCTTTGGTGAATATTTATTTACAATTATTATATGTTCTTGATGAATTGGCCCATTAATGATAATGCAGTTACCTTGTTAATTTATTTTGAGGGATTCTGACATAAAGTATATTTTGTCTAACATAAATATAACCAGTCCTGCTATTTTTTGGTTATAAATTACATGGAATGTCTTTTTCTGCCTTTTCATTTTCAAAGTATATGTGTCTTTAAAGCTAAAATGGGGTTCTTATAGGCAGTATATTGCTAGAAGCTTTTTTGTACTATTGCCATTCTGTTTTTTGGTTTTTTTACTGTTTTGTAGTTCATTGGTTTCTTTCTTCCTGTCTTTATTGATGATTGAATGGTTTATTATAGTGGTATGCTTTGATTTCTTTCTCTGTCTTTTATGTATCCATTAGAAGTTTTTGTTTTGTTTTTGTTTTTGTTTTTGTGGTTATCATGAGGCTTGCATAAAATATCTTATATCATTCTTTTAAAAACGAATAACAACTTCTCTACAGTTTTCTCACTCCTCCCATATATGATGACATTTAATGCCTATATATTGTGTATCCATTAATAATGTATTAAAGGTTTAGTTATTTTTAATATTTTTGTCTTTTGAACTTTAAACCAAATATAAAAGTGATTTACACATCATTACATTATTCAATATTCAAATATGCTGAATTTGACTATATTCTTACCTTTTATGTGAATTATATGCTCTCATATATTTCCTTGTTTTTACTTAGTATCCTTTCGTTTCAACATGAAGAGTTCCATTAATTTTTATAAGGCAGGTTTTATGGTGATTATTTTATTTCCTCTTCATTTCCAAAGGACAGATTTTTGGTTGGCAGTTTTTTTGTTGTTGTTGTTCATTTGTTTTTGTTTTGCTTCTGTTTTTGTTTTCTTTCCAGCACTTTGACTATAGCAGTTCACTCCCTTTGACTTGCAAGGTGTCTGTTGAGAAAGTCTGTTGATGCCCTTATGGAAATTCCTTTGTCATTGACAAGTCTCTCTTCTCTTGCTTTTTTCAAGAATTTCCCTTTGTTTTTGACTTTTACCATTTGGATTATAATGCATCTCAAAGTATTCTTTTTTGGGTGCTTTTAATAGTCCTTTGGGATTTATGAATCTGGACTTCTCAAGATTTGGGAATCTTTCAGCCAGTGTTTCTTTAAATAAGCTTTCTATCTCTTTCTCCCCCTTATTTTAAATATTCCATGGTTTGTATATAGTCATGAGCCACATAATGGCATTTTGGTAAATAGACCACATACATGATGGTGTTCCCAAAAGATTATAACATTGTATTTTTACCATACCTTTTTTAATGCTTGGATATGTTTAGATACACAAATATTTATCATTTTGTTACAATTATCTACAGTATTAAGCACAGTACATGTTGTATTGGTTTGCAGACTAGGAGCAAAATGCTATTCTATAAAGCCCAGATATACAGTAGGCTATAATTATAGGTTTATGTGATTATATTCTATGATATTTGTATGACATAATCACCTAACAATGCATTTCTCAGAACATAACCCCATTGAGTGACAGATACTTTATTTACAATTTAATGGTGTCTCGTAAGTCTCTCATGCTTTCTTCACTCTTCTTCATTCTTTTTTTTTTTTTTTTTTTTTTTGTCAATCAGTTTGAGCTTATGAGGTTGCTCAGGTTAGCCTTGAACTGATGACCTCGCCTTCGCGAGTGCCATGACCTCCGGCGGGAGCCACTTTGGACCCCTCTTCTTCATTCTTATTTTGGTCCTTCTAATTAGCTAATTTCAAATGACCTGTATTTAATGTTGCTATTTCTTCTGCATCATCAAGTTTTCTATTGAAGTTCTCTATTGAATTTTTCACTTCTGTTATTGTATTCTCAACTTTGGGATTTTTGTTTGGTGCTTTTTATGCTATTTGCCTATTAAGGATTAAGGTTCATTTTCTTTTTTCTCATTCATCGTCTTCTAAATTTTCTTGAGCTTTCTATATTTGCTTGCATTGTCCTTCAAAATGATAATTTTGAGGGTTTTTTTTTCTAGGCTATTTTTGTATCTTATTTTCCTTGAGATCAGTTACTAAAACTTTGTTCATTTTCTTTAGTGGTGTCAGATTTAACTGATTTTATTATTATCCATGTATCCTTGTGTTAGTGTCTTTCATTTGAAGAAACAAACACCTCACCCAGTCTTTGCAGACTGCTTTTGGCAGATAAAGACCTTCTCCTGTTGGGTTTTAGGGTGATAGAATTGTCTCTGGGATTGCACTTGGTTAGGGTTGGAGCCAGTTTATGTGACTACTGAGTCCTCAGTGTGGTCAGTAGTCGACAGGCCTGTTACCAGGGCTCAAGTGAGTGTGGATCTTGTAGGTTTCTGGGTAAACTAAACTGCCTCCAGGGCTTTGGAAAGTAGAGCTGGTGCTAGGATGAAGAGCACAGATAGATTTTTATGCACAGACAGATTTGATTCCCATGGGTCCCAGGGAAGGTTCCTTCTGGGTTCCTGGGTGGGCTCCTGGCCAGGAATTCCTCGCTTCATTCTGTGACTGAGTGGGGCTCTAATTGGCTTAAATGGCTGCTTCAGGGTTTCACAGACAAAATGAGGACTTTAGGTCTGCTTCTGCAAGCGTGAGTGGTTATATCCTACGCTGGTCTCTGGGCAAGCAACTCTGATCTCAGAACACAGCTGACAAGGGCTGAGACTGAGCTATAAGGCCATGTCAAGATCTGCAGGGGAACTAAGTTTAGCTGGATTGACCACAGGGGTACAGATGGGTGTGCCTCCCTCTGAGTCATGGGTGGAAAGGACTGCTTTCAGACCATCGCTGAGAGGAGCTGAAACTGAATTATAGTGTTGTTTCAGGATCTGCTCTAATACTGAGGCTGTTAGTTCTGCACTGAGAAACAAGACATACATGTTGAAATTATTGATCACATACCAAAATATAAAAGAAAAAGACATTAAGGGAATTACCCAAAACAAAATTTAAGATGAGGAGGAAAAGCTCTGTTTTTATGATAAAGAAGCAAAAATAATTGGTACACTTTTATTTCCTTAAACTAAATCATTTAGATTTTCTTGTTTGGCACAATAGATGAAAAAGTTTTATATAGCAAGTGCCCAATATGCTTAGGTTTGACTTTTGAGTATATTTATGTATTTTCTTTTTACTTGTTCGTATTTCTCTTCTTAACAGAGTGGAAAGCTTTGCTTTTCCCTACAGAGAATTCATGGACAACTGCCTAGTTGGTGGCCCACTTTAGTCCTTACCCATCTGAATTTAAAATGCTATCATGAGATTCCTTCTAAATTACCAAAACCTGACAGGCTATTTTCTCTCTGCACTTCTACTTGCCACTTATTTTCTACTTTGATGCTTGCAATACCAATTTAAACTTTCTCTTCTCTCTATACCTCATATCAAAGGTTAATCTGCCAAGACAAATTGTAACACTGTTTTTAAGCTTAATTTTTAAGATAATCACTGGAATTTGGCTTAATATTAAAGTTTGAAAGAAAATAACTATTTGATGTTTAATCATCTAAGAATTGTTACTGATAATGTGCCTCACACAAAAAATGTTAGTGTAAGGAAAGAGATAATTTTAAGTCATATTTATTTCGATATGAAAAAAGAAAATATTTACCAGAGGCAACAGTTTGGAAGAGACCAATGCCCAAATTTATTTGGATGTGAATTGAGCATTTTGTAATAACAGTACCAAGATCACAGTGTAATTGAGAAGTATTTCACAGAAATCAGTATTTTCATTTTAAGCCACTTCAGTTACATGGTCAATTGACAAAATATTACATTTGTATTACATGTACAGAAAGATATACTTTAAAGTAATAGTAACTCAAAAGTATTTGATTTTATTTTCATTCATTTTCATTGAAATACTAAAAGTAGAATTAAAAGTATAAAGGAAAATGAAATAGCATATCAAAAAAAGATATATAGAGGTTATAATTTGTTTTAAACCCTATAATTATCAGTAAGTGTTTCTTCAAGCAAATTTTAATCTTTCACAATTGAACTTAAACCCATTTATCTTATTTTTCAACTAAATTGGCTTAAGAGTAGGGTTAGATATTTTCCCATAGACTATGATATTTGATTATATTCTAATCCAAATCCTAGGTTACATTTAATGTTTTCTCTCTTTTTAAATCTTGCCTCAGGCATTTCTAGGTGATGTTTGGCTTTTGAAAAAGTTTAGGAAAATGGAAGATGTGGTGAAATATCTCCTCACTTAATATGTCAAAATTGGTATTTTCTATTTAACTCACTGTAAAAACAATGTCGCTGATAAGGGCCACAGTTAATTGCAGTTGTTTCTGGTATCATGCAGATCATGCTCTATTACTTTGTTTTATTGCTAACTTTTGGATAAAAATAATCTATACAGGCTGTTTTCATTTCTTTATCAATTCAATGCTAAACTTTTCAGATCTACCATTTACATTACTACTTCACTAAAATTACTCTCACATCATCTAGCTCATCAAATACAATTTCCTACTTTTAGTTATATATTCACAGATTTTCTTAAATAATGCAGTCTTCATTAGATAAATTCTTTAAATTATCTCTACCTTTAGCTCTGTTTTGTTTCATCTTTTTCAAATGTCTGGTAGCTCTTTGTAATTGTCATGATCTACATCATAAAAATTGACAACTTTTAAAGTTCATTTCTCAGTTCTATTCATTTTTAATTACAACGTCTGCATGGATTAACCTAACCAATCATACAGCTTGAATTTCTATTTTAATGTAGATGATGCAAATATGTTCATAAGTGAGCTAATCTGCCCACCAAACCAGTTCCCACATTAACAATTTATCATCTTAATTTTTAATATTTTTGTGTTATATTTATTTATGAAATATGATCTCTGTCTCTTTCTCCACCTCATCTCATTGAAATATCTATTTAAGATTTATTTCAAATATTTTCTTTTTCATGAAACTCTATCTGATTCTTCAGTATGGATATGATGATTATTTCTTCTGTACACATTCTATTTTATTTATGGTATTTATTCTACATGTTTTTTGCAGCTATCTATCTGCTTGTTTAATTAGGGCTATTAAAGCATAATTTTCTTGAAAGTAACCATGGTATTTTATTAATTTCTCTACAGTATCTACAATATAGTCTCTTCAACATACTGAGTGAATGAACCAATTCTGATGTTCCAATTTCTGCACTATATTAGGGGGAAGATATCAGAAAGATTGGTTTCATAACAATCTATAACACAGTTGGGAAGAAAGAAGTTAGACAACAGAAGTGATCTACTTTTGAGATAATTGTAGAAGAAGGCAGAGAAGTAGATTAAACTGAGTTGAGAAGTGACTTGTTTTTCCAGTCACTGGAGAGTTTGCCTACAGTTCATCCAGACCAAGAAAAAGATCATAGTGAAGGTAGAAAGATGTATATATATCCAAGAGAGTAAGCTGGCAAGAATTTGATTTCTGTGATGTGATAGAATCCTTTGAAACAGAGGTTTCCTACATAAAACTTCCTTACTATTAATTGATTCATTGATTATATTCCCCGGTTTGAGTATTAATTGATTATATTTCCTGGTTTGCTTTGCAAAAAATCTACATTTTCACTATTGTCCTTACATAATTATTGTTACCCACTCTTTTAACTCTCAAATGTATATCAGTGTGACTGATATATGAATTTTTTGACCATCTTAACTGGACTATGCAAAGCTGTGTGGTTTATCTTATTTATATCTCTATGGTTGGCAATCTGTGACCTTATAAGTTCACACATCACATTTCTTGCAGAAAGATTTATGCTAAACCTAACATAACTGGCCCACTAAATATGAATTAATGGAGTGTAAGAATGACTGTTTTTTCCTCCTGTGCCTACCAATGTCTTCTTAAAGGTTTATTTAATTGGACCAAAATTCAAGAAAGCTAATATCAGAGACAGAGGACCACTATTAAGTAACACATCTAATGCTTTCTTAGGTGATTTTGTTTTCCGGGGAATTGAAGAGAGTTTTGTAGAGAAATAATTCGAGTGCCTAAGTGAAAGCAGGTATGCCATTTGACTCAGTTCATTTTAGGGAAAAAAAAATGCTCAAAATATTCATGCTTTTTACAAAGAAGTCAAATCTAACATCCCCCGCCAAACTAACCCACTCCCAAGAGCATCTCATTTGAAATATAATATCCACAAGTTACACAAATACCTGTCAGATGCTTTTATTATTTAATTTTTTTGGATACTGATGATTCAATTCATTGAATGGAAATTGCCATGAAAAGTCAGGATTAAGTGAAAGAAGCATAGGGTTGGAGGGATTCTACTATATTATTTCTTTCTTTGAATTGCTTTCAATATATCAAAAGGTGAAAATTAAAAAAAAAAAAGCTATCTATTCCTTCCATTTTCAACCCTCTATCATCAAACAATTTTCTAACAAGGAAAAAAGGCAGTAGCTTTTTCCCTTATACTTACCCACCATCGCTTTTTAAAATCTCATTAAAAAAAATACGTAACTTTCTTGAGTGTACAAAATTAAAATTACCCTGCTGCTAAATTCATTAACCTCTCCAACAGGACTCTCTTAAGCTGACATTCATAATGCCCATTAGGTTTACATGTTGTAAAGGGGATAAATGAAGAGAAGAACAGAGAAATGATAGAAGCACAAGAGAAAATTTGGCATATGCATTACAATCTCCAGCACTGGGATTTCCTAGAGAATAAACACACCATCAGTCATGTCAGTAAATTCACACTACACTAATCCCCAGCTAAAGAATGGCAATCAAATGAGGGGAAGAGGAGTATGTAGAGCATAACATCAGATGCATCAGAGAGAAAGCTTAGCAGAAGGGCTAACTTAAAGCATGCACCAGAATAAATAGCCAGGATTGTAATTGCCAACTCTAAAATGAAGTCTGGCTACTCGAAGTTTATCAGTGCTTGAAATGAACCATACAGTGTAAAATGTTTCCCAATGTTGGTCCTGGAGATAACATATAATTCAAAAACTGAAGGGCTGCAGCAAAGCAATAAGGGTAATCAGATCAGGGATCTAATCAAAAATTCCTTGGAACTTTTTGTAAAAATGTTATATTTTACTTTCAGGGATACATGAACAGGTTGCTGTATCGGTGAATTGTGTGTCGTGGAGGTTTGGTGTACAGATTATTTCATTCCACAAGTAATAAGCATGGTACACAGTAGGTAGTTTTTGTAGTTGTTGTTTTGTTTTTATCTTCACTACTTTCCCACTCTTCACTCTCAAGAAGATCCTGGTGTCTATTGTAATTTTCTTTAGGTCTATGTGTACTCAGTGTTTGAAGTGGGAACATGTGGTATTGTAGTATTTGATTTTCTACTCCTATGATAGTTTGCTTAGGATAATAACCTCCAGTTCCAGCCATGTTCCTGCAAAAAACATGACTTTATTCTTTTTTATGACTCTGTAGTATTTCATGGTATATATGTACCACATTTTTGTTATCCAGTCTATCACTGATAAACATCTAGTTTGATTCCATGTCATTGCTATTGTTAACAGTGCTGGCTGTGGTAAATATACACATACATTGTGTCTTTATGGTAGAATTATTTTTATTCTTTTGGGTATATACCCAATTATGGGATTCCTGTGTTGAATGGTAGTTCTATTTTAAGTTCTTTTAGAAACTGCCAAATGGCTTTCCACAGTGGCTAAACTAATTTAAATTCCCACCAGCAGTGTATGAGTATTCCTTTTTTTTCCTGACAAGCTTGCTGGCATCTGTTATTTTTTGATGTTTTAAGAATAGTCATTCTGACTACTGTGAGATGGTGTCACATTATGGCTTTGATTTATATTTCTTTAAAAATTAGTGGTGGTTAGCAGTTTTTCATATGCTTGTTGTAATTTTTATGTCTTCTTTTGAGAACTGTCTGTTTGTATCCTTTGTCCACTTTTTAATGGGTTGGTTTTTGCTTCTTAATTTGTTTAAGTTTTATATAGATATAGAGTCTGGAAATTAGAACTTTGTTAGATCCACAGTTTGCAAATATTTTCTCCCATTCTGTGACTTGTTAGTTTGCTCTGTTGATAATTTTTTTGTTTGGTGCAGAAGCTCTTTAGTGTAATTAGATTTTGTCAATTTTTGTCAATTTTTGTTTTTGTTGCAATTCTTGGGGTCTTTGTCATGAAATCTTTGCCAGGACATATATCCAGAATGGTATTGGCTAGGTCTTTGTCTAGGGATTTTAGAATTCTAGGTCTTATATTTAAGTTTTTAATCCATCATGAGTTGATTTTTATATATGGTATAAGGAAAGGGTCCAGGTTCAATCTCTGGCATATGGCTAGGCAGTAATCCTAGCACCACTTATTGAATAGGGTGTCCTTTCCCCATTGCTTTATTATTGTTGACCTTGTTGAAGATCAGATAGTTGTAGGTGTGTGGTCTTTTTTCTGGTTCTCTTGTCTTTTACATTGGTCTATATGTCTGTTTTTGTACCAGTATCATGCTATTTTTGTTGATATACCCTTACTGTATAATTTGAAGTCAGGTAATGCTATGCTTCCAGCTTTTTTCTTTTTGCTTAGGATTGCTTTGTCTACTTAGGCTCTTTTTGGTTCCACATAAATTTTAGAATAGTGTTTTTTTTTAATTTTGTGAAGAATGTCATTGGTAGCTTATTAGAAATAGCATTGAATATGTAAATAGCTTTGGGAATTATATCTGTTATAACAATATTGATTATTCCTATCCATAAGCATGGATTTTTTTTTCCATTTGTTTGTGCCGTCTCTAATTTCTTTCAGTAGTATTTTGTAATTCTCTTTATAGAGAACTCTCACCTCCCTGGTTAGTTGCATCCTAGGGCAACTATTGTGAATGAGATTGAGTTAATGATTTGTCAATCATTTTGCATGTTGCTGGTATATAGAAACACTACTAATTTTTGCCTGTTGTTTTTGTATTGTGAAACTTTGCTGAAGTTGTTTGTTGGATCAAGAAGGTTTTGAAAGAAAGCTACAGGTTTTCTGGACATAGAATCATGTTGTCTGCAAACAGATAGTTTGACTTCTTCTCTTCCTATTTGGATGACTTTTATGTCCTTTTCTTGCCTTATTTCTCTGGATAGGACTTCTAGTACTATGCTGAATAGGAGTAGTAGGAGTAGGCATCCTTGCCTTCTTCTGGTTTCAAGGGAAATGCTTCTAATATTTGCCCATTGAATCTGATGTTGACTGTGGATTTGTTATAGATGGCACTTACTGTTTTGAGTTAAGGTGCTTCAGTGTTCAGTTTATTGAGGGTTAACGTGAAAGGATATTGAATTTTGTCAAAAGCTTTTTCTGTATTTGTTGAGGTAATCGTGGCTTTTGTTTTTACTTCTGTTTATGTAATGAATCACGTATATTGATTTGCATATATCAAACCAGCCTTGCATTTCAGGATAAAGCCTACTTCATTGTGGTGGATTTTCTTTTTGATGTATTGCTGGATTCAGCTTGCTAATAATTGTTGAGGATTTTTGCATCGATGTTTGTTAGAGAAGTTGGCCTGAGGATTTCCTTTTTTGCTGTGTCTCTGCCAGGTTTTAGTGTCAGGATAATGCTGGCCTCATCAAATGAATGAAGGAGGAGTCAGTCATCCTCAATTTTTTAAAAACAGTTTTAATAAGAATGTTACCAGCTTTTCTTTATTGATACCAGTTTATCTGGTAAACTTAGGCTGCTGTGAATCTATCTTGTCATGGGCTTTTTCTGGTTGGAATGCTTGTTATCACTGCTTCCATTTTGGAAGTCATTATTGGTCTATTCAGCAATTCAGTATCTTCCTGGTTCAATCTTGGGAGACTATATATTTCCAGGAATTTATCCATTCCTTGTAGGTTTTTAGTCTGTGTGCGTAGAGGCTTAATAATTGTCACTGTGTTTTGTATTTCTGTGGGCTCAAGGGTAATGTCTCCTTTGTCATTTTTCACTGTGTTTATTTAGATCTTCTCTTTTTTTCTTTATTAGTCTAGGCAGCGGTCTGGCAATCTAATTTATTCTTTCACAAAACCAGGTCCCAAATTCCTTATTCTTTTGCATGGTTATTCATGTCTAAATTTCATTCAGTTCAGCTCTAATTTTGATCATATCTTGTCGTCTGCTAGTTTTAGGGTTGCTTTGCTCTTGTTTTTTTTAGTTTTTCTAGGTGTGATATTAGGTTGTCATGTAAAATCTTTCTGACTTTTTGATGTGGGTCTTTAGTGTGATAAACTTCCATCTTAACATTGCTTTATCTGTGTTTCAGAGATACTGGTATGCATTATCATTGTTTTCATTAGTTTAAAATAATTTCTTAATTCATGGCTTAATTTGATTATTTCCCCAAAAGTCATTCAGAGCAGGTTAATTTCCATGTAATTGTACGGATTTGAGTAATTATTCTCAGTATTGATTTCTATTTTTATTGTGCTATGTGGTTGGTGATTGGTATAATTTCTATTTTATTTTATTTTTTTAATCTGCTGTGGATTATGTCCAATTTTGTGATAAATTTTTTAGTGTGTGCCAAGTGTAGGTGAGAATGCATTATCTGTGGCTTTTGAGTGGAGAGTTCTGTGGATGTTAGGTTTATATGGTCAAACATCTTTTTGAGTTCCCAAATATCTTTATTAGATTTATGCCTCAATGACCAGTCTAATTTCAGTGGGTTGTTGAAGTCTTCCACTATTGTCATATGGCAATTTAATTCTCTTTCAGGTCTCTAATAACTTGTTTTATAAATCTGCATAATCCTGTGTTGGGTGCATATATGCTTAGGATAGTAAAGTCTTATTGTATTGAACCCTTTACCATTATGTAATGCTCTTCTTTGTCATTTTTGAACATTGTTGGTTCAAGTCTGTTTTGTCTGAAATTAGAATTGCATGTCCTACTTTTTTCTTTTATTTTTTTCCATTTGCTTGGTAGATTTTTCTCCATCCCTTTTATTTGTGCCTATGAGGATTATTGCATGTGAGATGGGTCTCTTGATGACAGTATGCCATTGGGTCTTGCTTCTTTATACAGCATGCCATTCTGTGCCTTTTAATTAGGGCATTTAGCCCATTTACATACAAGATAAATATTTATATATGCATATTTGATCCTGTCATTATGTTGTTAGTTGTTTTGCCTACTTGATAGTGTAGTTGCTTTATAGTGTCAACAGTCTATGTTTTAAAGTGTGTTTTTTGGTGGCTCGTAGTGGTCTTTCATTTCCATATTCAGTGTTTCTTTAACGATTTCTTGTAAGACAAGTCTGATGGGAACTAATTCCATCATAATTCCATGAGCATTTGCTTGTCTAAACAGAATCTTATTTCTCCTTCACTTCCATAGCTTACTTTGGCTGGATATGAAATTTTTGATTGGAGTTTCTTTTCTTCACAAATGCTAAATATAGGCCCCCAGTGTTTTCTGGCTGGTAGGATCTCTGCAGAAAGTTCTGCTGTTGGCCTGATGATGTTTCCTTTGTAGGTTACCTGCCCTTTCTCACTAGATGTCTTTAATGTTTTTTTCTTGAAGAATTTGATGATTATGTGTTTTGTGGATAGTCATCTCATTTGGTATCTTGCAGAGTTTCTCTGCAGTCCTTGAATTTGAATGTTGGTCTCCATAGAAAGGTTAAGGAAATTTTTGTGGACAATATCCTCAAATTTGTTTGTCAATTTGCTTTATTTCTTTCAGGGATCCCAGTGAGTAATAAATTTGTTCTCTTTACATAATCCCACATTTTTCAGAGGTTTTATTCATTGTTTTTCATTCTCTTTTCTTTATTTTTATCTGACTGAGTTAACTTGGAGAAACAGTATTAGAGATCTAAGATTTCTTCCTGATGTTGTGGACCTATTCTGCTGTTAATACTTGTGATTGTATTATGAAATTATTGGAGTAAGTTTTTCAGCTCTATCAGATCAGTTTGGTTCTTTCTTAAAATGGCCATTTTGTCTTTCATCTCATGTTTGATTTTATTGTATTCCTTGGATTGGGTTTAAACTTACTCTCGAATCTCAAATGATCTTCAGTCCTATCCATATTATAAATTTAATGTCTGTAATTTCAGCTATCTTAAGACACACCTTTGGGGAACTAATGTGGTCATTTGGAGGTAAGAAACTCTCTGGCTTTTTAAGTTGCCAGAGTTCTTGTTTTGGTACTTTCTCATCTGCGTGAGCTGATGTTTCCTTAATCTTTAAAGTTGCTATTCTTTGGATGGAATGCTTTGTTTTTATCTTCTTTGATGCCCTTGGAGTTTTGATTGTAGCATAAAGTGGGTCGAGTCAAATGGCTTCATTTTTGTAAGGAATCACATGGTCAAGGCTCAGCTCAGCACTCTCATGCTGTAAGCTTTAAATTTGGTTGTTGATACCATGCCATCCAACTTTTTTCTCTGGCCCCTGGAGATTAGGAAACTGCTGCACTGGATGGGCCAAGCTGTTCTCAGTCTACTGGTTACAATAATCTGATTGAGGTTGTCAGTCAAGGCAATTCATCAGGGTGGTGGCAGCTGGGTCTGTGCTACCTTGAGCATGCCAGCAGCCATGGGGCACTGGTGTGAGTGTGCAAGCATCCATGCACCCTTGGCACTGTTAATTGTATTTGCTCAAATGTCTTTTGCCCTTACAGCTTATGCAGAACATTGGCTTGTGGAGATAAGTGAATAAAATGAATAAATAAAATATTATCTAGATGCACTTAAACCATAATACATAAGCTTAAATAACTCTTTGACAGAATAGGTGAGGTGTTTGGATGTCTTCAACTTCACCCCTATTCCCAACATACACACTATCCCAATACCCTGCCTATTTCATTTCAGTCACCACTTAAAGACAGGATAGTTGTACACTCCTCTTCCTTTTCTCATCACTCAACTCTTTACTCAGAAAGTGACTGAGAGGGTGTTGAAATTTGTACTAATTCTGGAATTGTGAATATTGGGAATAAACTTACCAAAATGTATGGTAAATGGTTTCAAGAGTGATATTTTGCTAGAATTTGGGATTGACATATACCTGATAGCTGGTGCCTTTTCTGGACCTATTATGACATATTTTGTGTGCCACTAGTTGTTAAGGAAATATATCTATTTAAAAATCATCAAGAATCCTTAAATGCTAAGCATCTTTTAGTCCTAATATCTTATGCCTTTCCTAGCACCAGAGAAAAGAGATAACAAAAAAAAACCTCAAAAATTTTCTTCTCAGACATTGTATTAGTCAGGCTTCTCTATTCTATCCTCACTGGCAGTTGATTAGATGGTGCCTGCCCAGATTAAGAGTGTGTCTGCCTTCCCCAGCCCACTGACTGAAATGGTAATCTCCTTTGACAACACCCTCACAGATACACCCAGGATAACTATTGTGCATCCTTCAATTCAATCAAGTTGACACTCAGCATTAACCATCACAAGTCCACCTCTTGTCAACTCGAAGCTATATACATCTCTTGAGATCAAACATAATCTTCAAATAAAGACAATAGTAAGGCCATAATTATACCTAGCATAATACAAATATCCTTCTTCCAACTGGAAACACTCCAGTCTTCAACAAAAAAACTATTATATAAAGTTAACAATAATTAAATGCTGATATGAAGTCAATAAATCTTATGTTACACAATAAAGAAAATGAAGATTTTTTAGTACAAGTATATACATGCACCAACATGTTTTAAAGAAGGAGGAAATACTCATGACAGTTACAGTCTTCATTTCTCCAGCTGATCATATGGTCATAGCTGGTACTGATGACTATCTATTCCTTTTGGTTCAGCAAGCACCTAAGCAAGTCAAGGCTTTTTTTCCTGGTTGAGTAACCCAAACTTTCATTCCTGAAGGATCTGGGCCATTTGTAGTCCTGCCAAGATTGGGCTGTTTTAATTTCCAACTGATCTTAATCACAGGGCATGGTAATACTAAGAGATGCCCTGATGGATCTCCTGTATTCCTTGCATACTCTTGCTCCCCTCCATTGTAGAGTAATAGACTCATTTCATCTTGATATCCTGGTCAGTCTCCTCAGCCAACACTGTTAACTCCCTTCTTAGCCAGTTGACTTAAGAGAAACCCAAAGTGTCCAGGTGGTAATCTTAACTTCCAATTTATAGAATTGTTGTTGTGTCTCCTGATGGCAGCCTTCCTCCCTCTGGAACTGACTTCTAGGCCAGCAGAAAGTAATGCTACGTGAACAGGAAGCAAAATTTTGCTAGAAGATCACTAGGGGTGATGATGAATAAAGCCAATTCCACTTCCACACGTTGATTCCTGGACCCACAAATCCTGGTTATGGGAGAAATAATACCATATACTGGAAGCTGATTCAGAGCATACATAGCCTTCTGGAGAACTTTTACCCAGCCCTGAAAGGTATTGTCACCTAGTTGGTGATTTCAAAAGCCCATTCTACCAGCCTGTTAATCCAGTTGCTTCAGGATGATGGGGAACATAGTAAGACCAATGAATTCCATGAGCATGAGCCCACTGCTGAATGTCTTTAGTCATAAAGTGAGTGCCTTGGTCAGAGGCAATGCTGTGTGGAACACTATGACAGTGGATAAGCATTCTATGAGTCCACAGATTGTAGTCTTGGCAGAAGTGTCGCATGTAGGATAGGCAAATTCATTTCTGGAGTAAGTATCTATTCCAGTGAGGACAAACATCTGCCCTTACCATGATGGAAGAGGTCCAATACAACCAATCTGCTACCAAGTAGCTGGCTGATCACCCCAAAGAATGGGGGTGCCACATTGAAGGTTCAGAGTTGCTCTCTGCTGCTGGCAAATTGGGAACCCAGTAGTGGCTGTAGCCAGGTCAGCTTTGGTGAGTGGAAGTCCTTGTTGTTGAGACCATGCATAAACTTCATCCCTGACACCATGGCTATTTTGTTCATAGGCCCATTGGGCAATGATGACAAGGGTGGCTGGGAAAAGAGGCTGAATGGTGTCCACAGAATAGGTCATCCTATTCACTTGATTATTATTAAAATCCTCCTCTGCTGAGGTCACCAGTTAGTGAGCACTCACATGGGATACAAATATCTTCATGGTTTTGGACCACTCAGAGAAGTCCATGCACATATCTTTTCCCCAGATTTCTTTGTCACCAATTTTCCAATCATGCTTTTTCCAAGTCCCTGACCATCCAGCCAAACCATTGGTTATAGCCTATGAATAAGTATATAATTGCATATCTGGCCTTTTTTCCTGTGCAAAGTACACAACCAGATAAACTTCTGGAAGTTCTGCCCACTGTGAAGATTTCCCTTCACCATTTTCTTTCAGGGATGTCCTAGAAAGGGGCTGTAGCGCTATAACTGTCCATTTTCGGGTGGTGCCTGAATATCATGCAGAACCATCTGTGAACCAGGCCCTCGTCTTCTCTTCCTCTGTCAATCGATCATAGGGAACTCCCTATGAGGCCATTAGTGTAAGGTAGGGAAGAGAAAGTAGGATGGCAGGAGTAAAGACCATGGGTGTTTGAGCCACTTATGTAACTTACTTGTGCCTTCAGGACCTGTTCAAGCCCGATCCTGTATATACCACTTCCATTTGATGATGGAATGGTGCTGTGCATGACCCACTTTAGAGCTAGATGGATCAGAAAGCACTTCATTCATAATAGGCAGTTCAGGTTGCATGGTGATTTGATGACCAATAGTCAAACGTTCAGTTTCCACCAAAGCCCAGTAACAGGCCAAGAGCTGTCTCTCAAAAGGAGAGTAGTTATTTGCAGAAGATTGTAGGGCCTTACTAAAATATCCTAGGGGCTTCAGCTGTGATTCACCTATAAGGGACTGCCAAAGGCTCCAAACACCATCCTTATCTGCCACTGATATCTCGAGCACCAATGGATCTGCTGGGTTATATGGCCCAAGTGGCAGAACAGCATGCACAGCAGCCTGGACCTGTTGCAGAGCCTTCTTCTGTTATGGACCCCACTAAAAACTGGAAGCCTTTAGGGCCACTGAATAAATGGCCTGGAGTAACACACCTGAATGAAAAAATGTGCTGCCTACAAAACCAAATAGACCCACCAGGCATTGTCCCTCTTTCCCAGTTGTAGGAGGAGCCAAATGCTGCAACTTACCCTTCACCTTAGAAGGAATATCTCAACAGGCCCCAAACCACCGGACCCGTAGAAGTTTTACTGAGGTAGAAGGTCCTTGAATTTTAGTCAGATGTATTTCCCATTCTGTAGCAAACAAATGTCTCAACAATAAGTCCAGTGTGTTTGCTACTTCTTGCTCACTGAATCCAATCAGCATAATGTCATCAATGTAATGGATCAGTGTGATATCTTGTGGAAGCAAGAAGTAATCAATATCTCTCTGAATAAAATTATGACACGAAGCCAGAGAGTTGATATATCCATGAGGTAGGACATTAAATGTATACTGCTGGCCTTGCCAGCTGAAGGCAAATTGTGTCTGGTGGGCCTTATGGACGGGAATTGAGAAAAAGGCATTTGCCAAGTCAGTGGCTGCATACCAGATAACAGGAGATGTGTTAATTTGCTCAAGCAATGAAATTAAATCTGGTACAGCAGCTGCAACTGGAGTCACCACTTGGTTAAGCTTTCAATAATCCACTGTCATTTCCCAAGATCCATCTGTCTTCTGCACAGGCCAAATGGGAGAGTTGAATGGAAATGCTGTGGCAATAACCACCTCTGCATCTTTCAAGTCCTTGAAGGTGGCACTATTCTCTGCAGTCCCTCCAGAGATGCAATCATGTTGTAGATTTACTATTTTTCTAGGTAGAGGCAACTCTAATGGCTTCCATTTGGCCTTTCCCACCATAATAGCCCTTGCCTTACCAGTCAAGAAACCAATGAGGGAATTCTACCAGCAGCTAAGTATTTCTATGCCAATTATGCATTCTGGCACTAGGGAAATGACCATAAGATGAGTCTGGTGACCCAATGGACCCACTGTAAGTCATACCTGAGCTAAAACTACATTAATTATGTGAACTCCATAAACCCCTACTTTAACTGAAGGACCACAATTATGTTCTGGCTCCCCTGGAATCAACATCAGCTCAGAGCCAGTGTCCAGTCGTCCCTGAAATTTCTGATCATTTCCCTCCCCAATGCACAGTTACCCTTGTAAAAGACTAGAGATCTCCTTAAAGAAGGATGGGAGAAATATTCATAGCATGAATTGTCAGTAGTGTAGTGGAGTCCTTCACCAAGGGGAATGCCCTCCCCTTCATTCCAGGAGTTCTGGATCTGTAAACTGGCTGAAGTCTGGAAATTTATTGAGGGGCTGTAGTTCTGTCCTTTATAATTCAAATTAGTCTTTTGTCCATTGGACCTAGAAGTTTTCTGCTTATATAAATTAAGTAGTTATGCAGATTTCCTATCAATTTCACTTCTAGAAACACTGTGATTATTTAGCAAATGCCAGAGCTCTACATGAGTCAAACTCTTCTTGTTACTGCTTTTCCTCTGCTGTCCATTACAGTAGCTAGGCCCACCTTGCCTTTGATGGTTGAGTGCCACCAATTAGCCCCTGCCACCTTGGAATCCAATTATTCCCATTGTATCAACATGACTTATCACTGTTAATGTTGACCTTGATAACCTTACTGAGATAGTTTTTGTTAGGTTTGTCCACTTTCCCCCTTTACTATAGTGTATTATTTAGAAGGAAGTTACTATGTGCAGACTCCATTAATGAATGAGGGTGTTATGCTTCACCTCATTAAGAGTGAAGTATCTAGATAAATTATTTGGAATTTTTCTGTATAGGAAATTTATCAGTTCAACCCCATATATTTATTCAATATTTGTTTATATCAAAATAGACTCATGGATTTTATCTTTTATTGGATTAAAATCCTCTACTACTTTATTTATTTAACAATTGTGACTAAATTGGTCCAGCTTTGACCTTCATAAACTTTTCTAGTTTACTATTGTCTCTCTCATACTTCCAACATGGTAGGGTTGTTTCTTTGTTTTGAGTACTTGCTTTATGTAGGACTACAAGCTTATCTCTTTTAGAAAGTAGGATCCTCTTTTTTAATTCAGTTTGCCCATCTCTGACATTTGAATGGAATGCTTAATCCACTCACATTTAATGAAATTAATGATGTGGCTTGACTTACATTTACCCTTTTCCTATTTGATTTCTTGTATACTTTATCTTTTTGAGTACCTCTTATCTTTCTTTACTTCTTCCTTTTCTTGTAAACCAATACTTTCATATCATTTTAATTCCTCTGCTGTTTTTTTACCCATATTTTTGAGCTTTTCATAGTGGCTGCTGTAGTTTTTATGTATATGTTTAACTTTTTACAATATATTTTTGGATAATACTGATTTCATTTCAGTAAAATGTAGGAAATTTTAGCCAGATTAGCTTCATTTCCTTACACTTCCTTTCAACTAACATTATGCATATAAATATTTGTGGTTTTATACACACACACACACATTTACATAAATTTTTGTAGTGAATGTCTACTAACAAAAACAATCTCAGTTTTTGTTTATCTCACACTGTCCTTATTTTGCTTTCATTTGTAAAAGATTGTTTTGATGAATATGAAATCTTGATTTACAATTTTTTCTTTTAGAACTCTGAATATGCCATCTACAGTCTTTTAACTTATTGTCTCTAACAAAGAATAATTAACATTGTTAGCATGTACGATAAGTTGTTTTTCAATTATAGCTTAAGTAATACTTTCTTTGCTTTGACTTTCAGCTCTTGGACTGTGATGGGCAGAGATTGTGCCCATATATTTCTAACCCTAAAGAACTCCATCCTCTGATAATAGAGTAATGCGTGAATGAGTTGCAGCCCATTCTCCATCTTCCTTGCTTTTCACATTTTATCTTGCTTGGGTCTCTCTCACACAATTAAAGATTAGTAGTCAACCAGTGACCTGTGGAGAACTTATCCTATTCATTTTATTGTTCTTTCATATTTAGGAACTCTGCATCAATTTATGGCCTTATACTTGCACAAACCAAACTCAAACATTGAGACAGCAAAGATGCAGGTTTTTCACCCTCCATCCAGAATTGAGTTTGACTGCTGTGGCAAGAAAGCCACTTGTTTTCAAGATAAAGTTATAAATCTTGAAAATATAGCAAAGTTCATGTTGCAGAGAGTCAGAGAGCAGGAGCAGCCCTAAGCAACAAAGGCCACTCGTTTTTACCATTCTCATTTAAAGCATTTAAATCATTCTCAGTGATTGTTTTTGAAAATTTTATCCATTTCAATCTTTGTTTTCTTCAGAGAAGAATCACATATCCTCTTTGGCACCATTATTCGAAGTCATATTATTATTAAATTATTGAATGATGTTTTGTGAAACTGATGATATAAATAAAATGCAATGCCAAATCATAGGAGAAAGAAGGAAGGGTCCAAGTGTCCAGCACTTAAATGAAAATTAGAAATTAATATACATTTGTTTAAGATACATCCTTGTTCTTCAGAAACCTCATGATTAGTACTTTTATATTAATAAAACTTTATGGCTGCTCTATAAGCCTAATTATATATGCAATCAAAAATTTATTATTTATCATAATTTATTAGTTACAGATAAGAATTATCAAGTTTGAACATAAGTACTGCACTTGTATAAACTGAAAGTGTAAGTGACATTTTGTGGATTCTGTAAAATCATAACTCTTAAAAACCTGCTTAGTTTGATTTAGATCTTTAGAATTGGTATGTCTCATTATATGGTAGGAATGTCGTATTTTGTCTGTTAGTAATAAGAAAAAAATATTTGATATATAGTATTTTACAGACATAAATCAATCATGGACTCTTATGTATACACCGCTATTCTTGAATAATTAATGGTATCAAAATATCATGGTGACGTCCTCTTTGCTTTATGTGTATTTCTTGGTTCCCCCTAATTGGAAAACTACACAGTTAGGGAAAATTACCCCAAAATTATATGACAGTTAGATAAAATAGAATAGATATTACAATAGACTGTATGTATTTTGTACAATATATTCTCAGCCTTACTAAGTAACTGTATTAAAAATTTAAAGATCTACAGTACTTTGGAGAAAATGGAACAATTTAACTGAATGGGGAAGGAAAATTTCCTTGACATTTTCTAAGGGTTATCTCCTATTATATTAAGAAAGTGTGGCAGAATTTCACTAGAGCCAGCAAAAGAGATGAAATTTTGCTTGAAATCCCAATCTCCAGTCCAGGAAAGGTCTTTATTATTTAGCCTTCAGGAAAATGAAAGTGACAGATTGCAACTCTCAGTAGATACTGACTCCTTTTATGCTTCCTCTACTTTTTCCATTCCCAGTAGGATAGAAAGCTGATTAAACTCTGACTCCAGAATGTGAAACCAAGAAATTTTATAACTGTGTGACTGTCTTTTGCATGCATAAATGTTGCCATGGTGATCAGAACTTGACATTATAATCTGCATTAGTGTCTCTAAAATATGGTTAAGTAGGGTAGTGTCAGAAAGCTGATATTCCTTATTGTATCTCTTAAATCCCATCATTCACTCTGTTTTTTTTTTTAAAATCTTCTTATTTTTAGTTTGCTGTTTCTATTCCTGTATAATGTGGTATATGTCAGAGAAGAGGAATGTGTCAATCTCATTAAATTATTTTAATAGGTAAGCAAATAATGTTTTTATGGGTGGCAGCATTCAATTCAGGACATTCTCTACAAAGGTATCTGGCATTGAAATGCTTATGTTTAAATATAAAACATCAGTAAAGTAGACAAAAGTTATGGGACTCCCTTAAGACTTACCATACTAGAGGGTATTTACTTATTTTTCTAATTTTTCCTTCTCAAGTTCAAATCAACAGTCAAATCATACTCTATTTGGTATTAATTTCTAAAGGTATCAGTTGCAGAGCTTTTGCATCTCAGTGCCTTAAGGATTAATTTTGACAAGTGCTTTCAGGCACACCTTTCCAGAGCCATTGGGTCAGTCAAATGAGCAGCTAAGATACATACAAGAGCAGTGTACTTGATCTTTAGATAACTAGGTATTACCTAAAAGCCATCAAAGGGCATTTGGCAGTGAAGCTACTTATTGAGAATCCTTACCTTCCACCCTAAAACAACAATGTGATTCTTCTACTTTATAGCTGTTTCAGTGCTTAATTTCTTCTGTATTCAAAGAAAGTTTTAACATAATATAAATCTTTGGAAGATGAATGGGTTGAGCAGGTGTTGAATTTCATTGCACAAGTGTGGGATACTTTTTTTTTAAGAAAAAAATTAAACTCCATTTCTAATTGATTGACTATTACTGTCCTTTGGCCTATTTCTCTATCCAGCTCTTTGTGCTCACAGTATAACTATGTAATATTACCTTTCTTCACATGATTACCCTTCTTTTTCTTTTCTCCATAGATTTGTAAGCTCTGAGTTCTACTGCTTACTTTATCCTTTAAGGAAAAAATTTATCAAGAAGTATTTACAAATGTTTTCTCAAATTTTATTTATTTATTTATTTATTTATTTATTTTTGTTTTTCTATGCCTGCCAGTTTCTGAAGGAATTAACTGGAAGTCATATTTGTAATACATGCTGTCTTATAGAGAACAGGTATTTCTAGATATAGTGCTTTAAGATTTTAAAATATTTTCAATTCAATGACATATTACCCAGATCTATCTATTTAGTGAAGTTTGGGTACAAGTGATGCTTAAAGTTTAAATGATTATTTTGGATGATCTATCAATATATTGGTATGTTTCAGTCTTCCACATTGCTGCTTTAGAATGTTTATTTGACAGTGATGTAGACAGAATGGAGTTATGAGAAAATAAGGGTGAGGAGAGAGATCCAAGATGGCTGATCACTAGCAGCTTGGGATTGTAGCTCCCAGTGAAAATGCAAAGAATGAGAGGACAACACACTTTCAGATGCATTTTTGTTGCTCATGGACTAGGACATTCCCAGTGGAGGAGCCCCACGGGTCATCAGCATGACTCTTGCGGCCGACATGGCAGTTTTGCTGGCACCTCAGCGTGGTGCAGAGTAAATGGGACTGCGTCCTCTTTTGGCCAGCGTTTGGAGCTCCGGGAAGGCAGAGTTGCCTATTCAGCTGATTGAAGGACAGACTCAAGAAGGAAGCCAGACTGGACAATCCCAGGCAGAAAAGCACCATCAATCTTAATGCCGCTGTTTTAGCCAGCACAGTGGGTTGCTCAGATTCTAGCACTGCGAATCAACAAATTGAACATCCACTCAGAAACCTAACTAGAAAGTCAGTAATTACAAAGATGACAGATGGATAATTTATAATGAAGGGAAGAAACCAGCCTAAAAAGGCTGAGAATACCCAAAAATCAGAACACCTCTCCCTCTACAGGGGATCACAGTTCCTCATCAGCAACAGAACAAGGCCTGATGGAGAATGAGTGTGTTACATTAACAGAAGTAGGCTTCAGAAGGTGGATAATAAGAAACTTCTGGGAGTTAAAAGAACTTGTTCTAACCCAATGCAAAGAAACTAAGAACTTTGAAAAAAGGTTTGACAAAATGCTAATGAGAATAGACAATATAGAGAGGGATATAAGTGAATTAATGGAACTGAAGAATACAATACAAGAACTCTGCAAAGTATGCACAGGTTTTAACAGTTGAGTTGATCAAGCAGAATAAAGGATATCAGAGGTCGAAGACCAACTTAATGAAATAAAACGAGAAGATAAGATTAGAGAAAAAAGGATAGAAAGGAATGAGCAAAGTCTCCAAGAAACATGGGACTATGTGAAAAGACCTAATCTATGTTTGATAGGTGTACCTGAATGCAATGAAGAGAATGAATTCAAGCTGTAAAATACTCTTCAGGATATTATTCAGGGAAACTTTCCCAACCTAGCAAGGCAGGATAATATTCAACTCCAGATAATACAGAGAACACCACAAAGATATTCCTCAAGAAGAGCAACCCCAAGGCACATAATTGTTAGATTCACCAGGTTTGAAATGAAGGAGAAAATGCTAAGGGCAGCCAGAGAGAAAGGTCGGGTTACCCACAAAGGGAAGCCCATCAGACTCACAGCAGATCTCTCAGCTGAAACCCTACAAGCCATAAGAGAGTGAGGGCCAATATTCAACATCCTTAAAGAAAAGAACTTTCAACCCAGAATTTCATATCCAGCCAAACTAAGATTCACAAGTGAAGGAAAAATAAAATCTTTTGTGAACAAGCAAGTACTCAGAGATTTCATCACCACCAGGCCTCCTTAACAAGAGCTTCTGAAAGAAGCATTACACATAGAAAGGAACAACCAGTATTAGCTTTTCCAAAAATATACCAAAAAGTAAAGAACATCAACATAATGAAGAATTTATATAAACTAACGGGCAAAACAGCCAACTAACATCAAATGGCAGTAATAAACTCACATATATTATTATTAATCCTAAATTTAAATCGACTAAATCCCCCAATCAAAAGACACAGCCGAAACCCATCGGTATGCTGCATCCAGACCCATCTCACATGCAAGGATACACAAAGACTCAAAACAAAGGGATGAAGAAAGATTTACCAACCAAATGAAGAGCAAAAATAAATAAATAAATAAAAAGCAGAAGTTGCAATTCTCGCCTCTAAAAAAAGAGATTTTAAAGCAACAAAGATCAAAACAGGCAAAGAAGGTCATTATATAATGGTAAAAGGATCAGCGCAACAAGAAGAGCTAACGATCCTAAATATATATGCACCCAATACAGGAACATTCAGAAACATAAGACTTATAAAGAGACTTAGACTCCCACACAATAATAGTGGGAGACTTCAACATCAATATTAGATAGATCAATAAGACAGAAAATTAACAAGGATATCCAGGACTTGAACTCAGATCCAGAACAAGTAAACTTAATAAACATTTATATAACTCTCCACTTTAAATACACAAAATATACACTCGTATCAGAACCACATCACACCTAGTCACAGGTTTAAATGAAATATTTGTTGACTACTTATTTGTTATTTTCTTCCATCAGTTTTTCCTGTCTCCATTATTAAGCACAATTATTGGCATAAAAGAGGTTTTCAATACCATTTTTAGACTGCATTCTAGCATTCTGCATAAAGCTACACTCCCGTTCTCTCTTCCTCTTCCTCTTCCTATTTCTTCCTCTCCTTCATTTTTCTTTCTCTCTTACTTTCTTTCTTTTTTCCCTTATTTTCCTTTTTAAATTTTTTTTTTTTTCAAAAAATACAATACCCATGTGTGGGAAAGGAAAATCAGATTAATCAGTATATTTCTTATAAGATGATATGTGTTCTCCAGAATTAAATATGGGACTGAAACTTAAGACTACTCTTCCTATGAATATCAAAATACTCCAATTTGGTACCATTTTGCCTCCCCCAGAATAAAGCATTTTAATAAATTATTTAAAAAAAGAGAAAATAAGGGTGATTAATATTGTGACCAATTATTACATTGCCATCAAATTTCTTTGCAATAGCTTTGGGAGTCTGAGTCCATACAAAGTATGTATTTTTTAAAATGGTGGGTTTTTACAATTCTTTTCAAGATGGCTGGCTAGCGCAATAAGATGGCAGTTTTTCTCAGAAAGAAGAACAAAGTTACTTATGAATATGTAAAACACAAATAAAATGTTAAGGAGAGCGATCCAGAGCTCGTGAGAAAACTCTTAGGAGAAAGCTGGGGCACAGAAAAAGGAGGACACAAGAGTGTGGCAGAGATCAAAAACCAAGGGACTTGGTGTTCTGATAAAAGGGTAGGTGGATATATTTTTGGATCCCCTCACTTCTGAGCCATATTTCTGATTTCTGAATTATCAGAGAGCTTTTCTGCCCTTGCAGGTTGAAGGCACAATGTGGGCAGCAATTTGGGAATTTCTTGAGGGCATTTCCTCTCCTACCCCCAGAACTGAAGTGTGGTGGCATGCACCATATGGGATGCACACCTACTGTGGGACCGTTTCCTACCCAGAGAACATTAGCATTTATGTCTCCACGTGACCAAATTTCCCCAAAAATATTTCCTAGCACTGCTCAGATTGTGGAAGACCCACAGAGCTGGCTAGACCTTGAGTAGCTGTAGGATTCCTGGTGATGTGGCCCTTGGGGTACACTGCTCCTAGAGGAAGAGAAAGAGAAAGTGCAGCATGCCAAGTGAGGACACCTAGAGCCAGTGGAAACCAAAGTATTAACTTTCCTGTACCTGAGCACTTTTTGTTTATGGGCAGATAGTGACTTCATCTTTTCCAGTGGAGATGTAAATGCTATGCTCATCTCTATGGGGAAAGAGTGTGGTTCTACTCCAGCAGGCAAGTGGCCTCAGTGCTCATGAATGGACATGAAGATGTGGACTTTCCCTCTGCTCCCCTGCTGCAAATGCTGTGGCTTCTCCCATGGGTGATTAGGCAATGGGCCACTTGTGGATGGCCATTCCTGGGATATTAGTGGGTGGCTGTGCCTCCACTGGTGGTGTGCCCACCAGGCCTGGGATTACACAAAAGACAGGGCCCTTCCTCCTCTTTACGTGAAGTGGCAGGATTCCTGTAGTGGAGGACAGGTGAACAACAAAGCTGTCTGTTTGGGGCTGTGGAAATAGATTCCACACCAAAGCCATACTGATGGATGCCACAGGGCAGGCATCCTCCACAACTCTCAGCTACATTGTGGCAGTGTCTCTCTGAGATGAGAGCTTGAGCCCTGGGATAGGGATGAGATAGGGAAGTTGATTCATTTCCTGTCTTCCCAGATCATGAAGCTGGGGTACCCAGCTCCCCCTGCCTACAGAGACCTCAGCACATTTCACCAGGAGCTACCCCCAGGCCCACACCAGGGATGGTATTTGTCCTTGCCATTGGGGTACAAAGAATGAGCTTGGCAGTCCAGTTCCACCTTCATTTGTTCCTCATGTGAAGGAAAGCAGAGAACTCAGAGCACAGGCATTTCACAGACAAGCTCATTGCCTGAAGCAAAAACAGCTTTTTCTAGTTAACAGAGATCAAGCATATACCCATGTGCTTCTGCTGTAGCCATCTCTTACCTGTAAGCACCACTTACTGACTTGCCAGTTGAGTTGCACAAATCAAGAAATGCACACCACTGAGGAATGACATAAGTTGACTGAGACCCCTGCAATCTCAGGCCTGCAAAAGGCAGTGAGTCTACTCATAAACCAGTACATTGGTACTAAAATCAGCATTTAAAAAAGCTACTGCACAAGGATATCTATGCCCAAAGAACACATAATGAGCTTTGCCACCGAAAGCTCCCACACTAAAGTGAACCAACCATACAAAACCTACATTATAGGCATATCCTCCAAGGAGAGAGTAAACCCATCCAAAAACAAGTAAATGAAAAAAAAAAAATCATGAGATAGGTTTTTTTTCAAATAAGAAGGAACCAGCAAAATAATCCTGGTATACTAAAAAAGAAAATACAATATAATAAAACTCTCAGTGGATCTCACAATCTCTCCAGCATGGGATCCTAATCAAAATGAATTCTTGGAATTATTCAAGAAATAATGCAAAATGTTAATTTGAAAGAAGCTAAATAAAGTCCAAGAGAATGTAGACAACCAACACAAAGAGATCAGAGAAAAGTTTGCCATATGAATGAAAAATTCAATAGAGAAAGCAATATTTAAAAATAGACTTCTGGAAATGAAAAATTCATTGAAGAAATTACAAAATACAGCTGAAAACTTTATCAATGAACTAAACCAAGAAGAAGAAAGAACTTCAGAGCTTGAAGACAAATTATTCAAATTAAGCCAGACAAAAATAAAGAAATAAAGAAAAAATACTTTTCTAATTAATATAATTTTCAAATTATAGATGATGTAAAATACCAAATCTACAAGTCACAGGAACTCCTGAGTGAGAAAAGGAAATAGTAGTCAAAGGTTTGAAAAACACATTTGAGGAAATAATTTAGGAAACTTCCTTAGCCTTACTGGAGATCTATCCATCCAGTTATTAGATGCTCAGATAACTCCAATAAGATACACTGCAAGACAGACTTCACCAAGGTATGTATTCATAATACTTTATAAAGTAAACATGAAAGAAAAAATTCTATAAACAGCAAGGAAACATGGTTTAATCTCTTATAAAAGAAACTCCATTAGCTCAACAGTGAACCTCTCAGCAGAAACCTTGCAAGTCCAAAAAAGATTGAGGTTTTATTGTTTGTCTTTTTCAAGAAAAATACCATCAGCCAAGAATTTGGCATCCAGCCAAACTAAGTTTAACAAATGGCGGAGAAATAATATTGTTTCCAGAGGAGCAAATTCTTAGGGAATTTGCCATCACCAGACTGATAGTACAAGAAATGCCCAAGAGAGTTCTAAATATATGATGGTCATAGTCACCATCACAAATGTCAAAGATTATAACACACACAGGTTTTATAAAAAGATTACACAATTTAGACTACAAAGTAACTAGGTGACAATTATCATTACTGCAGGCAGAAGACCTCACATATCAATATTAACCTTGAAATACATCCTTATATATATAAATTGTAGGAATGGATTTTATTTTTTAAAAAAAGAATACAGCATATTGCTGTTTGCAAGAAACACATCTAACTAGTGAAGACATTAGAGACTCAACAAAAAGGGATTAAAAAATGATATTTTATGCAAATGAAAACCAAAAGTAAGCAAATCATCCACACTGAAAAAAGATAAAGAGCATTGTCATGTAAATATAAAGGGATTAATTAAGCAAGAAGATGTAACTATCTGAAATATATATGCACCCCAAATTAGAGCACTCATATTCATAAAACAAATACTACCACAGCTAAGAAGAGATAAACAACAATAGTTGGGGATTTCAACATCCCACTAATAGCAATAGACAGATCACTGAGGAAATAAAGACAACATCAATAAAGAAATCTGAGATTTGAATTGCATTCTAGACCAAATAAACCTAAAACAGCTACAGAAAATTCAGCCCCCAAATTGCAGAATTACATTTTTCTCATCAATGGATAGAACATTTTTCAAAACAGACCATTGTCAAGGTTCAGCGGGCAGACCTTCACCCCATAACAGATGAATAAATTTACTCAGACATGGATTTTCAGTGAAAAAGCAGGCTGGAGTATCTGGGCCACTCACCTGAAGGAGTTAATGGCCACTGACCTCCACTCTCTGGCCTTCCTGGCCGTTATTCAGCAAACATTAAATGACAAAGGCTTTGAGTCACCACCACTAGAGGGTAAAGATTACAGGCCATGTTCTGAGGACTAAAGCAAACAATATTGATGGGTAATTTCCCTGGTTGACCTCTCCCTGACAGAGCCATTTGGTAAAGTAAATGCTTAAAGATTAGTTTTAGGACCACATGAGTATAAAAGTTATTCAGATAAACTCTTTTACGTTCTTTTGTTAACTCTTGTTATTAGCTCAAAGAGAATTAGGCTACTTTCAGCCATAATTCTATCCTGAGGCTTTTACAAAACATTCTGGCCTTTCAAGAAAGTCTGTGACTACCAGTCCGACTACGAGCTCCCCTTTTAATGCTGCAGGCTTAACACAGGGTCCCATAGCTGGAGCATGTCCCTTGTCCTTTTTCCTATTTATTGGATGAGGGGGCTCGGGCAAAACCTCCATTTCTTCTTTGTTATCTTGGCCTGGTGATGATGTAACTGGGTGTTGCCCTTGTGCATAATGCTATTTAAGAATTCTCCCCACTTGTTGCCAGACCTTTATGTCTTATGTGACTTCTACCGGAAACCATGGGCTTTGGGAAACAACAGTTTGCATTATATCTTTTAATTGAGTCTGTGAAACTGAGGCTCCACTAGCTTTAAGCAGATGTTTCAGTATTTTCATATACTGTTTCTGTTGTGCTGATAACTGTTATCCCATGATGAAAACCCAGCCTGAACATCCCTCCAAATTCGGATATACCAACTGGGCTCAAAAGAATTATTGACTATGCAGTCCCGTTTTCCTTCATATTTGGAGGTTCCTTCAGGTTCCATTACAGCAAAACCTCAGATGGGGAACCACTGATGAGTCTCTTTACACGTGGCACCACTGCTGGGGTCTGACAGAAAGACCACTACCCAATAACAGATGAATAAATTCACTGAGTCACAGACTTTAATTGAAAGAGTGGGCTGGGGTGTCCAGACCATTCATTCAAAGAAGTTAACGGCCAAGGGCCCCAACACACTGCCTTTCCTGGCCTTTATTGGGCACACATTAAATGACAAAGGCTTTGAGTCAACATCACTAGAGGGTAAAGATTAAAGGCCAAGTTCTGAGGTTTAAAGAAAACTCCATTTGTGGGTAATTTCCCTGGTCAACCTCCCCCACAGACAGCCATTCAGTAAAGTGAATGATTAAAAGTTAGTTTTAGGACCACATGAATAAACAAGTTATTTGGAAAAACTGCCTTACATTCCTTTGTTATTTACTCTTGCTATTAGATAAAAGAGGATTAGGCTGCCTTCAGCCATAATTCTATCCTGAGGCTTTTACCAAACCTTCCAGGCTCTCAAGAAGGTCTGTGACTATTTTCTATAACTTTCTTTACAATTCCTCTTACAATTCTTCCTACCACCCTGATTGAACCCCCACAGACCATATATTAGGCCATAAAACAGGTCTAAAGAAATTCTTAAATATCTAAATTATATCAGTAATATTATTGGATGACAGTGAATAGAAATCAGGAAGAAGCAGAACTACTGACACTAAGAAAACACATAATGAGTAGTAAGATTGAGTCAGTAATAAAAAGTGTCCTCCCAAAAAAGTCCAAGACCAGATGGATTCACAGCCAATTTCTTACAGATATACACAGAAGAACTGATAACAATCTTACTGAAACTGTTTCAAAAAAAAATGAGAAGGAGGAAATTCTCCCTAATTCATCCTACGAGGCCAGTATCACCCTGATACCAAAACCAGACAAGGACACAACAGCAAAAGAAAACTACTGGCCAATATGCCTGTTGAACAGAGATGCAAGTAGATATACAAATCTCAGCAAAATGCTAGCAAACTAAATCCAATAGCACATCAAAAAGTTAATAAACCACAAGCAAGTGAGTTTTATTCAAGGGATAAAGGGATGCTGCAACATATGCAAATCCATAACTGTCTTTCACTACATAAAAAGAATTAAAAGCAAAAAATATATGATCAACTCAATAGATGCAGAAAACACATTTGACAAAATTTTGCAATGCTTCATGATAAAACCCCTTAACAAACAAGGCGTTAAAGGAATATGTCTTAAAACTATAAGAGCCACACAGATGGCAAACCCACAGCTAACATCATGCTGAGCATGGAAGCGTGAAAGCAATTCCCCTAAGAACCGGAACATGAAAAGGACACCCACATTCACTGCTCCTATTCAACAGAGTAGTGGAAGTCCTTGCTACAGCGGTCAGGCAAAAGAAAGAGATAATAGTCATCCAGGTTGAAAAAGAAAGTGAAATCATCTCTGTTTGCTGATTATATGATCTTACACTTAGAAAACCCTAAGGACTTTTCAAAAGAACCCTAGATTTGATGAATTGGTTCATTAAAGTTATAGGAAACAAAAATCAATGTACAAAAATTAGTAGCATTTTTATACTTCAATAACAATCAGCCTGAGAAACAAATCAATAACTTAATCTCATTTAAAATAGCTATAATTAAAATTTCTAGGAATACATTTAACCAGGAGGTAAATTATCTCCACAAGGAGAACTACAAAATAATTATGAAAGAAATCATAGGGGGTCCAAGGAATTACATCTGCAATCCGAGCACTGTGGGAGGATGAGGAAAGTAGAGCACTTGAGCCTAGGAGTTCAAGATGAGCCTGGGCAGCATGGCAAAATCCCATCTCCACAAAAATTACAAAAATTAGCCAGACAAAGTGGCATGCATCTGTAGTCCCACCCATTCAGGAGGCTGGGGTGGGAGAACTACCTGAGCCTGGGAAGTCAAGGCTATAGTGAGCCATGATCATGCCACTGCACTCCAACCTGGGCAACAGAGTAATACTCTATGCCAAAAAAAAAAACGAAAAGATAAAGAAAAATTATAAATTACATAAACAAATGGAAAACCATCCATGCTCATGGATTGGAAGAACCAGATCATTAAAATTACCATATCGCTCAAAGCAATATACAGATTCAACAAAATTCCTATCAAATTACCAGTATTTTTTCATAAAATTATTAAAAACAATCCTAAAATTACTAGGTCAGCAGTCCCCAAGGAGACGTGTCAGGTCCCTTTTGGCACTAGGGAACAGTTTTATGGAAGCCAATTATTTCATGGACTAGAGTTGCAGGGGAGGATGGTCTGGGAATGATTCAGGCACATTACATCTACTGTGCACTTTATTTCTACTGATACTATGTGGTAATGTATAATGAAATAATTACACAATTCACCATACTATAGAAACAGTGGGAACCCTGAGCTTTTTTTTCTGCAACTACTCAACCCCATCTGAGGGTGATGAGAAACAGTGACAGATCATCAGGCATTAGATTCTCATAAGAAGTGCACAGTCTAGATCCTTTGCATGCACAATTAACAATAGGATTTGTATTCTTATGAGAATCTAATACTGTGGCTGATCTGACAGGAGACGGAGTTCAAGCTGTAAAGAAAGCAATGGAGATTGGTTGAACATACAGAAAATGCTTGACATGCTCACCCATCACTCACTTCCTGCTGTGTGGCCCAGATCCTAACAGGGGCATTGAGGACCCCTGTGTTAGGCCATTCTTTCATTTCTATAAAGAAATACCTGAGACTGGCTAATATTTTTTTTGAGACAGTGTCTTGCTCTGTCATCCAGGCTGGAGTACAGTGACTGGTGCAATCTCCACTCACTGCAACCTCTTCCTCCCAGGTTCAAGCCATTCTCCTGCCTCAGCCTCTTGAGTGGCTGGGACTACAGGCACGCACCACAACACCTAGCTAATTTTTGTGGGTTTTTTTGTTTTTTTTTTTTTGAGATGGAGTTTCACGCTTGTTACCCAGGCTGGAGTGCAATGGTGTGATCTCGGCTCACAGCAACCTCTGCCTCCTTGCCTCCTGGTTTCAGGCAATTCTCCTGCCTCAGCCTCCTGAGTAGCTGGGATTACAGGCACGGGCCACAATGCCCAGCTAATTTTTTGTATTTTTAGTAGAGACGGGGTTTCACCATGTTGACCAGGATGGTCTTGATCTCTTGACTTCGTGATCCACCCGCCTCGGCCTCCCAAAGTGCTGGGATTATAGGTGTGAGCCACCGCACCCGGCCCTAATTTTTGTATTTTTAATAGAGATAGAGTTTCACCAGGTTGGCCAGGATGGTCTCAATCTCTTCACCTCATGATCCACCTGCCTCAGTCTCCCAAAGCGCTGGGATTGCAGGTGTGAACCACCGTGCCTGGCTGAGACTGGGTAATTTATAAAGAAAAGAGGTTTAAAGGCTCACTGTTCTGCAGGCTCTACACACATAATGCCAGCATATGCTTGGCTTCTGGAAAGGCCTCAGGGAGCTTTTACACATGGTAGAAGGCAGAGCAGCAGCAGGCATTTCACATGGTGGGAGCAGGAGCAAGGGAATGAGTCAGGAAGTGCCACAAACTCTTAAGCAGATTTCATGAGAACTCACTCACTATCATGAGGACAGCACCAAGTGGTTATTGCTAAACCATTTACGAGAAATTTACTCACATGAACAAATGACCTCCCACCAGGCCTCACCTCCAACACTGGGAATTGTAATTCAAAATGAAGTTTGGATGGGAACACATATTTAAACTGTATTATTCCACACCTGATACCTCTCAAATCTCATCTTCTCGCATTTCAAAATACAATCAACCCTTCTCAATAGTCTCCCCAAAGTTTTAACTCATTCCAACATTAACTCAAAAGTCCCAAGTGTAAGTCCAGTCTCAGTTGAGATATGTCTCCTTCCACCTACGAGCCTGCAAAATCAAAACAAGTTATCTGTTTCCAAGACACAATGGGGGTACTGGCATTGGATAAACATTTCCATTCCAAATGGGAGAAATTGACCAAAAGAAAGGAATTTCATGCCTCGTGCATGTTTGATGCCATGCGGGGCAGTCATTAAATGTTAAAGCTCCAAAACATTATAATCTCATTTGACTCTATGTCTTATATCCAAAGTACTCTGGTGCAAGGTGTGGTCTCCCTAGGCCTTGGGCATCTCTGCCCCTGTGGCTTTGTAGCATTCAGCCTCTGCAGCTGTTCTTATTGACTGGCATTGCGTGCCTACACCTTTTTCATCCTGAGAGTGTAAGCTGCAGGTGAATCTACCACTTTGGGGTCTGGAGGATGGTGGCCCTCTTCCCACAGCTCCACTAAGAAGTGTTCCAGTGAGAACTCTATGTGGGGCCTCATATTCTCCTAGCAAAGGTTCTGTTAGGCCTCCAACCCTGCAACAGGCTTTTGTCTGAGAAGCTGTACTCTCTCATACATCCTCTGAAATCTTAGTAGAGGCTGCCAAGTCCCCAACGCTCTTGCACTCTATGTGCCTGCAAGGTTAACACCACATGGAAGCCACCAAGGCTTATAGTGTCTTCATCTCTAAAAAGTGGAAATCCTAGCAGTATCTCTGGTCCTCTAAGCCAAGGTTTGAGCTGAAATGGCAGGGATGTGGGGAGCGATGTCTCAAGGCTGTGCAGGAATAGGGGGCCCTAGACTTGGCTCAGGAAACCATTCAGTCCTCCCAGGCCTCAGGGCCAATGATGGGAGGGTCTGCCCTGGAGATCTCTGAATTACTTTGGAAGCCTTTTTCCCATTGTCTTGCCTATCAGCACTTGACTGTCTTTTAGTTATGTAAATTTCTCCAGCAATTGTTTGCTTTTCAGCCTGGTACCAATCTTACTGAAACTGTTTCAAAATACTAAGGAGGAAAGAACAAGAGATAATTGTATATAAAAAAAGACACTTGTACTCCTATGTTTATTGCAGCACTATTCGCAACAGCACAGGAATTTGTAAGGTCATGTAGTCAATCTAACAGTTCATCAAATCAATAGATAATTGGATAAAGAAAATGTTAGATTATATGCACACATACACACATGCACACACACACACATATACCATGAAATACTACTCAGCCATTAAAATAAACAAATGTCTTTTGTAGCAACATGGATGAAACTGGAGGCCATCAACCTAAGTGAAATAACTCAGAGAAAATCAAGTGCCACATATTATCATTGATAAGTGGGAGCTAAACAATGTGTACAGATGAATATACAGAGTGGAATAATAGATTTGGAAGACTTCAAAAGGTGGGAGGGTAAGGAATCAGGAATTGCCTATTAGGCAAAATGTGTACAATTTGGTAAATGGTTATAGTAAAAGCCTAGACCTCAGCAGTATGCAATATATGTATGTAACAAAATTGTACATCTACCCCCTAAATCTACTAAAACATGGGCCAGATGTGGAGGCCCACACCTGTAATCCCAGCAATTTGGGAGGCCGAGGTGGGCAGATTACCTAATGTCAGGAGTTCGAAACCAGCTTGGCCAACCTGGTGAAACTCTGACTCTAATAAAAAAAGGTAAATAAATAATAAAATAAAATAATTAGCCCAGCATGGTTGTGACCGCCTGTAATCCTATCTACTTGGGAGGCTGAGGCAGGGAGAATTGCTTAGACCCAGGAAGCAGAGGTTACACTGAGCTGAGTTTGTGCTGCTGCACTCCAGCCTGTGACAGAGCAAGACTCAATATAAAAAAAAATGTATTTAATTGCTATACATTTCATATACACTGTGTCTCACAATGGGATATACACCATAAGAAATAAAAAATTATTAAGAATATGGATGATATACAATTAATTTTGTTTCTCCAAAATTCAGATTTTGATATCCTAAATCCAAGTTCTTCAGTGTAACTATATTTGGATATAGATGCTTTAAGGATGTAATTGAGCTAAATGAGATCATTAGGGTGGGTGCTTATCCAATATGACTGGTGTATTTATAAGAAAAGGAAATTTGGACACAGACAACAGAAAAAAGATGATGTCAAGATACCAGGAGAAGATGGTCATCTATAAGCTAATGGAATAGGTTTGGAATAGATCCTTTCTTCAGTCCTTAGAAGATGCCAACCCTTTCAACACCTCAATTTTAGTTATCTGGTTTTCAGAACTTTAAGAAAATAAATTTATGTTGTTTAAGCCACCTATTTTATGACACTTTATTATGGAAGCCCTAGAAATATATGACAGTTGGTTTATATTAGAATCAGAGAAGAGTGACACATCTACCACACACAAAAAAAATTAACACAATAATGTTGGGAAAGATATTGACCAGCATGTAGCACTCCTATTGATAACTCTCCTGTATGTGGATTTCTGTCCCTAAGATCTGTGTTTAGATTCAGCTGCTCTCATGCCAAGCCCTTTCTAATGGAAATCCCGTGTCATGTATAAGAGAAAAATTTTAGCAGGAATTTAGTGTTCACAAGTTGAAGTATTAACTCATTTTGACCTTCCCCATACCTCGCCTTGTAACTACAGTGAAGAGTTGTTATGGGTCAAGTCATACACCAATCATTGTAATGGCAATAGTTAATCATAGTAAGAGGAAGTCAAAAGGATGATGGCATAATAATTACAACAGGTACACATAAAACATATTAGTGGTGTTTTGCTAATAATTAACTACCTTCATGGTTCAATTATTAAGGAGACTAAAACAAAGAAGATGAATGAGCCATGTATACTGAAAGTGTCTGCAAATGGTTTACATGTGTTTGAATCAGCATAGGAAGAAACAGACTCAGGAATCAGTGGATCAGTTAACAATTGACCATAGGTTATTCCCTTAACAAAACAAAATTACTCTTGCTGATTTGATAAGATTTCTTATACATAGATCTTCAATAAGCAGACAATTAGAGGCAAACTCATTTCTGCTAAAAGCAAATACCTTTGGCAGTAAAAAGGATTTTCACTTTAGCTATACGAAATTGACTCATTTATAAATTAAACATTTTTATTTCAAGCTCAAACATGCCTCAACCATGCCTAGCAACAACTGATGAAGTAAATATATGACAAAAGGAGAGATCTGGTCAAGAGTCCTAGACTTCAACAAAGGGATCCTTCAGTTACTTAGAGACACTACTGTCACATCCACACTGTAATTAAAATATCCCTCTGAATAGCACAGCAGAAATAGAGAGAAAGACACTCTAAACCAGTATTTTATAACTATCAACTGTTGCTACAGAATGGTGTGTGTGTGTGTATGTGTGTGTGTACGCACATGTGAACATATGAGGGTGACTGGTTAATTTATTCTTGTGAAAATTAGGTTTCTCTGCAAAGTAGTATGTATAGACATAAGCTTTCCTTTCTAAGTTATTTCACTTATTGCGCTATTTCTCTTTATTTTGGATGACACTTTACTTTGTGTCTTCAGTTGTCCATTTGTTTTAACCCTCTATTTTTTTTCTTCTCTTGCTTTTAGTTCAATTTATACACAATTCATTAATAATCTGCTACACTCCTTGTAAGTCACCTTCTCAGTTTATCACCCCCCCACAATTACTGCCAGCTAATAGCCCATGAGAAGTATTGTAAAATATAATGTCTCTGACATAATTTTACCACCCAAGACTTAAAAAATTGTCTTGCAAAACAGACCAAAAGATGACTTTTCTGTTTTTACCAACATTAGAGACGTAAAATAACATATAAATCCATATATATAATCAGATATATATAAAATCACATATAACTGCATATATAGAATTAAGAAAATATAATATTTGTATGTGTGTCAAACTTTCACCTTTTTATAATTTCTGTATTGAGAAATTATCAAGAACAATAGGATTAGACAAAGAAAAGAGACTCCAGATATAACTCAGACACAATGGTCCTACATTCTCTAAAAGTTTTTCTCCGTCTGGTAATGACAGAGGCAAAATATAATGGCTCCAAAGGGCTCATTAGTGCTTGTGTTGGCAATGTACTTTTAAGCATGGTAGTCAGAGTTTATTATTGGCCCATTATTGTGCCTGTCCACATAGACCAATTGCAATCAATATTATTCTGTGCATCGGTAAAGTGCTACTATTTAGTATCCTGGCAAAATGAAGACATTAACAAAGAGGGGCAGTAGCAGACCAAATTAAAACTTCTAAATAAATAAATAATATTTATAGATAGGGCAAGAGCTACAAAATATGGCTTCCAGAGGAAGAGGAGAGAAAATATATCACTATGCCACTTTTAAATTTTTTCCTTCTATCAATCTGTTATTTCACCAAGTAAAAAATAAATCAATGGCCGCCAAAAGTGTACACAGGGCTCAAGTAAGATTGCTTTTAAATCCTTTGCTAATTACAAAGAAATTGATTATTCAGGATTTTTCATCTCTTTATTCCCTATTATGTCTGTAGTATTTTGTATATCATATTTTCCATTATGCGGCATATAACTGTATGTGATAGTTTTAGGGTCATGCCTGCCAATTGTGCAAATTACTTCTTCTTGCATTCCATTGTATATCATTCAGTCCCATAGGTATACCTAACCGCAAGGGAGCATGAGAAATGTATTCTCACTCTATGCCCAAGGAAAAAAAGAAACAGATTTAGCAAATAACTACTGGTTTTTGCTACAATCTCTCTTCTTGACACCAATTATCTGTTTTTGTTTTTGTTTTTTTAATTCTCGGGGTACATTCATTCCCCTTTTAAAGAAAGAATATCTAAAGCTCCATTTGGCTATTTAACCCAACTTGCTTTGCAGCATCTTTAGGTAATGTGCTATCTTCTTCCTTAGGTCCTAAGGTATTCCTTATGGTGCAGGAACATATAAACCAAAGTGACAAACTTGCTGCATCGCCAGCTAACACGAACAACCAAATATGCAATGATGAAGCAAGGACAAGTTATGCCTAAGGAATTCTGCTCTATAAATGGAAAACAGGAAACACATAGCAGTCACTGGTCCACAGCAATGACGAAATCCTAATCTGCAGTGACTGTGAAAATCCCTTCCAGGCTCTTTGCTCAGACTTGGGCTTGGTTACCTGGAAGCAACCACCTTATCCATTGGACTCAGTAGTACTTGGCTGTGCCCACTGGGAAGGTGTAGGGGATTTTGGGCTCTTTAGGAGTTAGCAGTCTGCATAGCCTTATAAGGCTGCTTCCTGTTATGGCAAGTTGGAAGTATGTGCTAAAGACTGGTTACAGTCATGTTATTTTTGGTGAGGCTCATGGTTTCCTTACCAATACAGTTCCATCATAACCTACGATAATACAGAAAAAAGCTTCTCCCAAAAACTGTATCTATTGTCATTTAGTCAGTTTAATATTCTGAAACACTCAAAAGTCTTTTCTAAATATAGTTCTCAAGTCTTCCTTGTTACCATATCGTTTTCTTTCATCCCTGCCCCTCCCTCCACACAAAAAAAGCAACACTGTTACTACTACTTTGAAATTTAAATTTCTACTACTCTGAGGCCAGTTGAAATGCTATGCTTCAACTTAAGGGCAACTCTCTTAATCTTATATGACTCCACAACTGAGCCATAATTTTTACCTGATAAGTCTAGATGGTCCTTATGCCCTTAATGTCTTTTCTGTCTTATTTACTATTATTTGAACTTAAAAGCTATTGATCAACTTTTGCAATCATGGAAAATCATTATCATTATTATTTATGCCTGAAAATTATCTTATTGTGATATGTTGGTAATACCAGTGAAAGGCAAACAACATATCCTAACATTCCAGCTCTTTTCAAAACTTCTTAAGAGCTACAGGCTTAGTAGGCACTTGATCTACTTTCTAAGTTATCACAAGTCGCAGTCTTATCAAATGTTTTTGTCATGACAGATAAGGATCGCCAGCTTTATGGCCTTCTATATTTACTGTCCACAACCAGCCTGCTGAGCCAATGTCCAAATTTAAGTGCTTTCTTAAAGCAGCACACCTCTTCTGATATAAATTTTTATGTTAGTTAGGTTAACTTAGCTACTGTAATAAACAACCACCAAATAAGTGGCTGACCAGACTGCAGAAGAATTTCTTAATGATACGGCAGTTCTATGCACACGTTCCTGTTGTTTTCCACCAGATGATGATTCTGGGACTCTAGTTATTTCCCACTTTTACGGCTCTGCCACCTCCTTGACCTTACAGTTCTCAGCATCAAGCTAGTAGATAGGGAAGGTGTTAAGAGCTATTTATGGGAAAACCAACAGATTGGCTTTATAACTTCTTATAATTTTTGAGTAACACTATAAATCATGATTTATAGTGTTACAGTAGGTCTTCTTTTCATTAATTTTTTGAATTATTTTTCATCCTACATATTGTTGTTTTTTGTTTTCTTTCTGAGAAATAAGAAGTCGAATTCCAGGCTCCAAGTTTTCCCTTCTAAAGACTTAAAATACCAAACCAAAAAAACACAGTACATTTAGGCCATTAAAAAAATATCTGCCCAGATTTGGACATTCAAATGTGCTTCCCGTTTTCTTCTACCTCACTTACCTTACTTCATCATCATCTCCTACTGGTCCTTATTTTAAGAATTTTGTAAAAATATAGAAATACCATTTGACCCAGCAATCCCATTACTGGGTATACACCCAAAGGATTATAAATCATTCCATTATAAAGATGTATGCACACATATGTTTATTGTGGTACTCTTTACAATGGTCAAGACTTGGAACCAACCCTAATGTCCATCAATGATAGACTGGATGAAGAAAATGTTACACATATGCGCCATGGAATGTGCCATAAAGAAAAAATGTAGCCATAAAGAAAGACCATTTCATGTACTTTGCAGGGACATGGATGAAACTGGAAACCATCATTCTCAGCAAACTGACACAAGAACAGAAAACCAAACACTGCATGTTCTTACTCATAAGTGAGTGTTGAACAATGAGAACACATGGACACAGGGCGAGGAACATCACACACTGGGGCCTGGGAGTGGGGGATTAGGGAAGGAATAGCAGGTGGTGGGGCGATTGGGGAGGGATAGCACTAGGAGAAATACCTAATGTAGATGATGGCGCAATGGATGCAGCAAACCACCACCATGGCAAGTGTAAACCTATGTAACAAACCTGCAAGGTCTGCACAAGTACGGCAGAACTTAAAGTATAATAAATAAATAAAAATATTTTTTAAAAATATTTACTTGTACTAAAACTTGACAATTCACCCATGCACTTAGTGACCAGCTTTTCTTATCCTAGACACTTCTTTCTTCTTGCACTACATAAAATTTGGCGTGTGACTCACCTCTACTTTCCCTGGCTTGCTCTTCTTCTTCTTCTTTTTTTTTTTTTAACTTTGCTATCTCTTTGTCAGGAATATCTGCTCAAAGTGAGTCCCTCTCATTTGAAATACAGGAGATGATAGCCCTTCTTCAAACCACTCACTTCTGATCAATAGCCTTTTTTATAATCATCCCAATCTCCTTCCATTTGGAAACTTACTTCCCAGTCTACCTTTTCAGCAAGGAAACGTCAGTTTGCTTCATTCCATCTATACTAGAATATAAGCTTTTATAGTGCACATAAATGGAATTTAAAGATACTTTAATGGTGGTGTAAAGGTTGTGAAAACTAATATTTTAGTGAGGCATTACATACTCATAAAAAAAATCTGCTTCTTCCAATGATCTGCATGTGCATTCCCAGTGTCATTTAGTGCCTATCATCATCACTGAGGTGTGTTTCAGAACAATACATCTTTCCAGAAATACAAGCTGAGTGTGATCCAATCCCAAAACTGTCAACTTTAAAAGAATGCAGAAGGTAAAGCACACTTAGAGATTTCAAAGGCTTAGTAGCCCATCTCCTTCATTTTATAGACATGACCTAAAGACTTGCTATTCAAAGTGTGGCCCACAGACAAGGAGAAACCATTAAAAATGCAGAATCACAGGCCCTACTCCATATCTAACTGAACAGAAATCTGCACTTTTCACAAGATAATGAATGATTCAGATGCATCATAAGGTTTAAGAAGCACTGTCCTGGTTTTAGTAAAGTTCTCTCAGGAAAAGGATGTGGTTTAAATTCTCTCTTAAGTACTAGTATCTTCCTATCTACCATTCATTGTATACAGATGTAAAATAAGTTATATAAAAAATTGTCTTGCCTTTCTTAAAATGACATATTCTACACATTGAGTGAAAGTATATAGAATCAGGCCGGGTGCAGTGGCTCATACCTGTAATCCCAGCATTTTGGGAGGCCGAGGCAGGTGGATCACCTGAGGTCAGGAGTTCGAGACTAGCCTGGCCACCATGGTGAAACCCCATCTCTACTAAGAATACAAAAATTAGCTGGATGTGCTGATGGGTGCCTGTAATCTCAGCTAATGAGGAGTCTGAGGCAGGAGAATCTCTTGAAGCTGGGAGGCAGCAGTTGCAAAGAGCTGAGATCATGCCATTGCGCTCCAGCTTCAGTGATGAGAGTAAAATGCCATCTCAAAAAGAAAAAGTATAGAATCAACCAAAACTTTTTAAGCATCAAAACACATAGTCAACTGCTGAAATGACATTTTTCACATGAATTTACATTCCTATTATTTTTAAATAGGTGACTCATTCTCCATTCATCTGAGTATTAGACCGATCTTTTTCATCTTAATCATGCATGTAGTGTTGTATAGTTCCAACAGAGCAGTGTTAAATACAGTAAAGAAAAAAAGTACATGTTCTTTGCATAGAGAATGTTCATTGTAACCATATGTCTTGTAGCCAAGCATTACACTGAAATTATTTTTAAAATTTCCTTTTATAGAAGCATTCTTCTTCTTCTTCTCCTTAAAGCAAGCCAGTTTCTAGTACTATAAAAATGAAAAATGAAATCTCTCATCTTCTCTTTTAAATAGTTCTTAAACAATAACTGGTGGACCTTCTTTTTACTCGATTATAACAGGATTTTAACAATATATTTAACATTCTTTATAGAACCCTTGTCTCTCATAGATTTTAAACAATATGTAATTCACAAACTTCATAATCTAACATAAATTTTGTTCTCAATTATTTATCTCAAATGTAGCTTTTCTAATTGCTAACCACTTGAAAATTGTTCACAATTACTGGCTTTATAATTTCAAAATCTAAAGAATTACTTTTTATCTCTCAAACATATTTTAAAATTGACTATGTATTATTGTCCCAAGTGAATTATTGTATGATTGACTAGACTTGTATATAAAAACATAATTTTTGTTTATAAATTTAGTTTCCCTTTCCTGCTGTCATTATTCAATTGCAACACTTATATGACTTCATAACCTTTGTGCCAGAGGATGTAGCACCTGCCTGAAATTCTGTCCCATTTTTTAACTGCTAAAATGTCACTGTTTTTCTTTTGCCTCTCTTTCATGTTAAGTTCTAATTATTGCTATCTTTTTATATTTGTAAAAAAAAAAAAAAAATGTACCCAAGGACCCTGGTCCTAAGCCTGGCAATTCTGTGTTCCAGTGGCACAATTTAGTCTTCTGGAAATCTAGTCGTGATTGACCTGGTAATCTTCTTTTCAAATGCTCTAGTTCTCCTTTGATCATGGCTTTTGAAAAGCTTAGCCCCTCCAATTATGCCTCTACCTTTGTGTTATAAAGTTAAATATAACTTTATTGCACATTTCAGACTGTCTGTGGTCTTTCTATCAAAGTGTAGAGTACCTGATTTATGCTCTTTTCGATCCTTATTGATTATTTTTTTTCAAATAACAAAAGAGGTAACATCTTTTCATGTGCCTGGTTTCAATAAAAGTCTGTCAGAAAAAGAGGTTGGTTTAAACCTTCTCTTAAATTTTAGTTATGTGATCTGAGTAGAATATGTCATTAGTAGCACTCCTCGGGGTTCTGTATAACTCCCAAAAGATCTTCTCTGGCAATTTGAAGCAAAGTTAATTCAAACTCAAAATACCATACTTTGGTAGTATATTATTGTATCAACTAGTTTCCCCTTTTGGGTTTTTAAAAAAACAATCTTTTCTGTCAAAGTGAAAGAATATTAGAAGAGAAAGCATTGCATGATACACAGCAGTATTGGCTTTGAGTAACTCTCAACCACACGTTAGGTAAATTGAAAAAGTACCTTTGTTTTTCACTTTCCCTTCCAATCCTAATTGTTTGCACCTAATAGTCTGCACCAGTTAGGACTGGAAGTTCCCTAATATCATGTGTATCTAGGTAGCTAGGTAAAAGTGAAGAAACTCCCCAGAGCAAATGAACAGATATGATTTTCCAGCACTACTTTGAGAATTTGAAGAGTCAGCAGCTATGTCTTACTCACTTTGCTATTAGTTCCCAGCAGAGTCCCCAGCACACGCACACAAATAAATGTTTGTGCATTCAAGTCAACCTTACTTATGTCTTTAAATTAAATGATTTCATAACTCACATGATATAAATTTTTTGCGAATATTATATTTAGAATTTTGTGCTATAGTTACTGCACATAATTCCCAGTTGTCTTTTAACATCATAAATCTATTATACAAATAAGATAGAAATGGAAAGGGAGAAATACATAGAAGATATTTTGCTACACAGTTCCTAACATAGCAAATAAAGAAATGTGCCACAGGTGAGATTTTAAAATAATGAAATTACTTGTAAATGACTTTAAAAAAATACATTCAACTGAAAGCTTAGCATTGAGCCAAAATTTTAAAGTGTTTTTGCAAACTAAAACATACTGTTATTTCACATTAGTCCTATTTAAGACGTTGTTACAATCATGTTTCTTCCTTTTTAGCCCCTTGTCTGTATTTTTACCTCAATGTATTTTATATTTTATACAAGAAACCTGCCTTGGTATTTGCTTGAAAGCATGCTTGAAAAGTTTTAAGCCTCAATGAATTTTCTCAGTGACTTTAAAACACTCTAGAAATATAGAAATCTTTCATTTCAGCCCTTTGAATGGTGCAATAACAGTCTCCATGGGAGAGTTACAGAAGCAATGAACTGCAAAGCATGAACTCAGATGGTTGGATTTAGACATCAGAAGGGCTCAGATTTGAAGTGATGTATATTATCTGATATTCCAGTTCAAACAGAAATGTAGAAAGTCTGAAAGTGATGTTTAATAATTAAAAGATACATAACACAATACTCAGAGAATTCTTTATGCTGTGTTTTTTAACTAGGAAGAAATGGTAGTTCAAATAAGTCAAGCAATGTGGCCAAAGATACTTAGCCAGTAATGGCACAGGTGAGACATAATTGTAGACACAATTCCAAAATGAAGCTTTTTCCCCTGTATCATGCTGTCTCTCAATTAGGACATAAGCAATTGTTATACATTTTGCCTTTTCAATTCTAAAGAGCTCTGGACTGAACTCAGGAACTGTGAATGCAGTGAGGGCTTTGCCAGAAATTGTTTGACATTGAACGAGCTATTTAACATCTTACAGTTTCCTCAAATAAAAAGTGAGAGCAGGAGCTAGGAACTCTGAAGATCTTTCCACCTCCAACAGTATATATTTTGATATTTGGAAGGTAAGATAACAATAAATAATGATTTTTAAAAGATATATTAAAATATAATTAAAAACAAACTCTTTTAAAATCATAAATATTTAATTCTGTTTACTAATACTTTTCTTAGTCTATTTGGACTTCTAAAACATATCCCATGAACTAGGCAGGGTATAAACAACAGAAATTTATCACAGTTCTGGAGGCAGAGAAGTACAACATCAAGGTGCTGGCAGATTTAGTGTCTGCTGAGAGCACATTTTCTGGTTCATGGAAGATACTTTCCAGCTGTGTCCTCACGTGGTGAAAGGGACCAATGAGCTTTCTTGGGTCTCTTTTATAAGGTCACTAATTCCATTCCTGAGGGCTCCATCTTCATAATATAATCGTGTATCAAGAGTTCCACCACCTAATATCATCATCTTGGAAATTAAGAGTTCAAAATATAAATTTTATGGAGACACAAACATTCGAACAGTATCGAACTTTTAAAATTTTCCTTTTAAGTATTTTAATAATTGTATTTAATTGTATGTTTATAAACCAAGGATTCTATTATTATTTCAAAAGTTTCAAAACATCCACAGAAAATCCTCGTGACTTCAACATGTTCATTTTCTGAAATGACATGAAGTATATTGACAATTTCCCTGAAAGTTTGTGACAGAGTAAATTCTCCCTCTATTATTCATTTCTTATGAGGCACATTAATTTTTGGTCCTCAAGAATTGAACCTTAGGATTCTACTATGACCATTGTGTCTGTTGCCGGAGTTACTTCTTGCAGATGTGCATGTTACTATAATTATGACCTGTGTAATAATGGATTTGGCCTTGATAAAGAGAGTTCCAACCATTTCCTGGATCCTGGGAGGTAATCTCTTAAACTTTTGGAATTTCCTAAGTAGTAGGAATGTCCTTGTCATCATGGAGGGCCCTTCAATGACATCTTAGTTTATGCTAATAAGGCAACTCATGATCTGAAATAAAGCAGCAACTATGTAACGTTTTTATGGCTCTACCTTAAATTACTTTTTCAATTGGTGGACTCTGATCCTGATGTGTCAAAGAAATTTTCTGCTCCACAAATATTCAGCCCTTTCCCCAAATAAAGAAAAATCCACTGTAATTCCAATACCTAGAGAAAAATACTGTTAACACTTGGATAAGGGAGTGGGAGAGACAAAGAGACAGAGAAAGAGACAGAGATTTGAATATTCAGAGTATAGAATATATTCTAGTTCTTTAATGAACATACAAACTTTACAATAATACATTAATGAGCTTACACTTTGAGAGCTCTGTGAAAGGCAATCCATTGAGCATCTGAGGCTTTTGATGTGTAAGATGCAATATCTTACTTTGAAAAGCAAATCAAACCTAATATGAAATACATTTTCTTCAAACAAGCTTATTCATTTAATAACATTTTTTGACCATCTACTATTTGCTTGACACTGTTTTGGCACTGCAGATAGGGCACAAGACATCAGAAAGCATAAAAATCATGAACTTTATATATTTTGTTGTGGAAAACTGAAAAGATGCAGACAAATAAACAAGAAGAATATCATATAGTAGTTAATGCGGTGAATATAAATGTTTTAAAAATAAAAAGAAGAATATGAAAGTGAGAGATAGCCTAGCTACTCTAAATTGGATAGTGAGATAAGGCCTCTATGAGTTTGACAGTTACATTAAGTTCTGAATGATAAGGACCTAACAGCCAGATCAAGGACTGGGAGGAGTATTTCAGGCAGAATAAAGAATGAGTACAAAAGTCAGAGGGGAGGAACAAATTTAACATGTCTGATTTTTTTTAAGTCAATAAGGCTAGAGTATCACTGGCTGGGGGAAAATGTATGAGATGAAGTCTGAGAAGTAGAAGAAGCAGATCAAGTAGGGAGTTTGGATTTTAAGTATGACGTGCCACCGTTGGAGGGCATGGAGCATATAGATAAGGGTAGGAATAAGGTAAACCTCAAAGCAGCAAGGTCAGTTGGGAACTAACACAGGAGTCCAGGTGAGAGTGGAAGTGCCTTAGAAAGGGGAGAAAAATATAATGGAGAGAAGTGAACAGATTTACTATATGCCCAGACTTGTTAATGAATCGGATTTGTTGAGAAAACATAATCACAGCTAACACCTATATTTCTCACTTGAGTAAATTTGTGGACATTGCTACTGTTTGCTGAGGTTGAATATAAACGTGTGAACTTGGAAGAGGGTAGACATGTTTCAGACATCTATATCAGCAGTTCCCAACCTTTTTGGCACCAGGGGCTGGTTTCATGGAAGAAAATTTTCCACAGGAAAGCAGGGTGGGGATGGTTTAAGAAAGCAACTCTTCCACCTTCAATCATCAGGCATTAATTAGATTCTCACAAGGAGCGCGCAACTTAGACCCCTTGTATGCTCAGATCACAATAGGGTTTGACTTTTGTGAGAATCTGCTAGTGCTGCTGAATTGACAGGAGGTGGAGTCCAGGTAGTCATGTTTGCTTGCCTGTTGCTCACTTCCTGCTGTTCCTCCCAGTTCCAAACAGCCTCAGACCCATACTGGTCCCTGCCTGAGGGTTGGAGACCCCTGGTCTACATAATACTTAATTTTATGTATTTTTAGGACTTCAACCTGGATCATTATGCTAACATTTACCAGTTCTACCTCTGTCAACTACTGCATATCACTGCATGTGTGTCCCTGAGAAACCTGAAACTCAAGGTATCCAAAACTAAATTGTCCTTCACATGCCCCTTCTTTTCCTGCTTGCCATTCTCAGCTAATGGCACCATTATCTATTAAGGCACCAAAGAATCAAAAACTGAACCAGTTCATTCAAACTTCTAAATAGCTTTAGAAGCCCTCCCTTCCTCTCTGGCTCATCTGCTTATTCTTCATTAGCTATCTTTATTTAAGAAAATGTAGTGACTACCTGCTATATCCCAAGCAGTCTTACTACTGAAAAGTACCGCAGTGAACAAAACAAAACAAGTCTCATCTCTACAAAGCATATATTTGACTCTTCACCCTGAGGTCATTATATAGAAAACATTGAGCAGCATCAAAACCATTTTATTGCTCTAATTTTCATGATTAGGTTTAGAATAATATTTTTTCAATTAATTACACTCTGAATTAGTATGTCTATTACTTGCTACACATTAACAAGTACCAATTACGTCTTTCTTCCTAAAATTCATTTGCTGAAAATTTTTGTGACATTGAATTCAGTTCCCTTGCTTAAGTTTTATTCTAAGCATCATAAATCATTTTATCTGAATTTATTCTTTCTCTGTTGCTCTTTCTTTATGTAGACGTGTGTTCTAACCTATATCATTTAATGCTTATCTTTGTTCATTTATAAGTAAGATCCCCTACCTAACTCGTCTTCTTTGGCTTCTTTCAAAATTTTTTTCTTTGCCTTTCCTTTTATTCAATTTGAATACATAGACCTAGGTGTAGATATTTTGGTATTAATCCTGCTTGGTGCCCTTTGCTCTTCTTGGATCTCTGGTTTTATGTCTGACATTAATTTGGGAAAATTTTTGGCCATTATATTTTAAACATTTCTTCGGCTTTGTGCTCTTTTCCTTCTATTTCTGGAATTCCAATTACACATATATTTACCTTTTGAAACTGTCCCACAGTTCTTGAGCGCTCTCTCTCTCTCTCTCTCTCTCTCTCTCTCTCTGTGTGTGTGTGTGTGTGTGTGTGTCTGTGTGTCTGTGTGTCTGTGTCTGTTTCTTCCTTTTTTTTCTTTTTGAATTTCAGTTTGGGAAGTGTCTTTTGACCTATCTTCAAGCTCACCAAATCTTTCCTCAACTATATTCATTCTACGGATGATTCCATCAGAAGGCATAATGCATTTCTTTTATTGTCGTTTTCCAATATAACATTTCCTTTTTATTCTTAGAGTTTCCATCTTTCTGATTATAATATCCATCTGTTATTGCCTGCTGTCTACTTTTTCCATGGGAACCCTTAACACATTAGCCATAGATATTTTAAATGTACAGTCCGATAATTCCAACATGTGTATCATATCTGAGTCTGGTTCTGAATATTGCTTTTCTTTTCATACTGTGTGTGCTTTTTTCTTGCCTTTCTCAGGGCTTGGGACTTTTTTGTTGAAATCCAGACATGTGTGATCAGATAACAGGGACTGAAAGAAATAGGCATTTATCTGAATCTGGCTAAGAGTTTGGTTATGTTTAATGTTTGCTGTAGTTATAGGTGACAGAGACTTCAAATTTTTAGAGTGTGCATATTTTTGCCTCTTCTGTTGTCTTTTAGGTTTCCTAAGTACTCTTTCTCAAAGGGAGTCTATCATTTGAAGCTTTTCGCTATATTGCACTGTTATCAAAGGGAAGCCTTGTTTCCCTAGGGGTAATATTTGGGGAAGAAGAAATATTCCACAACCTTATGATTAACTCTCAGGCTTTTGGAAGGCCCGATTACCACACTGTGACCTTCACAAGTGTTTATCTTTTTTTTTCTCCTCAGTTGATGCAGGAAGGCTAGAGGGGGCTAGAATGTGAAGAATGTCCTCTCTCCAGGGAGATAAGAGTAAGGCCCTTTCTGCTGAAGAGTAGGTCTTTATTATGAAGAATGATCTGGGCGTATTTCATAGTGATTAGTCTTTTCTAACCCTTACCAGAGCCGGGAGGGGATCTTTCTTAGTTCTTCAACCTTAGCGGTGAATGGGGCTCCGGAGGTAAAACCCAAGAGAATGCAGGGATCTCGTCAGACTGGTTACTGTGAGTTTCTGACATTCATGCTAGTCTACACTCAGCATCCAGCAACTCACCAAAATTATCATTTCATGTTTTTTCCAGTTTATTGCCCCAGCGTCTTCTGCTCCAGGTAGACAGGATTTTGTCTGTGATGCTCTCAATCCACATGTTCCCAGACTTAGAGGTGATGATTTGCCCTGCAACTTGAGTTCTCTGATGGGGTCAAGAAAAGTCATTGATTTTTCATTTTTTCAGCTCTTTTTCTTATTGTAAGGGCAATAGAGGTGACTTCCAAACTATTTACATGTTGGAACTAAAATTAGAAGTCAAGAAGATTCATAACAGAGACTTACTGAATCCTATTAAAGATTACATTGACAACAAAAGATTCAGTGTAATTAAAAATGAGAGACCGGGCAGAATCCAGAGAAAGTGATTTTTTTGGCTCTGTCTCTCACATTTCAAAAATCCTAGCTAAACCAAAACAATTTTTTTAAGGCATAGAAATTGAGATGCAGGACAAGATTGCTTCAAGATGCAAATACCAAAATTCACACTGTGAACATTTATTGCTTTACCTTAACTTTCTGCTCACCTGCCTTCCTTTGTTCCTCTTGCTTCTTTCTTATGGCCAGAACAGACTGGCATTTTTAGATGTGACCTGATTGTATTATATGTTTCCTATCTTAGTTGAACAGCATGAATATCTTCAATTCTCAGGCTTCATATTAGGGAACCAACTTCATCTCTTCTCTACAACCTCACTCAGCATTTTCCACCAAGTTCCTTTGTTGTAATTTGACTCCATTTTTAACATTTGACCACTGTGTTTCCAAATTCCAATTCTCCCTTTTCTCCTCTTGCCCCACAGCTGGGAGAGCCCATAAGGAAGCCCTCACTCTTCCTCACTTACCACTAGCAGGAAATTGTTAAAACCATGCATGTGGAAACCCTTACCATAGGCTGCCCTTAATCACAATAAAAACAAAAGCCCTTCCTTGTGCCCTGTCCTGCTGTCACTGATAGTCCCATTATGTGAGCTTTTCATACCGTCTTGATGAAAGAGTGCTGTTATCAGTGTGGACTTATGAACCAATTTTGTTATGAGGGGAGTGAGCAACCACCAAATACCTTTCCTTTATATCTTTTCAAATATTTCTCCCATCTGATAGCTCCTCTTGAGTCCTGAAGGCAAAACTCTTCAGTGTTCCAATTCCTTTGCACCCATTGTCTCTTGAACACAATTCAGTGAAACTTTCACTTCCACCTCCCCACAGAATCTCTTCTTGCCAATATTAGCAAAATTCTTCAGATTGTTTGGGATTCCAAGGTCAGGTTTAGGATTTCCTGTTTGAATTATCAGCAGCATTTGATTCACTTAATTACTCTCTCCATTTTGTTTTTTTTTTTCTTGCTGGCTTCAAAGACTGCCTAACTAATTAGTGTTCTCCTACCTCACTGGTGCTTCTTCTCAGTCTCTTTTAATTGTTTCTCTGCATCTTACTAACCTCTTAATATTGGAATGCTCCAAGTTTTAGTCCTTAGATATCTCCTCTTCTCTGTCAACACTAATCCCTTCGTGGTACCATCTATGAACTGAGAACTGCCAAATTTCTGTCTCAAGGTTGACCTCTCTCCTAAACTCCAGAGTTGTAGGATTCATATTCCTACCCAACATCCCCACTTAGAGGACCTAATATCCATTTCAAATTTAACTATGTTCAAAACTGAACTCCTGATATTCTTCTCCCCTATTTTCTCTACCTGCAGCTTGTCCTTCTCACTTAATAGCCACTTCATCCTCTTTCCTTATCACATGTCACATCAAATTTCAAAAGATCCTGTTGTCTCTATCTTCAGAATGTTTCCAGACACTAACAAGTTCTCAATACATCCACTGCTACCACACTGATCCAAAGCATTATGATACAACAACTGGAATACTGCAATACTCTCCTAACCACTCTCTCTCTTTTTACGCCTACACCTATCATCTATCACCATAGCAGTCAGAGTGACTCTATTAAGACATAAAGCACTTTATGTCTCTCATACTGCTCAAAACTTTCCAGTGGTTTTTCTATTGCAATTAGAGCAAAAGCCAAAGGTTTTACAAGCACCTGCAAAGTCCTCAATAATCTGGCATCCCACGGTCCATATGACCAAATTCTCTACTATTCTCCCCATTTCTCCCTCCATTCCAGCTGCAGTGACCCCCTTTGCCTTTCCCGGGACATGCAAGGCACACTTCCTGGATTCAGTATTCCCATTGGCATTATCCTCTGCCAGAAATAACCTTGCCCCAGACAACTTGGGTCTTAAATCCTCATTTCCTTCGAATGTGTCTGAAGTATTGCTTTCTCAGTAAAGTTTTCCCAAATTACCTTACTTAACCTCTTCTTCTACTAGGTACTTCCTATCTTTCTGTGTTCTTTTTTCTTTTCTCCACAGTACTCGAGATTCTCCTATGTATATTAATATTTAATTAATGTGTTCATTTTTATCTCACACTAATAAAATTCAACAGCCACAAGAATAAAAATGTTTTATTTTTTTCTGTTTTATTTTCTTCTGTATCTACCATACCTAGAGTAATACCTGATTTGTAGCAAGCACTCAGTAAATTTTTATTCCATCATCAAATCTTCTTTCTTCCAATTCTCATTGTCAGTGTTTTGACTTGGGCCTTTATGAACTCTTTCTCAGCTTTTTGTATCTATCTTCTAACTTATTTCCCTGTACTAAGTTTCAAACTTCTAAAACTCATTATTTTCTAAAGTGATCTTTCTAAAGAATATCTTTGCTCTTACTTCTGTGCTCAAAAATCTTCACTGAGGCCAGGCACAGGGGCTCACGCCTGTAATCCTAGCACTTTGAAAGGCTAAGGTGGGCAGATCCCTAAAGGCCAGTAGTTCAACACCAGCCTGACCAACATTGGTGAAACCCCATCTATTCTAAAAATACAAAAATTAGCTGGGTATGGTGGTGTATGCCTGTGTTCTCAGCTTCTCTTGAGGCTGAGGCAGGAGAATCATTTGAACCTGGGAGGTGGAGGTTGCAGTGAGCCGAGATTGCACCACTGTGCTCCAGCCTGAGTGACAAAGGGAGACTCTGTCTCAAGACAAAAAAAAAAAAAATCTCTATTGATTCCCACTATCAAGTATCAAAGATAGCTTTGTTCTAAATATTGGAGTACTACAACATCACTCGATTCATCAACCTATAGTTTCCAAAGCCTTATCCAAAACTTTGTTAATACAAATCTATAAAACAAGGCCAATGTACCTAAAATATTTTAAAATACAATAAAACATGATTAAGGGCACAACTCATTTCAAAGATCACAAGCCCAGAAATCTTAGGAAGGCCTCCCAGATAATTTAAAAATCTGGCCTCAACTTACCTTTCCAGTCTTTTTTTTTCTTTTTTTTGAAATATGATTTTTTATTTACAGTGATTTTATTAATGTATATACAGTTTGAAAATTGCTGAACCTGGCCTTTTCCCTTCAATTTGAACAATATATTTATAATATTTTATATTTATTCATTGTTTTTTTACTTTATGTTCTCGGGTACATGTGCAGGTCATGCAGGGTTGTTGCATAGGTACATACTATATCCGGTATTTCTCCCCATGTTATCCCTCCTCACCCCACCCCACCCCCAATTTATAGTTCTTTGGGTATATACCCAGTAATGGGATTGCTGGGTCAAATGGATTTTTATTTCTAGATCCTTGAGAAACCACCACACTGTCTTCCACAATGGTTGAACTAATATATACTCCCACCAACTGTGTAGGAGTGTTTCTATTTCTCCACATCATCTCCAGCATCTGTTGTCTATAGATGTTTTAATGATCACCATTCTAACTGGCGTGAGATGGTATCTCAATGTGGTTTTGATTTCTCTAAAGCCCAGTGATCATGAGCATTTTTTCATGTTTCCTGGTCTCATATATGTCTTCTTTTGAAAAGTATCTGTTTATATCCTTCGCCCACTTTTGAATAGAGTTGTTTGTTTTTTTCCTGTATATCTGTTTTAGTTCTTTGTAGACCTTTCCAGTCTTTGTACTCTCTCTTTCTTATATCCACTCAATGCACAAGAAAGTGTAAACAGCTGACTAATATGTGGCCATGGGTTACAGAAATAATTGTTACATATGAGAAAGTATGTAAGCTGGTTAAGAGAAACTACAAGAAAGAGAAGTTTGGTTTCTGGAGATGAAAAATCATCAGTGATTTTTAAAATTTAATCTGGTCAACTAAATGGCTAACTCTAAAGGGATAACTAGGTAAAAAATATTCCACTTGGTGAAAAAGCGTGTTCTCATAAATTTTGTTTATGGTCAATATTGAAGACTGGTTAAACCAACTTAATTTAAAACTATATTAAAAAGATTCCTTAATGAGAGAGTTTTCTTATTTGGTATAATTCATCACTCTTGATCATCAATCACTACATAATTGAATTGTAAATTGTGAAAAGTTCAAGTGACAAAGTATATTATCAGTTTTCATCCATTTCTTCCATTGTCGTAAGTTGGTTGGTAACATAAAAGTAAAGCTGTAATTTCAAGACAGGCCAGGTGTGGTGGCTCACCCCTGCAATCTCAGTCCTGTGGGAGGCCGACGTGGGTGGATCACGAGGTCAGGAGATCAAGACCATCCTGGCCAAGATGATGAAACCCCATCTCTACTAAAATACAAAAATTAAAAAAAATTAGCTGGGCATGGTGGTGTGTGCCTGTAGTCCCAGCTGCTCAGGAGGCTGAGGCAGGTGAATTCCTTGCAGTCAGGAGGCAGAGGTTGAAGTGGGCTGAGATCACACCACTGCACTCCAGCCTGGCAACAGAATAAGACTCTGTCTTAAAAAGAAAAATTTCAAGACAGGAATATCTACATATTTCTAAATATGAAGCATTCTATAATAAATAGAAGAACATTCAATAAGGAATCCATAATCAAATAAAACTAAATGACATTAGTAGTTGTAAACATGAGGATTTAAATTTTTCATTTTATAAATAGAATTATTAAACATAATATTATGAAGTATAAAGGTAAACTATTCATCATAAATCTCAAGGCACTTCTAATGGACTGAGTATATTTGATTTCTCCTAGAAAATGCTATTTACTTCCCTCTACATGAAATACTATTTTACTACAAGGAATGTTTTCCTTCCTTAGTGGACTCTGTACTTTGTTCCTATTGTGCACAATTTCATTATTTTATATATTTAAATTTTAATCTCATACTTAAGACACTATTCATTTCTCCTTCAGTATTCTTTCTGTAACCTGAGTACTCCCTCAGCAGATAAATCACTGATTTTGCTTATAATATGATGACCCAAGCAGTCTAACTTCCTCTAAGGATGCTTTAAAAAAATCATTTGCCTATGGTATCCACCTAGCCTTCATATTTTAACTCTACTAAGCCAGAATCCCTGGAAAAGATTATTTCATATGATATGTGCCCCTGTGATATCTGACCAAAGATGACTAAGAAATCCACAAACCATTGGCTTGAGATAATTCTGTCCACAGGCTAGGCCAATCCATTAAATTTATTTCCTAGGAATTTGGAATTTAACTACAGGTACTGAGACTCTGAGACATAGTTTAGCAACATGGGAAGCAAATCAGACAAGGCAGGAAAGTGTAAGTGAAAATGAATTCAGAGCAATTAGAGAGAAGCCCTCAAGATCTGGTTGTTGGTCACCTGAAACTACTCCAATTCCTCATTTTCTAAGGGCAAGTATTTCACATTTTGTGGATTTCCATGGGATTTTTATATGTTTTCACTGTGTTTGGCTAAGCTTGATTGGATTTTTGTTCCTGATCAACCGAAGAAAGGATATCAAAGTCTAAATATCACATATTCAATTACTCTGTTGTGTTTGTATGTATAAATTGTGTTAATTTTCCTGCTTTATGTTTTTGTATATTTTGTAATTTTCTGTGTTTTTCAAAAATATATTTCATTATATTTAATTAATCTGGGTTTAATACCCCAAAAATTATTTATTTGAAGTTCATATGATGGGAACATATTTCCAGATTGGGTGCTTCTTCATTGCACAATTCAAAAGGTTGCCCTATACATCATGTCTATGGGACTGGCTTCCTCTGCAGACATGGATGGTACAGTCAGGATGGATGAAAAAACACTGTGCATCTTCTGCTAGTAGCACCTTGTGAGCACCATTTTTCTTTTATATGAATATGCATGTGGCAGGTCACAGCATGAATAAAACACTGTAATAAATAGAAAATGTGTGTTATCAGCTTATTCTTATTTCAAAATTGAGCATTAATTTCTTTAATTTTGAATACATATAAATTTGTGTTCAAATCTTCTCAACTATGCATGCTGTGTGTGTGATCCTTATATATGGATTTACTGAAAGTTCTTTCTTTTATAAACATTTGATAAGATCAGTAAAAAATATTTCTAGTGACTCTTCGTGTTTCTCGGGTATTTTTTAAAAATAATCTTCAACTTGAGGGAGTAGATATTTGAGTTCATCTAGTATACAAACCAGCCTTGAAATTTCTTACTCTCAGTAACAGTTTGGTAGGGATAGGATTTGGCTGCAGTATCCAGCACTCCATATGTTTGATTTAGAGTATTTTCCATGTTGTCACCATTTTTTCACAGATGCACAGATGAAAGGCAAAGTAGATTAAGCTGCCATAAAATACTAAACTGTATTTTACAACAACTGCATCATGACTACCAATGAATCCCTTCATGGGCAGGATTTTTTTTTTCCATTATATGTAGGTGGCAAAGAAAGAAAGGGCTGGAGGCAAATCAAAGAAGTCATTCAGTATCTTATCCTGTCTCTAATAAAGCCGAGATTTGATCCATTCGAAAAGAATGTAAATTTATCTTTTTGCTTTGAAGTGCACAGAAAGTAAAACTTAAAAACATTCCAGTTTAAACGTCTTTAATTTGCTTTAACAGCTATTGTTAAATTTGCCAAGTACATCCAAAAACAAAAAGAAAGAAAACATAAGTCATGAGTCTTGGTCCCTGCCCTTAAAGTTTTCATAATGGCCCCAAAGCATATTTACTTAAAAACAACAAATGTCAAATGCTTTACTCATTAAAGGGTACTTCAGAACATTCCTATGAGACAGGTATTAGTATTATCCTCATTTAAAGAAGAGGAAATCAGTTTTTCCAAAGACACATAACTAAGTGTGCAGAGTTAAGATTAACATCAAAGTAATTCTAAAGCCCATTCTTGTTCCTCTACACCATGTTTCCGTTTAACTGATGCCATCTCTGTTCCTGATAGTCACAGAGGGTCTTTGAACAGTGATTTGGGGCTGCACATTAAAATGAGGCAGAAACAAGTCTAAGGTGTGTCTACCTCTCCAAAGATAACTTTTGGAAGAAAAGAGTTGAATACATTTGCAGAAAATCATGCAGTTTTATAATCTAGTCCAGTAAAAGCATAACCTAATCCATCTGATGCATGATTCAATCCAGTCTGTCTCCTGAACTCAACGCAGATACTGCTGATCAACCCCAGAACATTTGAATGTAACCCGAAGTACGTTCATCAAGAAGAGCTGACAGTGGCCATTATCAAATCTTTAGAGTTAACATATAAAATGAAAACTCCTTTTATGTTTCCTCTATTGTAAACCTTATTTCTCCAGGAGTAGAGTAATACTGAATATACTATAAATCCTTAGTGAAACATTTGGTACTATAAAAATATCAAGTTACGTAGCATCTAGAATTTATTCTCAATTAACGAGCTTTATTTTGTTGTTGAAAACATGATAATAGTTTCATAAAATGTATTCTTCATATATGTAAATTTCTAATTATAAGCTTTTTTCTGATTTTAGTAACTCTTTTTTGTAGTAGTGTAATTAATTTTCACTGGGGATTGAAGCAGAAATTAGGCCGCATCAGATTGAGCCACAAGTGGTAGGTTTTGAAGTAGAGGTGTTTTTAGACTAAAGCTTCTTACTCTATTTAGAAGCTTTTGTCTAAAACTGTTTATTTGGCGGTAGATACTCATGAAACAGGTGTGAATTTATTCAAAAGTAATCAAATGCAAGAAATGCCATATTTTAAATGAAGTTATCCTAGCTTTCATTCTTCAGCCACTAAGATAACAGAATGTCTAAGCATTTGGAGAGCTCCATCCTATCTCCTTAAGATTTTATAAGATTATTGAGGCCAATTTTGTTTCAGGAACATGGGAGACAGCATAGAGTATGTCGTTGGTTCATAATTCCTGGATGAGCTGTGTTCTTTCAGGTGAACCATAGGGATGCCCCTAAAGCTTTAACCCAGTATCATTCATAAAGAACCTTCATCGCTGCTCTCACAGCCACAATGTTCACAGACCAACTTCCGTAAGTACACTGTAGCCTTCCCTCATTGAACTCTTGCCGCATTGCAGGAAATAGAGAACAGATATTATCACAGTCTGAGAACCTCATCATTTCCCAGATCAGGCTGTCTCCTCCCCAGTCTCTGCCTTTAACTCTCAAGAGCGGTGCTGTCCAATCCAGTAAGCATTTGCTCCATATAGCAATTGGGCACCATGAAAATGTAGCCAGTCTGAATTAGGTATTCTGTAGGTAGAAAAAACACACTGTGAGTCAAGCACTTCTTATGAAAGGAAGAACTTAAAGCACTTGCATGAATAATTTTTTACTCTATGTTTTGAAACAATATTTTAGATATATTAACTAAAATCTAATATTATTGTCACTCTTTTACTTTAAAAAATACAGCTATGAGAAAAATTAAAACTACAAGTATGGTTCATATTATATTTTACTGGACAGTGCTACTCAAGGACAATTTCAAATAAACTTTTTGACAACCCTGTCTTTATATATAATGCCTGAATTGTTATCTATTTTAAGGTGTTCCCCCAAACAAAGAGATTTAATTATCATATATTCCCCCATTCTCAAGAGAGCTTAGAGAGATAAAAATTATGGCTATCTTGGAAAAAGCAAATAGAAAAACATTTCTCTTTGCTTTTCTTCTAAAACATCTAATGAGAAAAATACCCAGTTAATTTCTCAGTTAGAAATGTCTCAGAACTATCAGCACTACTATGAGATTAAAACATGGCCCCAAGGTAAGAAAAGCTACCTTTTCCTTATGTTACAATAAATTATGTGGCACAGTGTTTCTGGTTACTCTGGGTCTGTTTCTGTGTCTCAAGCAAATAGCCGGTCACTTAATCTCCTTCCATCTAGACCCCATCCACCATGGAAATCATCACCTTGTTTTCCATGTCTTTGCAAAGGAAACTCATCAGACTGTGGCAGAGAAAATCAGTTTCCATGAAAAGTTTTAACCTTCTATCCTTGCAGAAAATTTAATTGTTTATCTTGACACAGTTGGTCATGCCACATCTAGATATATTGTGTAAACAGATTATTGCAAAGCCGAATTATCAGACCATCAGCCACCCTCAAATTATTTTCCTCATTCAGTAGATGTTTCCTTCAGTTTCACTTTCATTTTTATTCTCTGTCTAACAGAAAGAACATGGCTCTGCTTTATATCTGACTCTTTTAGTATCATTTCAATCAAGTGATTTACACATCTCTGGACCTGTAGATTTCAGTGCCCTATTGGGTTTCATAAGAAGGCAAGGCTTTTGTGACTTGGGTGGTAAAAAACAGTGTTCTGATCCAGTGCTCAAGTTAAATAGTATAGAAAATTACTCTTTCCTGAGGGTGGATGATTTTCTTCAGAACTAAATTTGATGATAATTTTAATTGCTACTAATATAAACTCAATACTCATTTTAGAAAAACCACTAGAATTGGCTACTCATTGAAATTTAAAGTGCTTGAAAGGTCTTATATTAATTGATGTCTATAGTCTTCTAAGTCATGCCTGAAACGTGTGCCAAAATCTACTATCCCATCTGCATTTCATAAGATGTGGGTAAAGGTCTTGATTTTACTTTCTTTTTAGTGCTTCATTTTCCAGAAAACATTACATTTCTAAACTGATATATTGAAAAATATATTGAAATTGACATGACTCAGCTGCAATTAAACAAAGTGAGATACTATCCAAAAAATTCCCCCTCAGGAACATTACAAAAGATATATGACTTTCCATTAAACTAAACTTTTTCTGGCAAGCATTTACACTGGATAGTTCCATTAGCTTGTTTATTTATGTTTTATTTATCAACTCTAATGTAGATATTATTCTAATGATGTTAGTTTTTTTAGATATTGACATCTTTCTATTAAAATATTAAGGTAGGTGGTTATTAATATTTCATATTAAGAGAGGTGGTAGATGAGTGATCTTCAATTCCATTATAGAATAATGGAATTTTAAAGGCACTGTTTTAAAGTTGAGATGCATTAGAGAATGGGGTTGATTATACCAAAGCCTTCTGAAAATAAATTTAAGAACCATGTTGGTGACTGGGTAGTTTATGAAAAATCTTAAAGAAATATATTTGAGGCCGAGCATGGTGACTCACACCTGTAATCCCAGCGCTTTGGGAGGCTGAGGTGGGTGGATCATGAAGTCTGGAGTTCGAGACCAGCATGACCAACATGGTAAAATCTCATCTCTATTAAAAGTACAAAAATTAGCCGAGCATGGTGGTGTGCACCTGTAATCCCAGCTACTCAAAAGGCTGAGGCAGGAGAATTGCTTGAACCCAGGAGGTGAAGGTTGCAGTGAGGTAAGATCATGCCACTGCAAAAAAAGAAAAAGAAAAATAGTTTAAATATGTCCTCTATTGCCTTTACATTCCATAGTAGAGTTTTTAATCTCATAAAGATGAGAAAATACACTATGTTTTGTTAAAAACGAAAACAAAAAATCCAACTGTGCAGTGTTCTAATTCACTGGGCTGGTTGAATTGTCCAGTTTTATGTGAAATAAATAAAATAGAGTTTTTAATTAAAGCTTCTAAATATGATATGCCACTAATCACGAACTCACTCTATTTCTTCTGCTCCAGTCCTCTGCTGAAATTATTTGCAATTAGTTCGCCAAGTCACCAATGCCCTCCTGATGTTGAAAGTCAGATTTCACAGCTTCATTAATTTGACGCCATTGCCATATATGATCTCATATAATATTTCGTTATTCAAAAATCTCACCTTGCATTGCCTTCTATGTAAATGCTTTTTCATGGTTTTGCTTGTACCTCTGAGGCCTTTCGCTAAGACTTCCTTGTGCGCTTCCTGTCTTAATGTTTAAATGAAGAGATTTTTTTGAAGAGAGTATTTGCAGAGGTGTTGGAAGGGTTAAAATAACAAACTAGGGAAACAGCATGCAGCAACTATAAAAGAAGAAAGCCATTACCACTCCTAGGCTTGAAGGGGAGAGGGTGTTCCTGAAAGACACTGAGAACTAGACTCAGGAAAGAGGGTCCAATCAGTGCATGCTTTAACTGAAGAAGAATTCAGCAACTTGTAGAGAAAGAGTGATATGGGAGGGGGGCCGGGAAGTACTGAGTAGTGAAAGGCAGAGTCCCTGGCAAGGGCTCTGCCCTTGGGCCTGTGCCCATGAACCCAGGTGAGGACAAGCACTCTTGTTGTCATGCCCAAATGTTGCATTTTCCAAGATCGCCCTAGCCTACCATGCCCCCTGAGATCCTAGCGGGCACACACACAGCAGCTGGATATGGAGAGGAACACACTGGCAGAAAACACTGGCAAAAACCAGCAGACGCTGGCAGGCCATCTACAGCAGGACTACGGGGAGTTTAGCCCAGGGAGGTCAGAAGAAAGCCCCACTGTTAAGCAGCCCAACTTCAGAGGAGGACCGTCCGCCTTCTGGCTCACAACCATCTGAAAGCTGAAAGCTACCTCCACATTGAATAAAACCTTGCACTCATTCTCCAATCCCATGTGTGATCCGATATTTTCCAGTACATTAGAGCAAGAACACTGGGATGCAGAAAGCCCCCTGTCCTTATGATAAGGCAGAAGGTCTAACTGAGCTGATGAACACAAGACACCTACAGATGGCAAAACTGAAAGAGCGCACTGTAACATGCTCTCTGGGGCTTCAGAAGCTGTAAACATTCACCCCTTGACACTGCCTTGGAGTTGGAGCCCATGACCACCACCTGCCTTTCTGAATTCTCCCCTTAGGGGGTGTGAGCAACAGGGCACGAAAGAAACAAAACACACCCCTAGTCACAACTCCTGCGAGGGGAGTAAGGAAACTTTTCCTGTTTAAACAGTACCATAGTAGAAGGGACCAAGGAGAAGGAAATTTCCCAATCTCTCTCTGATTTATCTGTGATCTTTTTATTTTCAAAAGCCAGAACACACACACACACACACACACACACGCACATGCACACACACACACAGAGACTATTCAGTTATCCTTAGAAGTAAAGTAAAAACTCCATCCCATGAGTGATCAACCTTCGATAGTTTTGTATATTTCAGAAATTTTCTATCCATATGCACCAGTATATGTGAATACTTTTTCCATATAAGAGATGTACACTTTTTATCATATATCTTCATTTACAAGGTATTCAGTATTTGCTTAATAAGTTAAAAAAAATTTTTATTTTATAGTATATTTGCAGAGGTTATGTTTTAATCATCAATATATATTAACACATACATTTTAAAGAATGATAACACTGCAATGTATGTAATTTTTTTTTTTTTTTTTTACAAAGGGTCTCACTTTGTCCCTACAGTGGGGAGTGCAGTGGTATGATCATAGATCTCTGCAGATTCAAACTTTTGGCCTCAAGGAATCCTCCTGCCTTGGCCCCCACAAGGTGCTGGGATTAAAGGTATAAGCTACCATGCATGGCCTCTATGTAATATTTCACAAAAAGAATTTCATATTTCTAACTGATTGTTTCTGATACCTGATACTACAAGTAATGCTACATATTGTATATATCTCTTTTTAAATGTATACCAGTCTATCTGTAGGAAATCATTGGGTTGAAGATTATGTGCAATTTCAGTTTTGATAGTTACTATCAAGTGGTTAATCAAAGAAAAAGTGACAATTTAATTCCATTAATGGTGAGTGGGAATGTGCGGCATTAATCAAACATACTAACTTTTGCCAACATGATAGGCAAAAAATGGAATGCCATTGTCATATGAATTTGAATATCTTTGATTCTGAGTGAAATTGAATATATTTTGAATTTATAAGGTATTTGCATTTCTTCTATAAATTGTCTATATGTAATATTTGCTGGTTATATATGTGTACAGGTATATGTGTTTATATAAAATCTACTTTATTGCTTTTTGTTCACTTAATCTTTCTTGGGGTGAGAAAAGTAGACATATCCAAAGAATAGAATACAGACCAAAAATGAAGCAAATGCATATACAGAGATTTAGAGATGTGACATTTTACACCAATAAGAGAAAAAATATATATATATTTTTAATTAAAGTGGTTTGGAATAACTGCTAGCAATCTGGAATAAGTAAATCTGTATCTCAACATCACCCTATTACCACAATAATTTTTAGGCAGATCAAGATGGAAAATGCAAAAATTATGTCCCAAGGAATAAATAAATGATGCATTTATATATTATTTTAGAGTAGGAAATAATGTTTTTCATGGGACACACACCCCATAAACTATAGAAAAAAATTGTTAAAATTGCCTATACCAAAACAATTAAATGTAAGTGCAGAGGAAAACCTTATAAAGAAGCAAGTGGCAAATTGTGAACTAAGAATATGTTTCTTGTTTCTTGATGATATAAAGCAATAAAGATAAAACATTAATAACACAACAACCCACTAAAAATTGACAAATTATATAAAGAAGAAATATTGCCAGTTAACAAACATCATAATGGACAATATGTAATTTAGAAACAAAATTAATATCTTTATTTTCAACATTACCAAAAGCAAAAATATTTAGCAATATTAATCTGACTTTTTTTTTTTTGAGATGGAGTTTCACTCTTCTTACCCAGGCTGGAGTGCAATGGCATGATCTCAGCTCACCACAACCTCCACCTCCTGGGTTCAGGCAATTCTCCTGCCTCAGCTTCCCGAGTAGCTGGGATTACAGGCACACGCCACCATGCCCAGCTAACTTTTTGTATTTTTAGTAGAGACGGGGTTTCCCCATGTTGACCAGGATGGTCTCGATCTCTTGACCTTGTGATCCACCCACCTCGGCCTCCCAAAGTGCTGGGATTACAGGCGAGCCACCGCGCCCAGCCTAATCTGCCATTTTCATACACTGGGACATATTCTTTGATTTAGAAATTTTACTTTTGGGAATATATTCTTACATGTACATATATAGAAAATGTAAGTACTGGCATTTACTGGCAGTCCTGTTGTCCATCAGTATATTGTTAAATGAAGAAAGTAAAGCACTGAAGAATATGTAGGGAATGCTCCTGTTCATGATGACAATTGGAACCAGGACATCTCCCAGATAAAAACTTTTTATTGTACATGTGTTTAATTGGTACCATCTGACTTTGTTCTTTTATTACTATTAAGGCAAGTAATAAGAGTATTCCTACAGAATATCTGGCACTTAATATTATAGTAACATTTTATGACTCTTGATGGACTAGATATCTAGTGGTACTGAAATCTTAACCTACACTGCGCCATATTTCAGACATTGACACTCAATGAACAATGAAAAATGGCAGACAGAAGCTTTTAGCAAGGGCCGTCTTTGACTCTAAATCTCAAAGCTTGTGACCCTTAGACACTGGGATTTTTGGAATGTCATCGGTTACCTTCTCTATTTCACTTAAACTTTCAGACACACATCATTTCAATCTAAGGCAGCTTTTCAGTATTATTACACTACAACATCATGGAAGGAAGAGGCAAAGATATGCAAAAAAAAGGCAAAGTGGACTCTAGGACTTTTAAGAAGGACAAGTTAACTGCAAGAGTAGAGGAGAAATGAGAGATAAACTCAAATGGTGCTAGCCATTTAACACAAATTAACTTCATTCATTGGCTGATCTAGCCTGTTCGGTGTGGGATCTAATAAACAGATTTCTCCTTTGGGAGAAATGAGGAAAATGTGAGGCTAAAGCCTTGAAATCTTCCTCTTCTCTAGAACCTACAAATGTGACAATTCTCAAGACTACTGTAAATTCAGTCCTGTATTCAGTAGCCTGGAACTGTATTCTAACTCAACTAACTCTCAGTTAGGCTATGCCATCATTATCTCAAAATTAACTTGTCCAAATTGAACCTATAATTTTCTTCTAAACCTGTTCTTCTGGCAATGATTATCCCTGTTCCTTCTGAAAGTCTACCAGTGACCCAGACACAATCTAAAATTGTCATAGTCTTTCTCCAAGTGGCCTTGAACTGAGGCAAGAGGGACCCCTGCATTGAGACACATTTTAGAGAAGCCTGGGCATCACATACATACATACATACACACACACAGACACAAACACAATTATAAAGTCATGGGCACCTCTGTCACCCTGGATCTGGCACTCAGCATCAGCACAAGGTGAACTGTACCACATTTTTTTTTCTCTTGACTAACTGGCACCCTTTAGAATCCATGAGAATGCTTCTTTCTCATCTCTTTTCCAGTAACCTTGCAACAAAAGGGAACTACTTAATGATGGGAAGGTGTGGAGATTGTATCACTACTGACTTCACAGAGAGACCTTGATGTGGAGCGATACGAAGATTCAGGCTTAGTCATGCTTAAATAAAAAGACGAATTAATAAACTTGTCAAATCTTTCCTCAGATAGCATGACTATAATAAATGCTTAGAATAATGAAATATAATTTCCCATTAGCACCAACCATCCATTTTCTTGTTCTCTTCATATCCCAATGTGTAGTTCCAGAGATACTCAATAATTGGTATTGTATTTCCAGTAACTGCTCAATGGAGACTGCAGAATATTTAGCAACAGTAAAAATTCTTATTGATTTGTATATGTAATAGTACATATATGTTTGTATATATAGGAGTATAGAGGAAACATATGAAGCATGATACCAATTCTTTACATTAGCAAACAGATAGAGAGTAAATGCCAAAATTGTATTTAAAATGATGATTTTATTATAGTTTACATATTACATTTTAATTATAATAGATAATTTATTTTTTGTTGTTGTTGTTGCTCTTGTTTCCCAGCTGGAGTGCAATGTTTCAGTCTGGGCTCACTGCAACCTCTGCCTCCCAGGTTCAAGTGATTCTCCTGCCTCAGCCTCACAAGTAGCTGGGATTACAGGCATGCGCCACCATACCCAACTAATTTTGTATTTTTAGTAGAGACGGGGTTTCTCCATGTTAGTCAGGCTGGTCTTGAACCCCTGACCTCAGGTTATCCACCCATCTCAGCTTCCCAAAATGCTGGTATTACAATCATGAGCCACTGCGCCCAGCCTTAGATAATTCAAATTATTTTGAAGGAAAAACTCTTCATAAAATAGAATTAACAACCTTTACTTACTATATTTATGATTTTGTTAAAATATACTAAATTATATATGTTTTAAGTAAAATTACATTTTAGTTCTTAATTCCTTAAAGGATGGCTATTATGAAACAGATGCTGACCAAAACACTTAGACATGTACAATAATTATTGAATTGTATTTTATATTTTACTAACATCATGTAATAATCACAGATTAACACTGTGGTTAATTTATTTTTATGAAGCTATGTTTTCAAGATAGGAAAATAGAGCATATTTTAGTTGAAAGACTGATTGTTCTATTTACAACTTTTAAAGAATGCCTTTGACTCAGATACTGGCACCTTAATATGTGTGGGGCCAGCCTGGTCTTCCTTATCCCCTCCTGCTCCTTCACCTCCCACATCCAATCCCTGTCATGTTACTAACCCAAGTCCTATTATTCTAGCTCCTAAGTGCTTTTTGAATCTTTCCCTTTGTCTGCCATTCTTCATTCATATTCTTATGGATTTTACCTAGATGATTACAATAGTCTTCCCTTAACTGATCTCATTTTCTCCATTCTAACTCTCATCAAATCAACTTACCATAATTCAAAAAAGCAATTTTTCTACGTAACAAACAAATTGATATCACCTTGCTTTAAGTACCTAGCAGCCCCCAATTATGAATAAAACTTGAATATGTTATCACAACATTCAAGAACACTACATGATTTTTATGCTTAGCGCTGTAATTTTCTCATATGCCTTATTCCTGTTCTTATATTCCAGGTTATTTTTAACAGACTATTTTTTAAAGCAGTTTCAGGTTCACAGCCAAATTGAACGGAAAGTACACAGAGTTCCCATATATTCCTGCCTCCACACATAAAGAACCTCCCCAGATATCAACATCCTGCACCAGAGTGGGGTATTTGTTACAATCAGGGAACCTACAGTGAAACATTACCTCCCAAAGTACATGGTTTATATCAGGGTTCACCCCTGGTTGTTGTGAGCTGAACGTGAGCCCGGGAATCTTGTCCAGCGAGAGGGTCCCAAACCTGGAAGAGGGCGTGTGCAGAAAGAAAGGAGACAGAGAGAGGAGGGGTCTGGAGGACTGGTTGGGCTATGCCCATACAGCGATTTTATTTGTGCAGTAGGTTTCCTTATATACTTTTTTCTTTAACATCATTACCTCAATGCAGATCATTACTCAAACAATAAAAGGAACAGAAAATTCCTTGGGGGATGATTCTGAGGAAGTCTCAAAGGGGAACAAATACTAATTTAAAAGATCAATGGAAAATAGGTGATGCTGATTATCGATATTGTCAGAACAATAAGTAACTTGGATAACAATCTTTAATTAACTAGAAGTCACAAGGTCAGCAGTAAACCGTGCATCTGGGAGAGACAAGAACCACAGGGGAGGTCGCTAGGCTGAAACAATGCCTGGTAAACAAAGTCTTAGATCAGGAGCCAGAAAGGGGAACACAATACCCAATTAACTCACTTCAGCATTCACCTGGCCATTATCTCATCCAAGAAGGCTGAGGGTAGTGTCCTGCTTAATCATTCTCAATTTCCTCTTTCATTCTCTTCTTAATTTCCTCTCACTCATGGCTCGACAGCCTCCAGCCAGGGAAAATGTGTAAGGAATCAAGCTCACCTAATGGCGGAAGCCAAGTTGTTAGCCTCTCGTAGGGGCGACCCCCACACTTGGTGGTGTGCATTCTGTATGTTTTGAAAGATTTACAATGATGTATAAATGTGTAATGTCAATATATTCACCACAATAGTATCATACAACAGCGGTCCACAAACTATTTAGCACCAAGGATCAATTTCCTAGAAGGCAATTTTCCCCAGACCAGGTTGCAGTGGGGTGGTGTGGGATGCTTCAATCACATTACATTTATTGTGCACTTTATTTCTATTATTATTACATTATAATATATAATAAAATAATTATATAACTCACCATAATGTAGAATTTGTGGGGGTCCTGAGCTTGTTTCCTTGCAACTGGACAGTCCATCTGGTGGTGACACTGACAGATTATCAGGCACTAGATTCTCATAAGGAGCTCACAACCTAGGTCCCTTGCATGCACAGTTCACAACAGGATTCATGCTCCTGTGAGAATCTAATGCCACTGCAGATCTGACAGGAGGGAGAGCGATGGGCATCAGCCATAAATACAGACTGAGCTTTGCTCGCTGGCCTGCCACTCACCTCCTGGTGTGTGCCCTTGGCCTGGTTTCTAACAGGCTATGGACTATATGTACTGTTCCGTGGCTCAGGGGTTGAGGACCCCTGTTCTACAGAGTAGTTTCACTGCCCTAAAAATCTCTGTGCTCCACCTAGTCTTCCCTTCCTTTTCTCTAACCCCTGGAAACAAATAATCTTTTTGCTGACTCCATAGTTTTGCCTTTTCCAGAATGTTATGTGGTTGGAATCATATACTATGTAATTGTATCAGACTGACTTCATTCATACATTAATCTATATGTAAGATTCCTACATGTCTTTTCTGTCTTTCTAGCAATTTCTTTTTAATGCTGAATTACATTCCATTGTCTGGGTAAACCATCTATTCAGGGATATCTTGGTTGCTTCCAAGTTTTGACAGTTATGAATATAGCTGCTATAAACATTTGTATGTAGGTTTTTGGACATAACTTTTCAATTAATTTGTGTAAATAACAAGGAATGCAATAATTAGATTGCATGATAAAAATATGTTCAGTTTCATAAGAAACCACCAAACTGCCTTCTAAAGAGGCTGTACCATTTAGCATTCTCACTAGAATGAATAAGAGTTCCTTTTGGTCCACATCCTTATCGGCATTTAGTGTTAGCACTTTGGATTTTGACCATTCTAATGGGTGAGTGGTAGTATCATGCCATTATTTTAATTTGTAATTCCCTAATGACAATGGATGTTGAGCATCTTTTCATATGCTTATTTGCCATCTGTATAACCTGTTTGGTGAAGTGTCTGTTCAGACATTTTCCCCATTCTTTAATGTGGTTTTTTAATTTCTTATTTTAGATTTTTAATCGTTCTTTATATATTTTGGGTAACAGTCTTCCATCAGATATGTCTTTTACAAATATTTCCTCCTAGTCTGTGTCCTGTCTTTCCATTATCTTGTCAGTGTCTTTTGCAGAGAGGAAGTGTCAGTCAGTTCCCTTCAATATTGAAGGAAAATAAAAACACTACTCAGTTCTATGACTCTTTTCTTCCTTCAATAGTGTCTTAAGTATTCTCAGTCTTTCACCTCACCATAAAAAATTTAGAACCAGTTTTCTGATATCCACAAGGTAACTTGCTAGTATTTTATTTGGTATTGTGTTGGAGCTATATAACTAGCTTGGAAACTCTGAAATCTTGATAAAATTAAGACTTCCTGTACACAAAATTTTATTTGCTTCTTTGATTTCTTTCATATGACTCTTTTTCTGTCTTTTTTAGCACATCAGTCATACTTTTCAAAAAACTTTTCTTGGTGGTTACCCCAGAATTTGTAATACACATTTACAACTATTACTGTTATACCAAGTTCACTTTCAAATAAAACTATAGTGCTTCCCAGATAGTACAAGTACCTTATAATAGCAAATCATTTTTAATTCCTCCCTCTCATCTCTTGCATCATTGTTGTCATTCATTTTACTTATTCATAAGGTATAATCATTGACTATATTGTTGCTATTATTCTCAACAAAACATCATGTTAGCTCAATTAAGAATAAGAAAAAGATTTTTATTTTAACTTCTTTTATTCATTCCCAAATGCTTTTTCTTTCTTTATGTAGATTCATTTCTGATCTCTTTCATTTCCCTAATCTCTGAATAAATTCTTTTAACTTTTTACAAGGCAGGTCTACTGGCAACAAATTCCCTCATTTTTGTTCTGAGGAAGTCTTTATTTCTCCTTTGCTTTTGAAGGATAATTTCACAGAATACAGAATTCTATGTTGGTGGGTTTTTCCTCTCAGCCCTTTAAATATTTCACCCTGTTCTTCTCTTGCTTGCATGGCTTCTGAGAAAAAGACTAATACAATTCTTCTCCTTGCTCTTCTATACATAGAAATCACTCACCCCTGCTTGTTTCAAGATTATTTTCTTTGCAAATTTTGTCTTTGATTAAATGCTCTCAATATAGTATGCTTAAGAATAAGTTATTATATTGTTTTGGCATTTATCCTTCTTGATTTTCTGTAAGCTTCCTGGGTCTGTGGTTTGGTTCCTGATGTTAATTTTGGAGAAATAATTAGTCATTATTTCTTCAATATTTCTACAGTTCCTTTCACTTTTCCCCCCCTGGTATTCCTATTATGTATATTTTGCAGCTTTTGTTGTTGTCTCAAGGTTCTTATATTCTGTTCTGAGGTTTCTTTTTTTGTTTGTTTTTTCTCTTTGCTTGCTGATTTTAGAAGTTTTTATTGAGATATCCTCAAGATCACTGATTTTTTTCTCTGCCTCGATTAGTCCGCTAATGAGCCCATGAAAGGCATTCTTCGTTTCTGTTACAGTAGTTTTGACTTTTAGCATTTATATATTTCTTCTTTTTTTTTAGAATTTCCTTCTCTCTACTTAAATTACCCACCTGTTGCTGCATGTTGTCTACTTTTTCATTAGAGTCCTTAGCTAATCTATCATAGTTTTAAAATTTTATTGTCTGAATATTTCAATATTCCTGGTATATGAGTCTGATTCTAATGCTCACTCTATCTCTTCAAACTTTATTTTCTGCTTTTATTATGCCTCGTGCAGATTATTGAAAGGTGGACATAATGTATCACATAAAAGAAACTAGTGAATATGCTCTAAGTGCTCTTACTGATGTGGTGGGAAGATGTGGGGAGAGAGATAATAGTCTGTAGTCTTATGATTAGGTCTGTCTTTTAGTAAGCCTGTGCCTAGGGGCCATGACCTTCACAACTGCTTCTCAGCTTTAAGTGGCACAGGATGTTTAGATTGGGATAGAGCTGGGCTCTGGTAAAACCCCAGTAGCTTAGTAAATTATTTCCTTTTGATGTCAGGGCTTATTCTCTTTTTTCTTTTCTTCTCTTCTTTTTAAATCATACTTTAAGTTCTGGGGTACATGTGCAGATCTTGGGTGGGGTGGGTTTTTCTAATGAAACTGAAGTGGCTCTATGTGGGGGCATTTGCCACCAAAGCAAAACTATTCCACTTTTGCAATTAGGGAAATTCCAGGTCTCTGCTCAGTTATTTCTTTTTTTAAAATTATACTTTAAGTTCTAGGGTACATGTGCAGATCTTGCAGGTCTGTTACATTGGTATACACATGCCACGGTAGTTTGCTGCCTCCATTCCCCCTTCATGTACATTAAGTATTTCTCCTGACGTTATCCCTCACCAACCTCCCCAGCCCCTGCTGAGAAAAACAGAATGCTCTGGGCCTATTACAAAATAAACTTTTTCCTCTCTCAACTGAAGGCACGAGGGGAATTTTTCACCAATATGGTCTGTGAGAACCTGATAGGGCTTCTAGCGGTAAAACTCACAAGGGTGTTCCTCCCAACAATCCAAGCCTTGGCCCCCTGGACTTGAGTTACCAGTAATTTGTCAATTATAGTTGGGTTTCTGCTCCGGAAAACTGTGATTTTCTATGTCTACCTGTCTGCCTCTCCAATTTGAAAGACAGCAGTTCGTCTTGCGATCTCAATTCCCTGATGGATCTAAGAAGAGCTGTATATTTTCACTATGTGCAGCCTTTTACTATTAAGACAATGTGGTATCTTCCAGGCTCCCTTACATGATGAAGCAGAAAACTGCAAATTTTGTTAATTGTCCATTTGCTTAATGTGTTCTGGTATCTCTCTTACCTCAATGCCTTAATACAATTTACTCTACCTAGCTGAGATTCTCTTCACTTGCTGCAGCATTCTACACAAATCTACACTATGTTATCGGGATTTAGATTGGTTTTTGTAAGTTTTACTTTAAGATGGAAGTTATATACTCAGACAGTGTCTACACAAGTCATCAGGACATTATTATTTAACAAGAAACAGAAAACCAACCCAAATTAGCTTAGGCTGAAAAAGGAGATATTTGGGCCCATTTAATAGGAAAGTACATGGAGTGGTTTTTGCTTCATGTATGACTCCATTCAGAGGTTCCACTGTTATTAATAAGATCCTGTCTCCTCATTTTCAAATGGATGGCATCCTCATCTCAACAAAGATAGGAGCTCTGGGTTTGCTGTTTCCGTATACCTAATATTCCTGCCACGGAAGTGTCATCATTCCTTTCCTACCAACATCTATATATATTTTTGAGATGTAGTCTTTCTCTGTTGCCCAAGCTGGAGTACAGTGGTGTGATCTTGGCTCACTGCAATCTCTGCTTCCTAGGTTCAAGCAATTCTCCTGTCTGACTCCTGTGTAGCTAGTATTAGAGGTGCATTTTACCATGCCCAACTAACTGTTGTATTTTTAATAGAGACAGAGTTTCACCATGTTGGCAAGGCTAGTCTCAAACTCCTTACCTCAAAAAAGGTTCAGATAATGAATTTAGACATCAGAATGGACAATTGAAATTAATTATGCATAGTGTCATTTTTTATTTACTTTTTGCACATAAAGCTCAAATTTACTGAAAATGTATTAAATCTTTCACCAAATTTTAGCATTGCAGTAGCCTGTAACAAATATATATCCGTTAACAGTTAAGAAAAATACAACATAAATTAGCAACAGCTGTGCCTCTCAAAAATCTTTTTTCTTTTTCCCAAAATTATCTTTAATGCAATTCTTATATTGTTTTTACAATTATAAGTTTTTGAAAAAGGACTCTTGCCAAAAAGAGAATTATTTTAAAACATTTCAAAGATTGTTACTATTGCTATAGAAACAACCAAACCACCTCCTATTTAAAGAAACACTAATTTTGCAATGTATCTGCCTTGAATGTGAATTTAATGATCTCTCCATTATTTTAACTTGATAAGAAGCACTTAGATTTGTCCAACTCTATTTTGAAGAGTTTAAACCATTTTTGACAATACCAGCTAAGAAATTCTTTGTATTGAAGATGTGATTATTTTCAGCCATACAGAAAAACTGAAACAATGGAAGAATTTCTGATTTACTTTATTTACTTACCAAATTGAAGAAAATAATGAAAGAACAAGTTGATGTTATCAGTAGCTGACTCTGTAGTATTCTGCTTGGTCATAATTTCCTGATTCATTCATTCTAAATATTTGTGGAGTGACAGCCTCCCCGGCCAAACACTGTGCTAGATACCACATTTTTTTACATTCTTTCTAGTTGTCTTCCAATTATTTTTCCTGACCAAAAATCTCTTACAATTCTTGCTATTTGTTTCTTTATGTTTCTGTCATTTATTATTTACTTTTAAAATTTTGTCAACACATATACCATATGGAGACAATAAAAATATCCATAGAAAACTTAAAATTTGAACATTTTAGCCAGGCTATACACTAAAACATTTCTAAAATGAACTATTAATATGTACATATTGTCAATAGGGAAAAAATTTTTATTTTGTTTGCTACAAAATTCAAAATGCAAGTTTTAAATTTCATGATTGCAAAAATTAGGAAAAGATCCAAGCAGATAATTCATAAAGGAAAAAAAATCAAATTAAAAATAAAAAGCTTAGGCCGCATTAATAAAGAAAAAACAAGTAAAACCAGATGTAATTTCCATCTATAAAGCTGGCAAGATTTTAAAACTTTAAAACTATGTTCTATAAAATTATTGGTGAGAGAAGCCCTCACACCAGAAACATTTTGAAAGCAATTTGGCACACAAATTGTGAACTTTTACTATTTTTATCTTTTTAATATTTTTATAACCTTTAATTCATAAGTTTTACTTTAAGATAAAATCTTAAGGAAATAATTACAGATGCAAGTAAAGATCTATGTACATCATTATCATTATAGCATTGTTTATAATAATGATGAGGAAGATAAGCATTCTAATTGCCACTGTGAAAGAATACTATATACCAGCAGAAAATGGAGAAATATGTGTTCTTTAATATTTATTTATGAGTGATAGTTATTTACATAAAAACTTTTACCATTCGATGCTGTATTCAAAGTAGGACAAAAAACTCTACTAAAGATGTAGGTATAGAAGTAAAAAGAGATGTGTTTTGGGGGAAGAAACCCCAAATATCATTATTATCAATGATGAGATCATTGTTGATTGTTATTTTCTTATTTACATATTTCTAAGTATTACACATTTTCTTCAATTAGTATATATTTGTTTTTAAAATACAATACAATTTATTTTAAAAAGTAATGTGTGGTTTCTGGCTCAGAGTAGCAGACTAAATACAAATTTTTATTCCTTTAAGATCCTCATAAAAGAACAATAAAAATAAAATGTATAAATAAATTTAATAAAGAGGAACAAAAGCTTTTGGCCCACAGGATTCATTGCAGATGGAGAAGGAATACATAAATTGAGAAAGATGACCGTTGAGCTATAACACCTCTGGGTTAATTTGTAAAGGGGCTGTAATAGTTTCTCCATTTACACCCTACCCCTATACATTGCAGACCTACATAGAGATAGGGTTTGGTGGGTTGGTTTGTTTCTATCGAAACTGAAGTGGCTCTATGTGGATAAACTGGGATGATTGGCATTTGCCCTCAAAGAAAAACTATTCCACTTTTGCAATTAGGGAAATCCCAGGTCTCTGCTCACTTGTTCTTAATCTTTCCTTTTATTTTTATTATACTTTAACTTCTGGAGTACATGTGCATATCTTGCGGGTTTGTTACATTGGTATACACATGCCATAATGGTTTGCTGCTTCCATCCCCCTTTGACCTACATTAGGTATTTCTCTTGATGTTATCCTTCCCTAACCTCCCCAACCCCTGATATCGCTCCCTTAGCCTCCAACCTCCACCAGACCCCAGTGTGTGATGTTACCCTCCTCGTGTACACGTGTTCTCATTGTTCAACCCCCACTTATGAGTGAGAACGTAAGTGTTTGGTTTTCTGTTCTTGTGTCAGTTTGCTGAAAATGATGGTTTCCAGATTCATCCATGTCCCTGCAAAGGACATAAACTCATCCTTTTTGTGGCTGCATAGTATTCTATAGTGTATATGTGCCACATTTTCTTTATCCAGTCTATCTTTGATGGGCATTTGGGTTGGTTCCAAGTCTTTGCTATTGTAAACAGTGCTGCAGTGAATATACGGGTGCATATGTATTTAAAAAAGAATGATTTATAATCCTTTGGGTATATACCCAGTAATGGGATTGCTGGGTCAAATGGAATTTCTATTTCTAGATCCTTGAGGAATCACCACATTGTCTTCCACAATGGTTGCACTAATTTACTCTCCCACCAACAGTGTAAAAACATTCCTATTTCTCAACATCCTCTCCAGCATCTGTTGTCTCTAGATTTTTTAATGATCACCATTCTAAATGATGTGAGATAGCATCTCAATGTGGTTTTGATTTGCATTTCTCTAATAATGAGTAATAATGAGCATTTTTTAATGTTTGTTGGCTGCATAAATGTCTTCTTTTGAAAACTGCCTGTTTATATCCTCCACCCACTTTTGGATGGAGATGTTTGGTTTTTTTCTTGTAAATTTGTTTAAGTTCTTTGTAAACTCTAGATATTAGCCTTTTATCAGATGGCTTGCAAAATTTTTTCCCATTCTGTTGTTTGCTCATTCACTCTAATGATTTTTCTTTTCCTGTGCAGAAGTTCTGGAGTTTAATTGGACCCCATTTGTCTATATTCGCTTTTGTTGACATTGCCTTCGGTGTGTTAGTACTCACCTATGAGTATGTCCTGAATAGTATTGCCTAGGTTTTCCTCTAGGATTTTTATGGTGTTAGGTCTATGTTTAAATCTTTAATCCATCTGGAGTTAATTTTTGTATAAAATGTAAGGAAAGTGTCCAGTTTTAGCTTCCTGCACATGGCTAGCCAGTTTTCCCAACACCATTTCTTAAACAGGGAATCCTTTCCCCATTGCTTGTTTTTGTCAGGTTTGTCAAAGATCAGATGATTGTAGGTGTGTGGCATTACTTCCAAGGCCACTGTTGTTCCATCTGTCTATATCTCTATTTTGGTAGTGATACCATGCTGTTCTGATTACTGTAGCCTTGTAGTATAGTTTGAAGTCAGATAGTGTGATGCCTCCAGCTTTGTTCTTTTTGGTTAGGATTGTCTTGGCTATGTGGGTTCTTTTTTGGTTCCATATGAAGTTTAAGGTGGGTTTTTCTAGTTCTGTGAAGAAGGTCATCAGTAGCTTAATGGGGATAGCATTGAATCTATGAATTGCTTTGGGCAGTATGGCCATTTTCATGATATTGAGCCTTCCTAACCATGAGCATGGAATGCTTTTCCCCCTGTTTGTATCCTCTCTTATTTACTTGAGCAGTGGTTTATAGTTCTCTTTGAAGAGGTCCTTCACATCCTTTGTTAGTTTTATTCCCAGGTATTTTATTCTCTTTGTAACAATTGTTAATGGGAGTTCTCTCATGATTTGCCTCTCTGTAATTGGTGCATAGGAATGCTTGTGTGTGTGTGTGTGTGTGTGTGTGTGTGTGTGTGTTTGACAGAGTTTCACTCTATCACCAGGCACTAGGCTGGAGTGCAGTGGTGCCATCTTGGCTCACTGCAACCTCCACCTCCTCGGTTCAAGCAATTCTCCTGCCACAGCCTCCAGAGTAACTGGGACTACAGGCATGTGCCACCACACCCAGCTAATATGTGTATTTTTTAGTAGAGATGGGGTTTCACCATGTTGGCCAGGATTGTCTCTATCTCTTGACCTCATGATCTGCCCGCCTTGGCTTCCCAAAGTACTGAGATTACAGGTGTGAGCCACTGCACCCAGCCGCTTGTGATTTTTGCACATTGATTTTGTATCCTGAGATTTTGCTGAAGTTGCTTATCAGCTTAGGAGTTTTGGGACTGAGACAATGGAATCTTCTAAATATACAATCATGTCATCTGCAAATAGAGACAATTTGACTTCCTCTTTTCCTAATTGAATATGCTTTATTTCTTTTTCTTGCTTGATTGCTCTGGCTAGAACTTCCAATACTGTGTTGTTAAGAAATGGTAAGAAAGGGCACCCTTCACCTAGTGCCAGTTTTCAAAGGGAATGCTTCCAGTTTTTACTCATTCAATACAATATTGACTGTGGGTTTGAAATAGATAGCTTTTATTATTTTGAGGTATGTTCCATCAATACTCAGTTTATTGAGAGTTTTTAGCCTAAAGTGCTCACTTATTCAATAGGAAAGTCTGCCAACTGAAATGCCCCATTTATAAAACTGACATTACCAGTTATTGTCAATGTGAAAGGCTAATCAATAATTACTAGTAATCAAAGAAGAAAACTTACAGCAAGAGAAAGATAAGGATGAACAAATTTGAAAAAGATCCCTCAGTGGAAATATTGATCATCTTGGAATTGGAGAGAACTTTAAAATGTTGACCCGCGATCTCACAGAAATTTTTAAAAACTATTGCAATCCCAAAATAAGTACAGGGCATTAGAAGAAATAAACTGCTAAAAATTCACCGATGATAAGACGTCAATAGACAATGACTGCAATAGATTAATCAAGAAATGTCTATTTAATTTTATAAAGTAGAGCTACAAGATGGGCTAAAAACAGAAAACCAATGAGATAACTGTAAAATGGTTCTAGTGAAAATGATTGAACATAGAAGGAGGTATAATAGCAGACTTGTTTTTAGGATAAGGTTTTCCTCACTCATTGAGTTTTTAAGCTATGCATCTGTATTACTTTGTTACAAATTAATGTATTAAAAATAGAAGAAAAGTGTGTTTCAAAATGTTCCTTCTCAAAATGACAAGATTTCTAAACAAAAATTAGGTTTCCAAATTAACAATTGCTTTAACACTGACTCAAATTCTGAGTAGTGAAAATAGATATGGAAAGTTATCTCTGAAGTATTAATGGAGAGATGAACTTTGTTGTTGTCATTGAAATTCTGTAGTCAAATATGTACTATATGTGAGTTAAAGACTGAAAGGAAACTTTGGAAATTCACCATGTAAATGAATAAAACTCTCCAAGAATTTTGCAAAATAGACTACCTCATTGCTAAAGAGGCAATGCCAACAAAAATTGAGTCCTGCTTTAAAAATGTTGATGCTTTTCAACTACTTCTGTCTTTTCTACTCCTGACCTATTTGTATAATAACTACATGTTCATATTGTAAGGCTTTCATAATTCTCTGGTCACAAGATGATTCTTGCAGCCTTTAGACTAATAATGCTCCCCAGCTCAATGCCAGGAAGTCCCTGCTGAGATCAGGCTCTTTGACAGCCAGGATTCTTCAACTAATACAGACTACAAAACAGCTTTGAACAACTTGGGCTTCTTCAGCTTTGAACTTCCAAAAGAGAAGGCACTACATGTCCCTTCTAGCCCAAGTTGGCAAGGAGCTAGGTAGACTGACTGAAAGAAAATCAGTTGTCTAGAACATTATGAAAAAAGCGCAGAACAATGTTTCAAGATCTAATCAATTAAGGCAACAGCTTGTGCATGCTTCTCTCATGTGATCCCAAAAGACTACCTAAGTAAAAAGCCCATTGGAAAAGGTCAAAGGATGTAATCGATTAAACAACTACATCAAAACTGAAAACTCACATGTCAAAAATATCAGGAACACATGTAAAAAGCAAACAATAAAGTAATAAAATATTTACAGCATATATGAAAGAAAAGAATGAGCATTTTACTATAGGAAGAGGTCTTACAATTTAATGACAAGAACAGTCAAACAGCAGGTGAAAAAAATGGACAATACATACATATACATGCACATATACACAAAACAATCATTTTAAAATATCTGATACTATTAATAATCAAAGAAATGAAAATTATGCAAATGACATGGCATTTTTCACTTCTCAGTTTTTCATTTTTAAAAATAAGATTACTAAGAGAGACAAAAGTATTCCCAGACCTTATATAATGTTGAAACTACTGTGGAAAACTGGTGAAAGCTAGCGAAATTTTTCCTGAAAGCATTTTGACAATATATAACAAAAGTTTAAAAATGGTTCTAACTAGTAGAGTCATAAGACGAAGTGGGTGGATCACGAGGTCAACAGATCAAGACCATCCTGATCAACATGGTGAAACCCTGTCTCTACTAAAAATAAAAAAAATAGCTGGGCATGGTGGCGCGTGCCTGTAATCCCAGCTACTCAGGAGGCTGAGGCAGGAGAATTGCCTGAACCCAGGAGGCGGAAGTTGCAGTGAGCCGAGATCGCGCCATTGCACTCTAGCCTGGGCAACAAGAGGGAAACTCCATCTAAAAAAAAAAAAAGACTTTACCTAAAAATACCAAAATGTAGGTTCAATATTTCTATATACAGCTACTCAATAAGTATCATTTCTAATTGCAATAAGGGAGAAAATGACATCTCTAACAGAAGAGAAATTAATTAAATAATTCTGGATAGGTGACTCTCAAATCACGCAAGCTTTCCAAGCACAATAAATTTCTAAATCTTTTTAATTCAACCCTCCTTTTCGTGGAGAAGTACAAAGGCAAGCACATATCATGTGCTTGTACGAAACTACCTAGGTTCAAATCCTAATTCCAAAATTTATAAGCAATTCACACGTTGCATGACCTTGAGCAAACTCCATTTCCTTATCTATAAAACAATGCTGAAAGTAGTTCCACATCACAAAGTAGTTAAAAATAGTAAATAAATACATATAAAGCCTTAGAATAGTGCTGGGCACATAACACTAATAAACATTAACAATTATTATTTCATAATAATTAAATATTAATAATAGGCTGGGCACGGTGACTCATGCCTAATCCAGCACTTTGGGAGGCCAATGTGGGTGGATCACAAAGTCAAAGGATGGAGACCATACTGGCCAACATGGTGAAATCCAATTTCTACTAAAAATAGAAAAATTATCTGGGCATGGTGGCACATAGTCCTAGCTACTTGGGAGGCTGAGGAAAAAGAATGGCTTGAACCTGGGAGGCAGAGGTTGCAGTGCATTGAGATTGTGCCACTGCACTCAGATTGTCCCACTGCACTCCAACCTGGTGACAGAGTAAGGCTCTGTCTCAAAAAAAAAATTATATATATATATATATGGGCTTAGTATTAACTGACAGACTTGCAACTAAAATTATTATCACCTTATACCATTGATTATAACAGCAGAGAGGCAGCTAGTTGAAAGAATAAAGGTTTTGAAGTCAAACAAATTAAGATAAACTTGCATAGATTAAATATTTATTGGGAGGATGTGAAGAAATAATACATTTGGCAGGCATTTATAGTGACCAAAACATGATACTACTCAAATGCAAATTGTCATATGAATTCAAAAACATATACTACAAATGAGTATACTAAATGTATTTCTTTTTATTGTGGAAAAATTCTAACACAAGATAGAAATACAAAAAACAAGTAATTTAAAAAATCTTCCCATACATACAATTTTAAGCATTTTAGCACTTTTCAACAAATGGCCAATGTCGTTTCATTTATGCACGCTCCCTCTCCCGTCTCCCAACACTGAATTATTTTGAAGCAAGTTCTAGACAATATCCCATTGATAGTGACGGGAGGCAGCCAAATGCCTAGGTAGATAGGTATGGTATTCAGTAAAACCCCACCTCCAAGCCAAAGACAGTTTAAAGCCCAAAAGCCAAGCTACAAGTTAAATCCTTGGACTGGATTGAGAGCTTGTCTTCCTATTTGGCATGCTTTCCTCTCATTGGCCCCTACCTTTACCTATTTTACATATATCTACCCTTTTCTAATTGGTTTTCTATGCTGTTGTGCCCACTTTCCAGTGGTGCCTTTGCTTTAACCCTTTTTAACATAGTCATAAACCAATCAGCATGCATTTCCCATCCTGTGTCTATAAACATACTCAGTCAAACCTTTTTTCAAAGTTCTTAGTTTCTTTACATTGGGTTAGAACAAGTTCTTTTAATTCCCAGAAGTTTCTTATCATCCACCTTCTGAAGCCTACTTCAGATAATAGGACACAGTCCTTTTCCATGAGGGCTTGTTCCATTGCTGATGAGGAACTGCAATCCCCTGTAGAGGGAGAGGGGTTCTGATTTTGGGTATGCTCGGCCTTCTTAGGCTGGTTTTTTCCCTTTATTATAAATTTATCCATCTGTCGTCTTTACAATTACAGCCTTTCTAATTAGGTTTCTGAGTTGACGTCCAATTTGTTGATTCCCAGTGCTGGGATTCAAGCAACCCACTGCGCTGGCCAAAATAGCAGCAATAAGACTGATGGTGCTCTTCTGCCCAGGAATCTCTGGTCTGGCTTACTTCTTTGGTTTGATGAAATGCTGAAAAGAATAGACAATATAGAGAGGAATATAAATGAACTAACGGAGTTGAAAAATACAACACGAGAACTTAGTGAAATATGTACAAGTTTAAATAGGATATCAGAGGTCGAAGACCAACTTAAATAAAATGACAAGACAAGAATAGAGAAAAAAGGATGAAAAGGAATGAGCAAAGTCTCCAAGAAATATGGGACTATGTGAAAAAAACCCAATCTACGTTTGATTGGTGTACCTGAATGTGATGGAGAGAATGAATCCAAGCTGGAAAATACTTTTCAGGATATTATCCAGGAAAATTTTCCCAATCTAGCAAAGCAGGACACTATTCAACCCCAGGTAATACAGAGAACACCACAAAGATATTCCTCAAGAAGAGCAACCCCAAGGCAAATAATCGTTAGATTCACCAGTATCGAAATGAAGGAGAAAATACTAAGGGCAGCCAGAGAGAAAGGCCAGGTTACCCATAAAGGGAAGCCTATTAGACTTACAGCAGATCTCTCAGTGGAAACCCTACAAGCCAGAAGAGAGTGGGGGCCGATATTCAACATACTTAAAGAACAGAACTTTCAGCCTAGAATCTCATATCCTGCCAAACTAAGCTTCACAATTGAAGGAAAAACAAAATCTTTTATGAACAAGCAAGTACTCAGAGATTTTATTACCACTGGGCCTGCTTTACAAGAACTTCTGAAAGAAGCATTATACATAGAAAGGAACAACCAGTATAAGCCTTTCTAAAAATATACCAAAAAGCAAAGAGCATCAACATAAAGAAGAATTTACATCAATGAATGGATAAAATAGCCAGTTAACATCAAATGGCAGTAACCCTAAATTTAAGTCGACTAAATCCCCCAATCAAAAGATACAGCCAAAACCTAATGGTATATCCAAAGATACACAAAGACTCAAAACAAAGCGTTGGAGAAAAATTTACCAACCAAATGGAGAGCAAAAATAAATAAATAAACAAAAAGCAGGAGTTGCAATTCTCACATTTGATAAAATAGATTTCAAAGCAACAAAGATACAGAGGTAAAATTATCAATGCAACAATAAGAGATCTTAATACCCAGATATATAAGACCCATAACGAGATTTAGACTCAACGAGACAGAAAATTAATAAGGATATCCAGGACTTCAACTCAGATCCGAAACAAGTGAACTCAATAAATATTTATAGAGTTCTCCATTTTAAATATGCAAAATATTGATGGGCCATTATTAATACCCATTTTTAAGAATAAAGCAATATTCCTGTTCTCTCTCCCTCTTTTTCTTCCTCTTTCTTCCTCTCCTTCTCTCCTTTACTTTTCAACATCCTAGTTCCTCACCTCTACTCAATACATTCCTCTGAACACCTGATTCCTTGTGATTCTCCCATCCCACTGAAACCTCCAATCCATTAAAAAAAAAAAAAAAAAAAAAAACCAAGGGTGAAAAAAAAAAAATTTACCTAAGTCAGACTGGAAACTCTGCCACTTCCCAGGGTGACCTTGGAAAAGATACTTAAGCCTACTGGATTTCAGTTTTCTCATCTGTCAAATTGGGTTAATGATGGCAACAATTTCATAGGATCCTTGTGAGGATTAAATGAGTAATGCATAAAAAACCTCAAAGCATCGCTTGCCATATATATGAGTTATTGCTAGTCTTATTTTTACACTTATAATTGACTTTTTTCCATTTTCTATTGCCATCATACTGCTATATGACACACAACCACAAACCTCAGTACAATAAGAAGGTTCATACTCAACCATCCAACAGCTGGGGGATGTAAGATAGCCTTCTTGTTTGCTCACATGCCTGGGGTTTGACTTACTATTAAAAAAAAAAAACAACCATACTCAAGTCAGTAGAGTGATATGGTTTGACTGTGTCCCCATCCAAACCTCATCTTGAATTGTAGCTCCCACAATTCTCATGTGTTGTGGGAGGGACCCAGTGGAAGGTAATTGAATCATGGGGGCGAGTCTTTCTTGTGCTATTCTCATGATTTTGAACAAGTTTCATGAGATCTTATGGTTTTATAAAGGGGAGTTCCCCTGTACAAGTTCTCTTCTTTTGCCTGCTGCCATGTGAGATGTGCTTTCACCTTCCATCATGATTATGAGGCCTCTCCAGCCACGTGGGACTGTGAGTCCAATAAACCTCTTTCTTTTGTAAATTGCCCAGTCTAGGTATGTCTGCATCAGCAGCATGAAAGCAGATTAAGAGAGGGAGAGATGGCCTAACTTCAGGGAAGAAACAGCCTGACTTGGGGGAAGATAATCTGTTCTTCTTGTCCCCTCTCCAGCTCCCCTCTCCACTGAGAGCCATTTTTATCAGTCAGCAAAACTTTTCTCCACTCTTTTCACCCTTCAATGTCCAGAATATCCTCATTCTTCTTGGGTAGAGTACAAGAACTTGGGAGCCATGGAACATGGGTACAAGCTATAACGCAGGTGAGCTGGAGGATGCCAGTGTGACCAAGCAAGGCGAAGGTGGGGTGTTGTCAGCGGTCCACAGCTTGCAAAGTGACTGAGAAGAAAAATCCTGCATCATTATTGTATAGCTCTAAAAGATAAGCACGTATATTTTCAATTTAACTGATTATCATTACATCTAAAAATTTGTTGAAATTGTCATATATACACTGTTCAAATTCCCTATGCTGTTTGTTTCTTTAAGATTGAAAAAAGGACCATAGATTGTGATTTTATTATGTCTCATTAGTGTCATTTAATTTATTTTTTATATTTTTTATTTTTATGAGTACATAGTAGGTGTAGGTATTTACAAGGTTATGAGATATTTTGATATAAGTATACAATGTTTAATAATCACATCAGGGTCATTTAACAAATAGGTTTCCAATCCCTCTATTTCTTTCTCTGCCATTTATTTGTGAATGAAACTGGTTATTTGTAAAGAAGAGTTTCCCATAGTCTTCTGGTGTTGTCCAACAATTTCCTCTGTCTCATTAGTTCCTATAAGTTGGTAGTTAAATTTAAATTCAGCTTTGTGGGCTTTTTTTTTTTTTGGCAAGAGTAGCTCAGAGATGGCATTTGTACTTCAACCAGTTGGTTTAAGTCTTTTTTTTTTTCTTTTTTATGTTAATAGTCACTGATTATCATGGCCTCATTACAATCTTTCCTTTGATGGCAATATTCTAACTGTTATTTATTTATTGGTTGGAATAATATGAAAAAAAACTTGCCCTCATCATCCATTTGTTTACTTACTTTATGTTAGAGTCAATATAAAAGAGGCAGGATGAATATTTGATTTAAAAAAATATATAAATTATGTATTAAATATTTATAAATAAATTATATATGTATTTACAATGTATATATAAATTATGTGTAATTATTATAATAGTTTATTATATATATGTATATACACATTTAAATATATTTAAATATATCTTTTTTGTAAATATATATATACACACACTCATACACATTTTTAAAATTGAGGTGGTTTCCTAACATTCTCAAAGGATAGCTGTTGATTCCAGTTTAAAGTTTTTCTAATTCTACTGGAAGAGTCTTTACCATTTCACTGCAGATATCCCAGTACAGGCCTGCTCTTGGAGGTTCTGGATACTTACTCTACAGGGCTTCCAAGTTCAAAAATGCCAGCACCATCTAAGCAGTACCTCTTCTTCAGAGTTCTGAGTCCAATTTTCTGGACTTTATGCTTCCAATTTCTAATAATTGTAACTTTCCTCCTTTATTTTCCTGGTCATAGGTAGTGGTTGTTTTCTGTCATTACTACTTCTGTAAAATCATGGTATTCCTATTTTTTTCTAGTTAAATAATTTCATTTAAAAAAATCTGAATCCTAGAATAATTTTGAACGAATCCTGTCAATGGTGACAGACATTGAAACAGTTTATTTATTTTTCCTATGGTTAATTAGTTAGCTCAAAACTAATTATTAAAAAGTCAAGGTTTTCCTGGATATTGATTTTTCTTTTAAATGGATTTTTATAATCAACATGTCATGCTCCAGACACAAGCATTTATTATATGATAAAGGCCATATTTAAATCAGTGGGGGACAAATTATTGTAGCTGGGATGAAGAAGTGTTGCTGCTGTGACACTCACAGGAATTGTAGGCAAGACAGGAAGTCTATCACAATTTTATTTTCCCCTAGTGGCTCCAATTTTGCAATAGTGCCTCCTGCAGACAAAATAAGAAAAACCAGTAAGCAAACAGAAATGCAGTTGGATGTGTCCCAGTATGCATACCCAGTCAGTTATAGAAGGGCCAGTTTTGAAGCTGAGACACAAGAGTTTAATAACTGTATATTTATAGTCTCCTGCAATTACAAAAAAGTGTTGCTACGTGGGTAACATTGTACATATAATTTTTCATATATTTACCAGATTTTGAGATAGATTCCTCAAAATGAGATTGCTGGGACAAAGGTTAATTGCAGAATACTGAGAAATTCTCCTCCTGGGATAGTTGTCATTTTGCATTTCCAACATTAATTATGACAGTGCCTGTATTCGCTCAGCCTCATCAACATGTATTGTCAAACTTAGGAATTTTTACCAATCTGACGGGTGAGAAAGAGTATATCGGTTTAGTTTTAATTAGCACATCCTGTTGTTATGAGAGAGTTGTATTTACATATATATGTATTATATGTATATAATATATATAATACATTTACATGTATATGTATTATATGTATAATATATACATATAATACATATACATATATATGTATTTCTTTTGCATTTCTATTTGCATTTCTTTTTTCAGTGAACTGTTTTTATCTCTTTTGCTCATTGGTCTTTTCCTTCTCTATTTTCAGAAAGCTTATGAATATTAGGGATAGTAACTACTTTAATTGATATAATTTGTAAATGCTTTTTCCAATTAATCATTTGTGTTTTTAACTTTGCTTATTTTTTTGCAATGTAAAAGTCATTTCTAATATGATTGATCAATATTTTGTTGCATCTGAATTTTGACTCATAATTAGTACATTTTCCTCAGTCTTGCGTTTTTCCGTATTTTCTTGACGTTGCATAATTTTTTTTTTATTTAGAGCTCTAAACCAGTTGGAATTTATGCTTACACAATGTTAGAAATAAATACAATTGTATCTATTTTCCCTGTCTCACCATTACTTATTAAAAGTTCATCTCCTTCCCCCTGTTTAATGTTGCCACATTTCTACTTGCAGTAAGTCTATGTATGCATTGTCTATTCTATCATGCTGGCTTCTATTTGCACAATAATAATTTAAATACAGAGACACTGCAAAAAATGTTTTAATAACTAATGGAGTTATCCTTTTTCTGATTTTCATGTCTGTATTAATTTGTTCTTTTAAATAAAGTTTGTAATTAACTTCCCACACTCCAAAGGAAAAAAAAAGTTAGTATTTTTCTTGGACAAGCTTTAACGCTATCAATCAACTTATGGAAGATTAAAGTCTATGTGATATTAAAGCTCCCTATCCAAAAACATGATATGTGCTTTCATTTGTTTATAAACACAAACACACACAAATACACATTCGCTGGACATTAAGTTCTCATGTACGCATTCTATTGGTTTATTTTCTCTTTTGTAAATCATATTTTTTTATCCTTATCCTCTTTTAGAAGATTCATTTTATGATTCTCATACCACCCACAAATTATGTTGTTTCTCTATTAATTCTTTTTATTTTGCTTATCTATAATGACACCATCTGCAAATAGAGATTAATTCTTACTTTCCAATTCCTATGCCTCTATGTTTTCTATTAACTAATATTGTAAGCTAATATCTGTAATAAAATGTTGAATAGTAATAGAAATAGAAAAGACATTTGCCTTGTACCTGACATGAAGGGGAAAGTCTCCAGTGTTTTCCCATTAGGTAAGAGACTGAATTTCAGACAAGATGTGTATGTATCTGAATGGGCATACATGCACACAAAAATAAAAGTCATAGATTTTTATTTTTAAAGCATAATAGATTTTAAATATTGTCAAATCTTTATGCATATATGATTTATTTCCATATTAATAAAATTGATTACATATGTGTGTGTGTGTGTGTGTGTGTGTATTTTTTTTTTTTTTTTGAGGAAGAGGAGGAGTCTTGCTCTGTTGCCAGGCTGGAATGCAGTGGCAAGATCTCAGCTCACTGAAACCTCCACCTCCTGGATTCAAACAATTCTCCTGCGTCAGCCTCCTGAGTAGCTGGGACTACAGGCACACGCCACCACACCCAGCTAATTTTTTTTTTTTTTTTTTTTTTTTTTTGTATTTTAGTAGAGACGAGGTTTCACCATGTTTGCCAGGATGGTCTCCATCTCCTGACCTCCTGATCTGCCCACTTTCCTCTCCCAGAGTGCCGGGATTACAGGCATGAGCCGCCGCACCCAGCCCTAAAATGGATTATATTAATTTCTTTGTTAATATTCAACTATCCATACATTCCTAGAGTTTGTTTGTTAACATTTGACTATCCTTGCATTCCTGGAATTTGTTTGTTAATTTCCTGGAATCCAAGAATAGTTTGATAATCAAATGGTCATTATTTATTATTCTAATATTAAGAAATGAGATTCGATTATTATTTTATTTTGAAACAATCTGTATAATGTTTATTATCAATAATATACTTGCTTCCTGATATAAATTTGAATTTTTCTTTATTACTTCTGTTCTAGAATAGTTTAGACAGTCTTACGATTTTCTTATTTTCAAAAGTTTGGCAAAATTCTCCTCTGGACCCGTTTGGGTTTATCATTGGGTTTTGTTTTGTTTTGTCGAATAATCTCATTAAGTACTTCCTCTATTTATCCTACAGTAATTATGTTTGGACTTTATACGTTTTATGATCATTTCATTTTAATAAACGTATTTTGCTAGGAAATTACTCTTCCCTCTAAACCAAAATCTCCACATTTCCCTCACCCCCAGCCCCTGGCAACTACCACTTTAAACTGTGCTTCCATGCAACTTTTTAAGATTTCACATGTAAATATAGTTCTTTTTCTTAAATGGTAAATTTGCTATTTAATTTGCCATTTTGTATTCAGTGTAAAATAAGGGTGCAGTTTCTTTTCATGCATGTAGATGTCCAGTTTTCCTTTGACTATTAAAGAGAGTATCCCTTACTCATTGCATATTCTTGTAACTCTAATGAAAGATTAGTTAACCATATATGTGTGGGTTTACTTCTGGGGTCTCTAATCCATTGGTCTGTGTGCCTGATTTTATTCAAACAGTATGTTTTGATTATCTACAAGTTTGTAATATAGTTTGAAATCAAGAGGTGTGATTCTTATTCAGCTATGTCTTTTCTCAAAATTGCTTTAGCTATTAAAGGTCTTTTGTGGTTTCATGTGAATTTTAGGATTATTTTTCTGTTTCTCTGAAAATTTCATTGGAATTTTGGTAAGAATGACACTGAATCTCTAGATTGCTTTGAGCATTATGAACATTTTAATAATATTAATTCTTCTAGTCCATAAAAATAGGATATCCTCCCTTTTATTTTTATCTTGTACAATTACTTTTCAAGCTGTTTTACAGTTAAATATTTATTTTATCTAGATTTTCAAATATATTTGCATAGAGGTATGCATAATAATCTGTGGTATCTTTCCTTCAGTTGAGAAGGAAACATTACCATTTCTAATTTTCTGTATTTACTCCCTTTACTTTTTAAAAACATGACTCTAGTTGTTTGTTTAGTCTAGTTGATAATTTCAAATAACAGGGTTTACTTTTGGATTTACGGTTAGTTCTTAATGGTGTCCTGTTTGCTACACATTTCAGTTTTGGAGTCAGTTCTGCTTTCTTTCTGTTTGTATAGTCCTTTCTAAAATTTTCTTGTTCCTAGCAGTTGAGTATTTAATACACTTTTCATTTTTGTTGTTATAGGTATTTATATAATCTGTAATTTTTCTCTAATATCTAACTTTGCTATATCCCATCAGTTCTGAATACTGAATTCTCATGATCCTTTATTGTTTAGGTCTGAAATCTTAGTATATTCTCTTCAACCCAACAGTCATGTGATGGTTAATTTTATGTGTCAACTTATGGAGTCATAGAATACAGAGATATTTGGTCAGACTTTATTCTGAGTGTGTCTATGAGGGTGTATTTCAAGGAAATTAATGTTGAGATCAGTAGAGGGAGTAAAGCAAATTGCCCTCCCCAGTGTGGGTGGATTTCATACAATCTGTTGAAGTCTGAACAGAACAAAAAGCCTGACAGTCCCATGAATAAGAAAGAACTCCTCCTACTGACTGTTGAACTTGGACATAATCCTTTCTGATCTTTGGGCTCAGCCTGAAACATCAGCTTTTCTTGGGTGTTTGGCCTCTGGATTTTGAATTGAAACTTATATCATATGCTATCTTGGTTTTTAGGACTTTTGACTTGAATTGGAACTATTGTGTGCTCTCCTGGATTTCCAGCTTGCCACCTGCAGGTCTCAAGACTTCTTAGCCTCCACAATGGTGTCAGTCAATTTGTTAAATATATCTCTTTCTATATGTACATATATATATATGTACATATATATATATATACACACAAATACATATATGCATATACAATGTATATGTATTTGTATGTGTATTACATATGTGTGTATGTATATATAATGACCCTCCTGGGTCTCCAACTTGCCACCTGCAGATCTGGGGACATCTTAGGCCCCATTATTGTGCCAATTTATTACAACAAATGTCTTTCTATAGACACAAGCTACATACATATATATGTATGTGTATATATACTCTATGCATATATGTGCATTATATATGCATATATAAATCTATGTATAGAATACATATGTATTCTAATATGTGTGTGTGTGTGTGTGTGTATGTCAATTTTCACAATGCTACAAATACCTGAGACTGGGTAATTTATTAAAAAAAAGAGGTTTAGTGACTCAGTTCCATACGTCTGGGGTGACCTCAGGACAACTGCAATCAAGGAGAAAGGGGAAACAAGCACATCTCACATGACAGCAGGAGAGAGAGAGTGTGTGAAGGGGGAAGAGCCCATTATAAAACCATCAGATTTCATGAGAACTCACTATCACAAGAACAACGTGGGGGAAACTGCCCATATAATTCCATCACCTCCTACCTGGTCCTTCCTTTGACATGTGGGGATTATGGAGATTACAATTCAAGATGAGATTTAGGTGGGAATACAGAGCCAAAACATATCAATGTATAATAGGTACATGCACACACACACACACACACACACACACACACACACAGTGGTTTTGTTTCTCTGAAGAACCTAATACAAGTTGCTTAACAGAGTTTTTGTTGTTGTTTTCAAATTACAGGTGGAAGGAGCTGTTTTATAATTTTTGATTTTTTAATTGCAGTATGTTCAAATAATGGTATTTATATTTCAACTACACATGCACATAATTTTGTTGTTTAGAAATTCTATAACTATATTGTTTGGGGGCAATGTTAGAACATGATCTGCTTTGGCTTTAAAAATGTGCAACTCTCCTTTCAGTCATTAATGTTTTTTATTTGTCTTTCAGTCTTCTGTTTTATGAAAATCATGTCTATGTTGTATTCAACCTACTGCTCTAAACTGTTTGCTTAAACAGAATGGAAAATCAGAGAGAAATAAACTTCTATTTTTTAAGAATACATTTCTGGTCTCTCTATTCGACTTCACTTTACTGTATATAACTAATCATAGACAGACCTATCAAATTTGTAGCTTCAGAGAGAGACTGGCTCAGTGAAAAGATACCTTCCTCAAATGATCAGTTATACCCAATGAAAATAAAACATGTCTAGTATTTGGGACTAAGTCATAAAAGAAGATGCTTTCTGTCATTTTGCCACTTTTTTCCCTACAATCACTTTAAACTCTAATAATTCAATTCCACAAAGTAGTAACTTGTATTCTTAGGGCATTCATAACATAATCCAGAATTTACTAATTTCTAAAGGGTAAGAAATGCAAACTATTAGCTGAATGACTATATAAATGAGTAATATTTAAGACCAAGTGAATAATATTGCTTAAAATTTTTATATATCAGATAAATTCTACAAATAATATATTTATCTTTTTACAAGTCTATTTCAGAAAAACCACTATTCTAAATTTCCTCATATCATAAAATTGGTCACGTTTAAGGTGTATAACATTTAGCAAATAAAGAAAATACGAGCAGGGTGCAGTTGCACACTTCCATAATCCCAGCACTTTGGGAGGCTGAGGCAGGCAGTTCTTTTGAGGTCAGGAGTTTGAGACCAGCCTAGTCGACATGGCAAAGACCTGTCTCTACTAAAACAACAAAAAAATTTAGCCAGGTGTGGTGGTACACATCCATAATCCCAGTTATTTGGAAGGTTGAGGCATGAGAATCACTTGAACTCAGGAGGCAAAGGTTTCAGTGACCCCGTATCACACCACTGCTGCACTCTAGCCTGCGTGACAGAGAGAGGCTCTGTAAAAAAAAAAAAAAAGAAAAGAAAAGAAAAGAAAAGAAAACAGAAAATTCTCTTTTAACCAAAAAAATTGAAAAATTGAAACTGACCAAATTTCAATGTGGTTCCATCAAGATACAGTAAAATGATTACTATTTTTTTAATTTTACAAAATAATTACCGTGTTCATCAAATACATTTCTTGTTGTCACAGTAGGAACATAACAGAAGCATAATTCAAATGTATTTGCATTTCAGATATAGTATTTTAAAAATACACGGACAAATTGAATATACACATATACCAGAGAACTGAGCAGTTACTTACCAGTAATTAACTTATGAATAACTTTTCTGAAATGGTGTGGGGTCAAAAGTCCTATCCCATTCAATGGGGGATGATAACCTCCATTGCTTTTGTAACCTTGAGTAGTAATGTATGGAATTACTGGAACTGTTAAATTGTAGACAATTTAGGGAACTTACGGGATACAAAAACTTAGGATTGTCTGTGAATCTAATCACCATTTTCATTACATCAGTTGATACAGTAATAATATACTGTAGTGACTGCTCTATTATTATAGTTGAAAGAGTTAAATACTCAAGTTCAGCCAGGGATGGTGGCTCACAATCCCAGCTACTTGGGAGGCTGAGGAAGAAATATCACTTGAGCCCAGGAGGCATTCAAGGCTGCAGTGAGATATAATTGCACCACTGCCCTCCACCCTACATGACAGAGTGAGACCTCATCTCTATAAACAAAGAAAAAGAAGTTGGAGAAATTTAAGGTTTTAGGTTATTCCTAGGAATGCTTGTCTTACATACCAGTATTTGAATGTTTCATCGAGACAGAAAGGTGGGGATAAATACAATGTGTTTAAAATTTGTAGTAACTGCGAAGCTCATTTGCTTACCTGGGGAAAATTTTAAGCAAAAATTTTTAAAGTGCATTTTATTAATGTGCACATGGCCTATAAATCTTTAGTTATTTCCTTAAAATTAACAGTCATTTGATAAATTATATAATCAATTCAATTACAGATGCCTAAAACACTTTAATAAATACCTATGACTTCTTAACCCACATTTTTTTCTACCAGTTTATTTCCCTGCCTATTTTTGAAAAATCAAACTCTGCATATATTCATCTAAATTTGTCATACCTGCAGTACTCAGCATGTGTTGCAGCAAAAATAGTTTTAAAACTGCTTAATTTTAATATTATTTCTATGGTACTATAGTGGAATCACATCATATATGTATTTAATTAATTCGATTCAACTATAGAGGCTTTGTGACAAAGAGATAGAGACAGTGGAAAGGCAAACAGAAAGGCAGAAACTAAGGGGGCTGAAATACAGATATAGAATCACAAAGACAAAAAAGGACAGAAAAAATGTATAAAGGGCTGAAAATTCCATCTATTTTTCTGCTCAGTAAGTCTACATGCTCCTTGGTTGCAACTTGCTGTCATAAAAGGGCACATCCTCACACTCTGTGAGTACACTGTCCAATTACATCCATCATGTATATGCCTTGGCAAATGTATATTACTGTATACATTTCATATATGCAAAAAGAAAGCTATGTTAAAATTATATGCATAATTTACAGGTGTAATTTAAGATAATATTTAAAGAATAATTTTTACCTTAACAGGTTTATTTTTAGAGTCCAATCCTACAAAACGAAGAAGTTGTTTCCCTTACCCCATTCATGTGATCCAAGCTCTAAACAATGCTAAAAATGAATTTTTGGAGATTATCCAAATTTTGAACTAGGACTAGTCTTTGTATTATCAAAGTTAAATATAGAGCTCTTTATATTACAGAACCATGGCATTAATATTTAAGTACCACCCCTTAATAATGATTCCTTACAAAGCTGAAACCATCATCAACATTATCATCATCCTTATCATCAATACTTCCTTTACTCAATTATTCATTTCACCAGGTAAAAATTTAGGATTACCTATTAAGCATTTGTTTTAACTAAATTCTGTAAATCAGGTATTCCCCTCAACGTTATAATAAGAAAATGGGAGTGATAAGCCAGTTAGCTAAGGGGCTGAATTAGCCTCTGAACACAGATTTTTCTGAATCCAAAGTCCATACTATTTTAGGAAGTTGTCTTTAATGCAAAAATCTAGAAAGAACAATATGTAAAAAGAGTAACAGAACATTGTTTTCAAAACTGTATTCAACTTTATTTCTGTAGTTGGCATCACATTTACCATTTAAATATTCTTATTTTTGAAGTAGTTTAAAAACTCTCCTGCATATATTATCCAATAAAATATCTATATACTTCTTTCTTCTTGTTGTTATATTTGTCAGACACCCATCATTTATGGCTGTGTGTCTGATTGGAAGATCTTTCATTTCAAGAATGTGAAATGTTTCCATGGAGATCAGCTTGAGATAGCCCAGTGACGAGCTTCTTAGCTATAATTTCACATTGGTTTCTATGGTTTCCAGATAGGGGAAGAAAATGAAGTTGCAGATTTTTTTGTAATGTAAAAGGTTATTGGAAAATAAGAGATGCTGCTCAAATTAATGTCATCACCTAAGGAAAACAACTGCTGTTACTGCAAAATGTGAGAGATTTTATGACGTATGTTACGCATGTATGCACTTTTCTGCACTTGTAATAAATGAGGAACTATCATGATACTTGAATAATTTCCCAAGTTAGCAGACACAGGTTTAAAACAGGTTCTAATAAACATGTTTTTGCAATGGTTACTAATAACTGGCTTGCTATCTCCTCTTCATTTTCCTCACATCACATCCTGATGTCACACAGTGCGTTTGTTAAGTCAGTAAAGAATATAAGTAAAATTCCACAACAGAGATATATCTCTTTATCCATTGTCAACACATGAGACCAACATCCATACAATTTTTTGGATAGATCTTACTGTTAGTGATGAAGCTGTGAACCAGTAAATACTAAACCTAACATGCAAATTCCATTAAAGTGGCCAAACATAAATCGTACTGATCAAACACACAGCCTCATTTTGGCCTTATTCTCCAGCCTAATTCTTTTACTTACCGATCCCTCCAATAGCTGGCATGCAGATGCACTATCTAACCACTTACCATCATCACTTAGCATGAAATCAAGATTGTCTTGTTGGAGGAAGTATGTGAAATTCTCAATGGAGCAGTAGACTAAAAGGCAAGAGATGTGGATTCTATTTCTATCTCTATTTTTCAGTGACTTCCATGTCACTTAACCAACCTATGGCTATTACGGGTATGCATATATTCAATAGGGTAAATGACCAGATTACAGACTTAATAGGATTACTGTATATTTCAAATGTGAAAAACATTTAATCTATTAACAACTGTCACGGCACATTAATATTGAAAATTTTAACTTTCCTCTTTACACTTATTATTCACACTTACCTGCTGTGCAATAGCAAAACATTGCCCCAATAGCATAGTTTTTCCAAATAAAGGAAGAACACATGTCAAAATGAAGCTTTTCGGTAACTGTCAAATAACACGTCATAATAATAATACATAATAATATAATTTTTCAAGAAGTGTGTGGGATAATATAACATTTACATTGTAGCTGGTAATTTGAAAAACTTATTCAAAAGTTAGTTTTCAGATACATACAGAATAGCAAAATGGCTTGCATTTTTATAATTTTTATATTTTACGTATGGCCTGAATATAATTTCCAGTGAGAAAGGTTAGAAACAGTAAAAATCGACCGGGCGCGGAGGCTTATGAGGCCAAGGCGGGGTGGATCACCTGAGGTCAGGAGTTTGAGACCAGCCTGGCCAACATGGGAAACACCATCTCCACTAAAAATACAAAAAATTAGCTGGGTGTGGTGCTGTGCGCCTGTAATCCCAGCTACTCCGGAGACTGAGGCAGGAGAATCGCTTGAACTGGGGAGGCAGAGGATGCAGTGAGCTGAGATTGTGCCACTGCATTCCAGCCTGGGCAACCGAATGAGACTCCATCTCAAAAAAAAGAAAGGAGAGAGAGAGAGAGAGAGAGAGAGAGAGAGAGAGAGAGAGAGAGAGAGAGAGAGGAAAGAAAGAAGAAAGAAAAAGAAAGAAAGAAAATTTAAAAAATTCAACATCTAAGTTTGATTATAAGAAATCTGTGCACTGGGTGCAGTGGCTCACACCTGTAATCCTAGCACTTTGGGAGGCTGAGGAGGGCAGATCACGAGGTCAAGAGATCAAGACCATCCTGGCCAATATGGTGAAACCCCATCTCTACTAAAAATACAAAAAATTTAGCCAGGCATGGTGGCACATGCCTGTGGTCCCAGCTACTCAGGAAGCTGGGGCAGAAGAATCGTTTGAACCCAGGAGGCGGAGGTTGCAGTGAGCTGAGATTGCCCCACTGCACTCCAGCCTGGTGACAAAGCAAGACTCCGTCTCAAAAAAAAAATCAGTGGCCAAAAATTTAGACAGGATAATAATTTTAAGCATATATGTACTCCTAAAATAATTTTCATCTTAAAAATACAGATGTGTAGGCCAAGTGTGGTGGCTCATGTCTGTAATCCCAGCACTTTGGAAGGCTGAAGTGGGTAGGTCACTTGAGGTCAGGAGTTAGAGATCAGTCTGGCTAACATGAAGAAACCCCCATCTCTATTATAAATACAAAAATTAGCCAGGCATGGTGGTGCACGCCTGGATCTCAGCTACTTGGGAAGCTGAGACATGAGAATCCCTTTAACATGGGAGGCAGAAGTTGCAGTGATCTGAGATTCCAACACTGTACTCCAGCCTAGGCAATAGAGTGAAACTCTGTCTCAAAAAAAAAAAAGAAAAAACAGTTGTGTATATATACATGTATATCTATACCTATCTATCTACATAGACAGATATATAGATAAATACATATGCACATTTTCTCTCTCCACCCGACATGAACTTACATATATACGTATATAAATTCAAAGAGGTAAGACTTTAATCCTAATTTCAAATCAGAAAATATTCAAGATAAATTTAAGAGAGAAACTATCATTTAAAACACTCACTATGGCCAGTAATGGTGTCTCACACCTGTAATCTTAGCAATTTGGGAGGCTGGGGCCAGCAGATTCCCTGAGCTCAGGAGTTTGAGACCACCCTGAGCAACATGGTGAAACCTGTCTCTACTAAAAATACAAAAAAGTAGACGGCACGTGCCTGTAATCCGAGCAACTCAGGAGGCTGAGGCATGAGACTCACTTTAAACAACTGAGCCCAGATGGCACCACTGCACTTCAGCCTGGGCCACACAGTGAGACTGTTTAAAAACAAAAACAAGGCTGGGTGTGGTGGCTCACACCTGTAATCCCAGCACTTTGGGAGGCCAAAGTGGGTGGATCACCTGAGGTCAGGAGTTCAAGACCAGCCAGGCCAACATGGCGAACCCCTATCTCTACTAAAAATACAAAAATTAGCCAGATGTGGTGGTGGGCACCTGTAATCCCAGCTACTTGGGAGGCTGCAACAGGAGAATCGCTCGAACCCAGGAGGCCGAGATTGCAGTGAGCTGAGATTCCACCTCAAAAACCCAAACCATAAACAAAACAAAACAGAAAAACTCATTATATTCCATATGCATTTTGTATCCTCATTTGCTGGCTGATGGACTCTCTTAATAATCTTATTTCCTCCCAATCAACAATGACCTCCTGTCTTTTCTAGCTTCAGTTGAATCCTTCTTCAGAACTTGCAACTTATATATATGAAGAAAGACTGGTAGACAGTGTAACCTGCAAGTAAAAGAACAGATTCTAAAGCCAGAGAGATGTGAGATTGAGCCCTGACTCCATTGTTTATAAGCTGTGTGTCTGAGAAAATTTCATGTCACTTTGAACCTAAAATTTACAAGTATAACTTCCTATTATCAGCTGTCCAAAGAAGAAACAATTCAGATCTGATTTTACAAGATATACTGACCATACCTGAAAGCAGATAGTTTTAACTACGTAGTTTGACCCCAGGTTGGCCCTAAAGGAAAAGGAAAATTTTTCTGGTAGGTAGTGCGTTAAGTAATGCACATAGTTGTTCATTTTGCCTGAAAGGAGAGATGGCCAAAGATACAATTTTACAATGAGTCATGGGATACAGCCAATGGCTTGATAGGATGGTTGAGAAATTAGAAGAGACAGTATTCCAAAATGGGTGAAAATGGTCTGGGAATGGGTTGTGGAAACAGACTTCTCCAAATGGGCACAGAGTGGAAGATATTCGTGTTCCACATCAATGCTCAGCAAAAGGAAAATCAGCAGAAGAGTATCTCAATAATCAAGTGGACAAGATGACCCAACCTTATGTTCATCAGCTTTTTCAAGCAATCCTGTGTTTCCACAATGGCTCAGAGACAAAGTGACCATGTCAGCAGAAATGGAGGTTGGGCACAGGCTCAACAACATGGAGTTCCACTTATCAAGGCTAGTTTGGCTATAGCCACTGCTAAGTCCAAGCCTGCCAAATGGAAAGACCAATACTGTATCTCCATTTGGCACCATTTCTTGGGGGAAGGGTGTGGATCACGCAGCCATCAGTGTCAGGTTGATTCCACTGGACCATTTTCATTGTGGATAAGGCAGCACTTTGTTTCGCTTCGTGTGTAGATTTACCTACTTTCCCTAAAATTCTTCTTAAATATTGTCATCCATGGACTTGCAAAAATGTCTTATTCAGCATCATGGTATACAACGCATCATGGATTTTGGTGAAGAAATTCATTTTACAGCAGATGAGTGCAATAATGAGCTCATGTTTATGGGAGTTACTGGTATTGCCACACTTCCCATCAATGATAGAATGGAGTAATAACTTTTGAAATGTTAGTTACTGTAACAGCTCTGTAACACCACCTTGCAAAGCTAAGGTAATGTCTCCCAGAATGCTGAATATGTTCTTAATAAGCAAAAACTCATGGTGCTATATTCCTGGAGCCAGAATTTACAGATCTGGGAATCAAGAGGTGAATATGGGAGTGGGTCCTTTCACTATTAGCCCCGTAGTGATACACTAATGTTGGTTTCTTATTTCCATGATTGTTGGCTTTCCTAGTCTAGAAGTCTTAGGTGTCTACTACGGATCACAGCAATGGTGACATTAAACTGGAAATTCAGAGTGCCATCCTGAGAGTAAAGGGAGACAGTATGTTTTTAGTCTTATAAGGGAAGGTCGCCATCAAGCTAGTAGAAGTATGTGTTGAAACAGTCTTTGTTTGAAATATAAGTATGTTTAGAAAAGATATACACTGATAGGAAGTTGACACAGGGTAGGTTATTGTGGCTTTTGAGTGTCAACTTTGCTAAGCTTGAACTACTTACTCCCTTCCCTTTATAGTTTCAGATTAGAGTTGGCCACAAGAATGAAAAAAAAATGTCTGACATAGGATGAAAATGAAACATCAACCATTTTATATTTAGAAAGTGGGCGTAGATCACCAACACTGTGGCAGCTTATACAGTTTGTTGCTGATCTCTTGGCTTGCTGCACTGACCGCTATTCAAAATCCCACTAATTGTTCTCCTTCAACTTTTTAAAATTGTAGGCCAGTTGAATATGCAGCTCCATAGTGAAGGGCATCAACTTCTCTACAGGTCATCCATGTCATCTTAGATAGAGAAAGTGAGAAAAACGCACATATTCCAATTTGTATTCATGATTTCAGTATATCCTTCCCAATTCCAGTTGGTCCTAGCTCTTAGCTACTTCACATGCAGCTTCCTTTGCTGAGAACCATTCAACACCAGACATGGAGGTAATAGTACTGTAAAGAGTTCTCCAAACCATTACAGTTTGGAGAATGTTAGAAATACTGTAAATGGTCAATCCCTAACACCTACCAATTTCAGATCTTGGGGGAAACACAGAAGAACCTTCAAATAGTAAACATGGGGCCTAGGCATGTGCAATGATCTATATCTGGAGAATTAACAATGCTAGTATATAACAGAGGTTGAGAAAAAGACTGATTGAAATCGCTTATCCAGTAGCAGGAGGTGGTCTCCACTGCCAATCGTGGTAGATATCCCTTAGGGTAGTCTCCAGTGGTTTCTGCCATCAGGTAATCATGCCCTTGTATGACCTCCCCTTGTGTATCAGCTTGATTTGATGTCTCATTTGTAGTGAACAGAATGTGGTAGAGGTGACAGAATGTCACGTGTAAGATTAGGTTACAAAAAGCTCCTGTCTTGGGCACCCTCTCTCACTCTAAGGCATATCAGCTTCTATGTCCTTAGCTGTTCTATGGGAAGACCCACATGACAAAGGAATGATGTTCCAGTCACCATCTTGCAAGGTCATGAGGCCAGCAAACATTTTTTTGAGTGAGTTTAGATGTGCTTCTTCCCCCAGTTGTACCTTGAGATGATCACAGTCCTGTCTGACAGTTTGATTGTAGAAATGTCAGATCTTGAGCCAGAGGCATCCAACTAAGTCATGCTCAGATCTGACCCACAGAAATTAGAGATAATAAATGCTGAATTTTGGAATAATTTGCCAAACAGCAACAGAGAACTAATATGCTTTCCAATATTCACTGCAACCCACAATGATAAGCAAATTCATTATTTTCAGACTAATGGGGACTCTGAATTACCTAAAGCCACCTATTAATTCATTAATTCAACCTAATTGAATGTAATCAAGTCCTGTGATAAAGTTATAAAACAATTGCAAAACCTATGCTTTTATGGAGTTTTGTATGCAGACAATAAATAAGTAAATAAGCTAACTCTATCTTAAGTGTGGGCCGGGGACAATGGCTCACACCTGTAATCCTGGCACTTTGGGAAACTAAGGTGGGCAGATCACTTGAGGCCAGGAGTTTGAGACTAGCCGGTCAATATGGCAAAACCACATCTCTCCTAAAAAGACAAAAATTAGCTGGGCGTGGTGGTAGGCGCCGGTAATCCCAGCTACTCAGCAGGCTAAGGCAGGAGAATCACTTGAACTCAGGAGGCAGAGGTTGCAGTGAGCCGAGATCATGCCACTGCAATCCAGCCTGGGTGACAGGGTGACAGAGTGAGACTCCATCACAAACAAACAAATAAATAAATAAATAAATCTTAAGTGAGATTATGATAAGTAATATAGAAAAAAAGCAAAGAAGCAAGAGAGAGAAATTCAGGCCAAAATAAAGGCTGCAATTTTAGAAATGATAAAAGCCTCCTGAAGAGATGAATGAACAAAACCCAGAAAGGTATGAGGGAGTCATACAGAATCCAGAAGTGCATGCCAACTAGAGGGAGGAGCCAGTAGAAGCCTGTTGATGCAGAAGGTAAACTGGCCAGTGTAGCATTCAGGGGACCTTTCTAAGGACTTCAGCATTAACTCTGAAATGAAATCAGAATCAGGTTTTGAATGAAAATTCATATCACTTGACTATGTTTTAAAATGAAAGCTGGCTACTGAACTGAAAAATGATTGTGTGTGGTGGTCGGGGGCAGGTTTGGCAGGACAGAAACTGCAGAGACAAGAGGACTGGTTAGAAAGATTTTATAATAATCTCAGTGAGTATATTGGTTCAGACCAGGGTGGGAATGATGAAGGGCGTGAAAAAATGGTCAGTTTCTGAACACTGATGGTCCCCTACTTAGGACAGTTCAACCTATGATTTTTGATTTTGATAGGTTTATCTAGATGTAACCCTATCATAGATTGAGGAGCATCTGGACATACAGTAGTTCAACTTTTTGACTTTACAGTGGGCATATAGGGTATTAAATATATTTTCAATCTACAGCATTTTTAATTTGTGATGTGTTTACTGGGATGTAACCCCAAGTCAAGAAACATATGTACAGTTTAAAGGAAGATTCAACAGGATTTTCCAGTCAAATAATTTGTAAATTATATATGTGTATATATTCACTGAAAGATACCTGGTATAAATCATTAAACTAAAGGGATACATGTTTTATTAATCCTATATTCAAATATTTGCTATTACTAATCCACTGTAATCTATACCCACTGCTATTTTATGGCTTCCAGGTAATATACATATAAAGTGACCATTTGCAAAGACTTTTTAAACTTTTAAAACACATTTTATTTTTTTCAATTATGTTATATTTTAATAAGCAGCAGAGTGCTTACATGACAAGTTGTTTTTTTTTTTAAATAATTCTGTCATTACAACTGTGATGGTTACTGTTTTTTCCACTCTTTTGGGGTAACTCTGCCAACAGGGGATAGGTTCCATTCTATTCCAATCTGAGTAGTTGTAAACACCCATGCAGCAACACAGAAAGCAGTGCCACTGGCTAGCACAACATTACCATATTTGTCATGAAAATCTGGTGAGTGTTTTACGGGGCTCTTTCTTGCCATACTTTGCTGAATGCTTCGAATCTTGAGACTGCTTAGTGCATTTCTGGCCAAGGGAAACATCATGAAGGATTGCTGTTGACTGACACTACTTGTCTATTTCGTTGCAATGAGGCCTGAAAAAGAAAGAAAGAAAGAAACACACACTGACTTCCAATCTTCGTTCAATTCATCCCCCTCTGAATCTTTGGCGACATCACCCGTGGAGTGGTGGTCAGGAATGTGAGTTTTGATATAGGGATATCTGAATTTGAATCCCAGCTTTGCCACTGATTACTTAACCTCTTTTTACCTCAGTATAAGTGTTGTTAAGATTATGTGTGATAATCCAAAACAAGTCACCAACAACAAGGTAAGCATGCAATAAGTGTTAGTTTTTCTACTCATCACAAATATCCAATGCGTTGACTCCACAGGTAGACTGCAAACTTATTAACATGGCTGCAATAGCTATTTAAAATGATTCCCAACCAGTATCATTAGTCTAAAGATCACCCTTGTTTACTACAAACTCCTGGTTTTAGTCAGAATTACCAGAAATTCACAGAACATGCCATGCCTTCTCACTCTCCTCTTGTTCATTTTCTCCCTTCTGCTTAACTGCTTTCCTTCTGCTTCTTTATCTCTAATACCGGCCTTCCCATTCCTATAGGCAAAATTCTGCTTGCCTTTGAAATTCCACGCTAAAAGTTTCCACTTCTGTGAGGTCTTTTCCAAACCTTGCTAAATTGAACCAGCCTCTTTGTCTCTGGGTTACTGTACATTTTACAACTTTCTTTCCATAACACTTAACATTGAGGCATTATCTTTTTAAATAGATGTATTTTGGGGAAGCAGTTTTGGTTCACAGTGAAATTGAGCAGAAGGCATGGAGAGTTCCCATGTATCCTGATTCTATACACCCACAGCCTCCCTAGCTGTCAATATCTTCAACCAGAGTTGTACATTTGTTAGAATGTACATTGACATATCATTATTACCCAAAGTCCATGATTTACATTAAGGTTCACTCTTGATGTTATACATTCTATAGGTTTTAACAAATGTATGATATGTATCCATCACTTTAGTATCATACAGAATAGTTTCCGTGCCCTAAAAAGCCCTTTGTGTTCTACCTATGTTACTGAAATACCAAAGGTTCAGTCTCAGTCCCACTGCTCAGTGCATAGAACGCCAGTCACTTGAGATGCCAAGTACTGACAAGGAAGAAGGTTTTAATCAGGTGCTGCAGTGGAGGAGATGGGAACTCAGTCTCAAATCCAACTCCCTGACTGACTGAAACCAGGGCTTTATACAGCAGGCAAGGAATGTAAAAATGTGTAAGAAAACAGGCATTTGGGAGGAGCAAGGAAGCACTCATGGTGAACGATGGGTCAGGCATCTGGTGTGGTGACCTGGTTTCAGTTCTTTGATACTTTTTGTAAGAGCCCTAACATCGTTTCCTGAGGAAGGAACTCAGATAAAACAAAACTAAGTTTCAAGCTTTTTAACACCAAAAGGGTCAATTTCTACGTTTATCAAAAAAAGCGGTTGATGAGTTAATGGTTCGGTTTCACCTATTCATCTCTCTGTTTCGACTTACCCCTGGCAACCGCTGATCTTTTTAATGTCTCCACAGTTTTCTTTTTTTTTCCAGAATGTCATATAGTTGTAGTCATATGGTATGCCTATTCAGATTGGCTCCTTTCACTTCAAAATATACTTTTAAAGTTCATCCATACCTTTTTGTGGCTTGACAGTGTCTGGATGTGCCATAATTTATTTATCTCTTCTTTTACTGAAGAAAATCTTGATTGCTTCCAAGTTTCAGCCAGTATGAATACAACTGCTGCTGGCATAAACATCTGTGGGCAGGGTTTAATCTGAATATATTTTTAACTAATTTAGGTAAATATCAAGGAGCATGATTGCTAAATCACATGGTAATAATACATTTACTTTTGTAAAAAACTGTCTAACTGCTTTCCAGAGTGGCTGTATCATTCTGAATTCCCATCAGCATTGAATGAGAGTTTCTGTTGCTCCACATCCTGGCCAACATTTGGTATTGTTAGTGTTTTGTATTCTGGGCATTCTAATAGGTAAATAGGTGCTTCATTTGCAGTTCCCTGATATAAAACATCCAGCATCTTTTTATATGCTTATTTGCCATCTTTATCTCCCCTTTGGGAACTGTCTGTTTCAGGCCTTTTGCTTATTTAAAAAAATCAGATTGTTCATTTTCTTATGGTTGAATTTTAAGAGTTCTTTGTATATTTTGGATAACAGTTCTCAATTAGATATGGATTTTGTAAATACTTTCTTCAAGCCTGTGACTTGCCTTGTGATTCTCTTAAGGAATTATCTTTTTATTCTCCTCTGATAAACTGCAAGTTCTCCACGAGCAAGGGAGGTGACTGCATATAAAGTAGCTGACACAAAAGCATAAAAAGATCTTTTTAAAACCAATCTGAAATATAAATGAATACTGGTATCCTCATAAGAAGCTTAAATGAATACCAAGAACAAGTCAAAATATAATAAAGTTAGGTATGCATTTCATAATAACCAAAATTATTTTATTTCTTAATTAGTTACAAGAAATCTGGAAGTAGAAACATAAAATACTTCTTTCAATTTCTCTTCCTGTGTGCAGATAGCATTGTCTTCAACAATTACATACGTTAACTGTATCCCAAATATAGGCAACCAGGATATGAAAGGCCCTGAGGTCAATACTTGTAAGTTAGAACTATTCACTGAGATTTTCCAGCTCAGAAGACTTTATTCCAACTTTGAAAACAAGACCCTAAGGTTCTCTTTTATTTTCTACCATATGGTAAGTGATACTTATCATGATGGTGACAAACAGGGAAAACCAGAGCCTAATTAATTTCTTCCGAGATTCCAGATGTTCAAAGATGTTTCCTGTTAGTCACAAATCTTTCCACCCAAACACACCAAGGTTTTAGTTTTAATAGAATGTAGAGAGTAGGCAGAAGGTAACATCAGTCAGGGTATGACAGGTGTAGCCTTAATTCAATACAGAAGCACCTGTGCCACACATTGCTTTCAGTCATTAGGAAGACACGTAAGCAGGAATAATTTGTAATAACAGGGATCTCTAATGGGTCGACTCATGCTTGCTGCTTTATGACAAATTGATTTCATTTTTCTTTTACTCATGATGTTACATTTAAATTCAGATCCTTTGTCTCTAGTGAAACTGATCACATTTTTTAGAAGCTTAGTTCATACTTTGGCTATTTCCATATCTATAAAACTTTTCCTTTCCTATAGCCTGAATTTTCTTTAACCAATAAGTGTCTATTACTAAAAATTTTCCTTTAGGAACTCCTTCTATAGTTTCATCTGACATTTCACCTTATAATAAACAAACTGTAGTCTTTTTGTTCTTTTTCTTTTCCTTGTTGGCATCAGCTACATTTGTCTCAACTGCCTTCAGATCAATCTTATCTCTATTTATAAAATATATGTAAAAGCTAAGAAAATTCAAGGAATTTTCCATATTGTTTAAACCCATATGACATACTTCTACAATAAATTCTGTGTAATCAATGAGTCTAAGCCTATTATCTAAAGAACTAAAGCTACAGGTTCTAATATCCATATGAAAGCATAAAAAAGAAATTCAATAATATAGTGGTAAAGGAAATGTTTTTCAAAGTAGATCTTTCTGACAAAAATAAACTACAAAAAGATGGAAGAAGACAGATTTATCTAGGTAGCAAAACAAAGTAAAAATTCCCTCATGCCCATGGCAATGAAAGAAATATGTTCTGAATAAACATAAATAATTAAAGGGAGTAAAGTATTCATTGAGGTTGAAAGACTGCTTGTGTCATCTATTATACACAGTCGTCTTAAAGGTCATTCAGAAAAAAAATATCTAATACTTGATCTCAGTCTAACTACAATAAGGAATTATATAAATCTGAAGCTTCACTGATAACAATAATAATCTCACATTACTAAAGGCCATAAAAAGAAGTAAAACAATAATGTGGTAAGGACATTAACATTTATTGAGTATATACCTATGTGTTAGACATTGTGCCAGCATTTTGCACATCTGAAAAAATGATGTGGATAGGTAACTGTTTAACCCCATTTTACACCTACGACCAAATGGCAGGATGTGAACATAAGTTCTCTGGTTCCAAATCCAGTGAATTCTTCAAATATGCCATGTTTTCTTAGAGTATATTCAACTCTGAGTATTGGAAAACGATGAAACAAAACGAAACAAAACCAAGTTAGTTACCAGAGATGGCTTTCTAACTGGAAATGGTTCAATGCACTTTGCTATTTATTTACTTACTAACTACTGTACGTTAGAGCCTGGGATAGTTGTCATCAGTACAAAGTCTACTCTCAAGAAGCTTATGGTATATTGGAGTAATAAATAATTATTGGCCTACAGAAGGAGGTAAGCTAGAAATCAGCACAGGGTGCATTTAGTCTGTAGAGGAGGGAACATTTTATCCTGGAATTCCAGGAATGGTTTTATAAGAGATGATATCTAAGCTAGATCTTGAAATATTATTTTGAAATAGAAACAAAAATTTGTGGGAAAATTTTTGTTTCTATTTCAAAACAAGATGGAGAAGCAAAGCATAAGCACACCGGCTGGAAATAATATGGAGACAGGCCAATCTGGTGAGCTCAGTAACATTATGTAGTAAGTGTTGAAGCAACAAATGCCCAACAGATGAGTCTGGAAACATGAGGAAAGGATGGCACACTGGGGATTTTGTATGCCTTGCTATGACATTTAGACTCGATTTTATAGGTCATTGTTTCCCATTATTGAAAAAATAGTTGTCATACAACCTTTGCTGTGAGTTAAGAATGAGAATTTTAAATTTATTATTTTAATAAGTTAAATTAAAATTCATTTTTAATTTATTTTATTTATTTTCATGATAATGATTATTTGTCCTAGGTTAATGCAAAAAGAATGGATGTAGCTTTTATGTTTAAATAAAGTGTTCACATGCAAGGGACAAAATAAAGAAAAGAATTAGAAGAATTGAGTCATACCACAGCCTACTAAGCACAGACATGTGAAAATAAAAGAACGACGACTACCACAACTGTTAGAGTTTCAGGACAGCATTAACTGTCATATTAAGTTCATATGACAAGTTTGAACTTTATTTGTTGTATAGTTTGTTTCATTTCTTACTTGAAAACATGTTTTGGTTTTATCATTGTATTAAGCTCCCAACATAAAAAAGATTAATTCAGTTTTGAGTTTACCCATATGTAATTGATTTTATAATAAAATAATTTAAGATGATACAGTGATGAAATAATGTTTCCCCTTTTAGAAGATTCCACACATAACTCAAATTTGAGAAACAATCCTGCAGGTGAGGAGAAGCTACTGATTGGTATGATCAGAAAACGCACTTTACAAACATAATTTCAGGTGTAAAATAAATGGGAAGATGGCAAAAATGGCAAAAAAGTTAAGATATTAGTTAACTATTGATGGCAATGCTTCATGAAAAAGAAAATGAGGATCTAGATTAAGTACTGATACCAGAAATAGGAAAAAGAATATAGAATTGAGAAATATTAACAAAAGAAAATCAGATCAATTTAGTAAATAAGTTACTCTAAGTAAATTGAGTATTCCATTCACTTAATCTCTGGGCTGATTTCAGTCAAAACCTCTGTCCAAATTTTTGTTCAAAATCAGCAGATATTGATACTGTAGCTTGTTGCTGATGTTGGGAATCAGAGTTTGGGTGATCTAGGCACAGAATACTGAAAGGTCAAAGCATACATAGTTGAGGTTTGTCACGAAAAGGCAGGTTTAGATTCCTGAGGAGAGGTGGGAAGCATCTTGAAAGGATTTGCTGCATGATCCAAAACCAAAATAATAACTATATCCAGTCTAAGTATAGCCCAACATGGACCGACAGATGACCCACTTAGCTTTGATATAGGCTTTCTATGTAATCTCAAGAAGAAAATAGAAAACAGAGTCCTATTTCTCAAATTGTCCAGATATTACTCTAAATAGTTCAGACAAAGATGAAGCTCAAGAAGGGATTAAGGTGTAATCAGGGTTTCCTAATCTGTATACAATTGACATTTTGGCCTGAATAATTCTTTGTTGGAGACGGGGAAAGTAATTCTGAGCTGCTAAGATGTTTAGTAGCATCCCTACCTCTACCCACTGAATAACAGCAGTAGCATCTTCCGGTTTTGACACTATAAATGTCTCCAGATCTTGATAAATGTTACTTGGGGTGCAAAATCATTCCCAGTTCAGAACCACTGCAAGGTGTAACCTTTCCTATCAGATCTCCATCATGAATGACACTATTCCATACAATAAAGAAGGCAACTTACATACTAAGATAATAAATTATCCTAGTCCCAACTGTGGGATGCAAAAAGATTGCCATCAACATTTTGCCTGAACTAATCCCACTATGTAAAATGTGGTATGATTCAACTCAGATGAATTAATCTATGTGGACATCTTACTCCCTATAAAATAAAAAAAGTTGAACTAATTTAGTTTTTCCAAAGCTATCTGATCCTAAAAGTCATCTGGAATCTTTGTTACAAAATACAGATTCCCGGGGGCTCAATTTCAAATATATTGTAACAGAATATCCAAGGGCAGCAGCCTGAGAATCTGTATTTTTAAAACAAATTCTCAGTAGAGTTTTATCATCAGAAATATTTATGGAACATTGAATCAGATAATCTCTAAGTTACTATTCAGCTGTAACACTCTGAGCTTTTCCTTAGGGGGAAAATATTTTAAAAAGCATTTTAGTAAGGCCATTTATTCTTTTAGGCCACTGAAAGAGTACAATTGTAATTGAATCTACTACCATGGTAATTTAGAAAGCAGTACCTGAGTAACCAGAAAGAGTTATAGGGACCCCCTGGGAATAAGTTAGTCAAGAGAAACATTTGGTAGCATTTAAAAACGTTAAAGGCATTAGTAATACTGGTGTTCTGCTGTATAAATGAATGATACACTTTCAGAGCTAGGACTCCTGGACATTACTCTATTTAAATACCTTCATTTCCACTTGCTTTTATTTCTGCTCTCCTTTTTACAGCTTCATGGTATCAATGCAAAATAAGAAACAATAAAAAGGCAATCTTCTTGAAATGGAAATGCATATAAGCTGCAGTGTCTTCAGTTCATTTATGTAATTGTCAGCAGATGATGATTCTCAAGTAGGGCCTAAGTGTACACAAGGCAAAGTGTCCCCCTTCGCAATGTATTCAGGGTTTTAGCCATTTCATTATAGAAAGTATGGGAACTCTGAAAGAAGCAATGCCGCTGGTAAAAATGCTAAACAATGGTTCTATTTTATGTAATGGCATCATCTCTTAAGTTACTGAACTGATGGATAGTACAACCATTTGCTTAAGGCCATGTTTTATGTCACTTTATTAAGCCTAAAAACTTACATAAATGGATGGTACCTGAACAAACAGAAAGGCAGATTATAGCAGTGAATTGTTATGCCAGAAGGAAAAACAAGAGCGTGTACAAAGAACCTGTGAGCTAGTGTCCTCAAATGCCATATGTTGTCTGAAGAGTAAAGGATATTGAGGTATGCATGCTTGCTCACATTCTTCCCAGACATAGTTAAAATGAACAGATCATTTCTATCCCATGTGGAGTGTTGAAAGTATTCAGTAACATCCAGCCTGGGAATAATCACAGTGTTCATTGAGGCAGTTTCTTTCATGAAGCTGATCACATTAAGATGGTTCAATTATTAAGCACCCATAATATTTTCTTTAGTCTGAAAGTTCTTTCAACTATACTCACTCTTTTTCCTTTTGATAGCTATGAGTAAGAGATAACAAAACAGTGTCATACAGGTTGAAAGCTTTTCTACATGTCACACTGCAAGTCAGTGTCCCAACTGTGCAACAATTCTTGTTTTGTTCATTATTAAACTTCAAGTAGGGCCACTACATTTCCTCAAAGTGAATGTCTATGTTATTTTTACATTACAATACCATTCAAATATGTACAGCTCACCAGTTAAGATCTCAAAATGTGCTAGTCCCTTAGTGTAATCACATTTCTGTATTTAATATTCAGCTTTGCAGGGCAAGATCACAATTATTTTGTGCAGGTGCTTAAAAAGGACAAACCACTGAGGATCTGTCTCATGCTAATGGAACGCTCAGAAACTGGAATGTAGGAATTTATTTCATTAACTTAAAAATAGGTATAGTCCATTTCAATGGCTGAAATACAGAATCTCTTAGTTGTAATAGTCTGGCACTGATTCCAATTGCAAAGGGATTTTATGTCAGTATTTTCCAAAATATGCCTATTTTACTAGTTCTCTTTGATGTTATATTAATAGAAGTTACTTGAAAACGGAGTTTCAATATTATCTAAGTTTTGAGAAGTATGCACCTAATAAAGTCAAATTTTCTTTAATGAAATATTTTTCCAACCTCTATTGGGCTAATTTAAACAGTGATTCTTTGAGAGAGATGGCATGTGGTGCATTCCAAACATGCCATGCCTTCTTCCCCCTGAAGCATATCTCCAGATTAGTGTTTTCCAGAATACAATTAGGGGAAAACTAAAGGATGCCTCTGTGTTCTCAATACTGTTACATCACTGTACTCATTTCCAAAGGCTTAATGGGTCCAGGAGGCATCTCACAATCTAAATCATTTCCTTGTGGGAACTTTCAACATATGAGCCAAGGAGAACAGGGTGTGCGGGAATCCCAGTTTGTCTTAACAATACTCATTATAGCAATTAACTCTAACCTTCATTATATGATTCTATCTTTGGCAGTTTTAATATTTGTGCAGATGTTTCTCTGGTTTCAACATCTGAAACCAACCCACTGTCCCATCGTTTTTTTGTATAAACATAGAAATTGACCCTTCCGGTCTTAAAGCTTGAAACTTACCTTTGTTTCATCTGAGTTCCTTCGTCTGGAAAGGACCCCAAGACCTCTCACAAAGTATCAAAGTACCAAATCCCCACATCCAGACAGTGGGACACAAGGCCCCTCATTACTCACGATTATTTCCTTAGGCCTTCTGAGTTCCTATTTTCCTATGTATTGTTAAATTTCTTCCCCGCTGTATAAATCTCCAATTTTAGTCAGTCAGAGAGATGAATTTGAAACTGAGCTCCCTCCTATCTCCTTGGCTATAGCACCTGACCTTGGCAATAACTGTGGTCTCGTCACTGGCTTTCTATGTGCTGCAGCAGAACCTAGACCAAATCCCTAGTGTTACAGTGAAACATCCACCGTTATTCATTAAATGCGCACTGAATAAAAATATTCCATGATCCTACAGTGCTCATTAGAGGTGAATCAATGACCCCTAATTGAATAATTTGAAGCTTTCATTAAAACTTTGAAATGCACATGTTAAAGTTATTTCTGCCTTTAATCTAAGTCTATCACTGATTTTTTTAGGTAAAAGTACACAGGAAACATTGGTCTGTTTAACTTTTCGTATGAAGGATACTTTAATTTTTAAAGACACATTTACCAATTGTTTCCATTTTACATTAAAATTGTTTGCAGTTGCCAATAAGAACTCAGGCCAGTAAGTGGCCTTTCCAGAAGTTATTTTTGATGAATTTACCCAGTTAAATTGGAATATTTAGCACTACAAAGTAATCTTTTCCACACCTTGCTTCTGCAATCTCCAGATTATTTATTTCCAACTTGGACTATCTCTGTCCTCCTAAATTCTGCTCAAAATATACCTGTTAATTAATCTTTTATGAATACTGTTCTTGTTATTGCTATCACCTATTCAACTTATGGTACATTTGCAGAGAAATTTCATCTGATGAAAAGAACACATTACAACAATGAAGTAGTAACCCTATTCACTGCAAGTTCTTTTACTAGGCCAGTGCTTTCGGTGTAATTTTGTTTTCACTTTCATAAAATTTTGAAGACATAAAGGAAACTTTTAACAAGATATTAGTTTAAAAAAACTTTTAACAACATATTGGTTAAAAAAACTTTTAACAAGATATTTTAACTTTCCCCTTTCTCCTCTTGGATTCATTGTTTTTAAGTGAGAAAAACTGGCCAGAGGGGCCAGTTTACTTTGGTAAACTGATTTTTTTTTTTCTTTTTGTAGATGCCTCAACAGAACAGTGAGACAGGATGCACTTTGCTAAACCTTGGGGCAGGGTGCTTACTTTACTGAACAAAATTTCATTTTAGTTTTTCTTTTAAGTTCCTGAGGGAAGGATCTTAAAGAAGAAAGAGCAAGACTAAAAAAGATTACCCATCTAAAAACATACAACAAAACTTCAGAATAGATTTTTGTTTTGAAATCCTAAAATTTCCTATTACATTCTAGTTTCAGAGAGGTTCTGAGGTTTCAACTTCTATTTCATTAATCTAACAGAATCTGAAATGTCTTAGTCTAAAGGGGCATTCCTAAATTACATCAGCATAATTTAATCATTTTAACATTTGTGAACTGAAAAAGATTTCTATGCACATAGGCCATAATTTTCACACAGTAGATGCAATTTATATAGTCTAGAGCCATTGTTGATAATGAAAAGGTAGGCTTTGTTATGCAGATAATGTGCTTTATCATATTCATCCAAAAAATCATCAGATCTGAAAGACCCAGAGATCACTTTATATTTCCCTTTAATAGTTATAATAATCTTTTGGTCACTGGCTATTCATGACTTGACACATGTTGAAGAACAATGTGGGTAGAAATTAGACTGTAAATAGGAAATGGTAAATACACACAACCCAGTACTCCTGTCCTGGCTTCACTTCTAATTGAGGAAGAGGCAGAAAGCCAAACTCATATATGTGTTTTCTAATGCAAACTAATTATAAAAGTGGCACAAAGGTCCAACTGTAGAACAGGAAAGGACCTGAATCTTTTGCCCTTCTCTCGAATTAGGGCATTGACCAAGGGTGGAACATGGAGTACGCTGTCACCAGAGATAGGCAGAATGGATATTGAGTGGAGTGGAAACAAAAGATATCCATTATACATTGAAAGTGCAGTAGAAACAAAGAAGTTTATTCACTAAGTGACAGAGACCAATGGACTGGATTTTCTAAAGTTTCTCCCTCCTCTGTGATTGTGTTTCTATATTTAAAGTTTCAAATTAAGTTTCAAATTGCCCCAGAGAAGGAGTCTAAGGCAAGGGGCAATCTACAATGTGTGAGAATGGGAACATGCATGTGTCAGAATGGGAACTCTTTTTTCTGCACCTTGTTTCCACAAATAAAAATTGCCTTTTCCAAGGTTTTTAGTGCATGACAAGATCCCCTAGAAAACCCTAAATAGCACTATTTGGTTATTTAAACTTATTTTGTTTAATTAAACATGATTAAACTGAGCTCCTATTATGTGACTACAGCCTACTAAACATGGGATTTATCAAAACAACAGATAAGAATGATTTATTCTTTTGAGGAATGCCCAGCAGAAGAGATTAACAGATAATAATAAGGTTTCAATGTGCAAAAAGTAATAAATATGATCGATCAGGCTGCTATGTCACCGAAAATAAAAGACATCTTTCCCAAACAAAGAGACCAGGAAAAGCCTCCTTGGGTAACAGGCATAAGCTAAGACCTCAAACAGGCTCAGTTAGATGGGAAAAACAAGGGATTATAAAGGTTTAAGGATCTTTTAAAAAACTTTTAAGTCCAGGGATATGAGTGCAGGTTTGTTATATAGGTAAACTCGTGTCCTGCGGGTTTGTTGTATAGATTATTTCATCAACCAGGTTTCAAGTCTAGTATCCATTAGTCATTTTTCCTGATCCTCTCCTTTCTCCCACACTTCACCCTCTGATATACCCAGTGTGTGTAGTTCCCCTCTATGTGTCCATGTGTTTCATCATTTAGCTCCCATGTATAAGTGGCTTTTTCTTTACCTATCAAGGGTAAAATATAGTTTTTGAACACTTCTCCTTTAAAGGTGATCTTTAAGTCAACCATATATAATCAAAAGAATCTCCTTTAATGTCAAATTCCTAATTACAGCATATATAGTATTGATATTATACTTAAACATCATATTGAAATAAAGTCCCATCTGGCTCTTTGCCAATTATGTAACACATTTTCATCTTGATTGAACGTCATGTTGTAATTACCATATAATTTGTCTTTAATGTTACTATGAAATAATAGCAGATATGCCTCACAGACTTCTTTTAGAACAAATGTAATTTATAATACTGAATATAATCAGAGTCAAGGTAGTTTAAAATCTAATTGTGCTTAGATTAACAGTATCTAAAGTGTAGCCATTTACATTTACTTAAAAGTTCATGATGTTACATCAACACTTAGAACTTTCTGATTTACATTAAAGAACCAGAAAGAATAAATTTAAAAATCTTGGAACCAATATGGGAAAATTCAATAGTAACCATGCTTTATAAGCACATGCTTCATCCAGGACTAGACTTAAGCTAGATTATAAAGGTACTCCCTTAAGTATCTCTTACAATCATTGTCACAAATTATTTTAGGAGCCTAAAAATTATTACTGCCAAAGTACTGGCAATGACCAAAAATATTGATAAAGCATATACCTACCATGGAAGTACTGTACATAAAACACACATTTATTTAACTGAAGAAAATAGTCTCAGAACAAACAGACAAAAATACTTTAAACCAAAATAGCATTTTATACTGTGTGAATTCAACACAGAATAAGAATGTTAAATAATGGTGGAAGGCAAGAGCAAAGGGCACTGTCCATGGGAAAAGGAATCTAGGTTCAGACAACTATTCAAGAAACCTTGGCCATTTCCTGAACTTCCAGTCACTCTTCTTCCACTCCATTTAGTTTCCATTCCCTCATTCTCATATCAATAATAGTCCAAAGGTCAACGTCGTCTCTACCCCACAAAACATTTTAGATAACTTTTTTTAACTTTTCACTGCAATGATACCAATGATGCTTCCCTTTTCTGGAACCTCTTCTTCCATTAGCTTCTATGATATTCCCTTATTATTCTTCATGCCTATATGGCTATTTCTTCTTTACAAACTCATCTTCTAACAAGTTCTTAGAAGTAGTTCTTCAGGTCTCACTCATAGGTTCTCTTCTATTTTCATTTTTTATGTTAGCTTTCTCTAGGTAGTTCAATTACACTAATAAACTTAATTGTCATGGGCAATTAGATGACTCCCAAATTATATCTACACATATAAACCCTCTTGTGAGCTCCAGAGCAATATAGTACATTAAACTTTCTTCACAACATCTCTCCTAAAATGGCTCAAAGGTGTCTGTAAAATAATAGAATAAGTGTACAGTCTTGGTCTTCTAATCCCAAGTTTGATCCATACCAATGTTTCCTCATCTATGATTTTGTTTCTATATCTAAAGTTTCAAATGTGTTACAATGCCCCACAGAAGTTTCAAATAAGTGTGTTACACAGCTTAGGATGGATGTTCATCCTAGTGGACAGCATGTCAATCATTTAGCTGAGCAAGTTAAACACAGAAATCATTCTTGATGCCTTCAACTCCCTCACAATATTTAATATTTAATTCTTTAATTTAAATTAAACTTTAATTTTTAAATTTAATCCTCTTAATTGTTTATCTTTAAAAAGCATTAAATCTGCTAACTTTTCTCCATCCAAAATGTCTCCATCCTAGCTTAACTTCAATTCATATGCTTTCTTTAAATGGTCTTTCCACAATACCTCTGCCATTCCCCATCCTCCATCTATTTTCCCAATTGCTAACAAGGTGGCCTAAGAGAAGAAACGTGACTATATCCAATGAAAACTTTGTTATACTATCTATGTGATAATTTACATTAAAAACATTTTAGTATAGTGTTATGTACATGTAAATAAATTACCTTCAGTTTACAGTGTAAGGATTGTTAGTTTGCATTTGAAGTACACTAATCAGAAATCAACACTTCAGGAATGGCTACAAGATGCACCTGCCACACAGTTATGGAAATATAAACCAGAGGGTTTGTTAATCCATCTAATCTATGTCAGAAATACTTTTTCATTGATGAGATTAATGATATTCAAGATATGTGGTTGATAAGAAAGGTTGTGTTAGGACTAATGCATTCATAGGGATAAAGTATAAGAATCTGGCAGGTACAGCAGTCTGACACACTGGGAGAAATAATTTAGATCTAGATTTTTATTGGTCCTGAGTTTCTTCTCTGCACAGAGAATTCTGTTATCTGATTCACTATCGAACTGGTTGCTCCTACCATTAAAAGGGTATCATTGGCTTTATTTTAATGTAAGGAGTGTGCCAAAGGACAAAGAGTAAGGACTTCTTTGGGTGTACATTCTTATTCTTATGTTATATCCAACTCCACATATTTCACAGAATAAGTTTAATAATTTCTTTTACTGGCAGGTGCCATGGCTTACACCTATAATCCAGCACTTCAGAAGGCCAAAGTGGAAAGATCCCTTGAAGCCAGGAGTTAAAGACCAGCCTAAACAACAACAGTGAGATCCCACCTCTACAAAAAAAATTAGCCAAGTGTGGTGGCATATGCCTATAATCCTAGCTACTCAAGAGGCTGAGGTAGAAGGATTGCTTGCACCTAAACATTGGAGGCTACAGTGAGCTATGATTATGCCGCTGCACTCCACAAAAGAGTGAGACTCTGTCTCAAAACCAAACAATGAGAATTTATTTCATTATGATGATATCTAGTATCAAGACTGCTTATGTTCCTAAATCTAACTATTAAAAAGTCCAGATACTTACCGAAATAACTTGAAAATGGTAGAAAGATGAATTGTTTTATGTTAGGACAGAATACCACTCAATAGTTTCTAACTTCTTTTAAGGTAAAGACTAACTTCATTGATTATACTTCCTCAGTCTACCTAGGCTGCCAGAACAAAATAAAAGAGATCCCATTGCTTTAACAACGAAAATATATTTTCTCACAGTCCTGAAGGCTAGAAATTTCCAGATTAAGGCTCAACAAGGTTCAGTTTCTGGTGAGGGCTATCTTGCTGGCTAGCAGAAGGCCAACTTCTCATCATGTCCTCAAATAGTGGAAAGAAAGCTCATTTTGATGTGTCTTTCTTTTCTTATAAAATTACCAACCCTTTCAGATTAGGGACCCACTCTTTTAATGTCATTTAATCTTTATCACCTCTTCACAGACCCTCTCTCCAAATACAGACACACTAAAGGCTAGGGCTTCAAATTATGAATTTTGGGGAGGACACAAACAGTCCATAAGAGTGAACTACAAAGTTTCATGGTCCTTGACCACTTAATCAGCAATTTCACACAGATCTCCTATTCACCTCTGTATCCCAGTAAACTTCTTTTAGTTCTCTGGGATAGGCATTCCTTCTCTCCAAATATTTTTTCGTTCTGTTCCTTCTCACTGCACATAGTCAATTCAAGCTCATCCTCCTGTTATCTACTCAAATTGTTCTTGAGGAGATATTTATACCCTCTAATCTATTGTTTCAATAACTTCAACATGACAAACGACATCTATGTCATACATCATTTAAAATTTTGCAAAGGCATACATATGAACTTGTTCATTGTTGGTGGCAGAGTGCATACCGTGTTATTTAGTGAATGTTTATATGTCTACCTTTATAATTCATTTCTTACATAGGCATTTAATTCTCTTTTCACTTCTAGCAAAAAATATACATGTTAATTATCATATTCAGTTTAGAGCAAATGAAACAGTATATTTTTTATGCTATGTTATTTGTCCACTCAAGTATATACTGAAACTGTGATGATAAACAGATGCATTCTTTGCCCTTGTGGAACTCAGTTCAGTGTGAGAGCAAGTCATTTAACAACCACAACGCTATATAATTGTAGTATGAGATAAACAGTATAAAATACATAGTGTTAGACAAATCAGAATAATAGAGAAGTGATTTTATATTAGGTGGACAGAAAAGCCTCCATTGAGGAAAAGACATTTAGGATGAGACCAATGATTAAAAATTTTCTCTAGCAGAAAGAAAAAGAAATTCGGAATAGGCCAGTAGTGAATAGCAAGACTGAACCAGTAAATATTTCTCAACCAATAAAAAATTTCTCAACAACAACAAAAAAAGCCCAGGACCAAATAGATTCACAGCCAAATAGTACCAAAATACAAAAAAATTACCAATCCTCCTGAAATTATTATTTTTTTTGTGATTGAGCAGGACAGAATTCTCTCTAACTCATTCTATGAGGCCAGTATCACCTTGATACTAAAATCACACAAGGACACAACAACAAAAAGAAAAGTACAGACTATGCAATGATGAACACAGATGCAAAAATCCTCAACATAATACTAACAAATCAAATCCAGTAGCACATCAGAAAGATAATAAACAATATTAATGTGGGCTGTATCCCAGGGAGGCAAGGATGGTTCAATATACTTAAATCAATAAATGTGATACATTTACATACACAGAATTAGGACAAAACCACATGATCATCTCAGGCGAGGCATAAAACGTCTTTGATGAAATTCAGCATCACTTCTTGATAAAAATCCTCAACAAACTAGGCATAAAAGCAACATATGTTAACATAATAAAGGCCATATATGACAAATGACAGTCAACATCATACTTAATGGGGAAAAGTTGAAATCATTCCTTCATTTCTAATTCCCTTTCTAATCTTTCTAATCTAAGTACTAGAACAAGAAGAGGATGCCCACTTTCACCACTGTTATTCAGCATGGTACTAGAATCCTCACCAGAGCAATCAGGCAAGACAAAAAATAAAGGCATTCAGACTAGAAAAGAGGGAGTCAAAGTATCCTTGTTTGCTGATCATACGACAATATATCTAGAAAATCCTAAAGACTCCACCAAAAAGACTCCTATATTTGATAAATGAATTTGATAAAGTTTCAGGATACAAAATAAAGTTACAGAAATTGGTAGTGTCTCTATACACCAATAATAATCTAGCTAAGGACCAAATCAAGAAGGCAATCTCACTTAACATGATACAAAAATAAAGTACCTAGGAATATATTTAACAAAGGAGGTGAAAGATCTCGATAAGGAGAACTATAAAACATTGATGAAACAAACTCTAGATGACACAAACAAATGAAAAACATCCCATGATCATAGATGGGAATAATCAATATTGTTAAAATGATCACACAACCCAAAACAATACAAAGAGTCAATGCAATCCTTATCAAATGACCAACATCATTTTGACAAAATTATTTAAAATAATTTTAAATTTTATATGGAACCAAAAATGGCCCAAATAGACAAAGAAATCCTAACCAAAAAGAACAAAGCTGGTGGCATCACATTCCCTGACTTCAAATTATACTACAAAGCTATGGTAACCAAAACACCATGATACTGGTAATAAAAATAGACAAATAGATCAATGGAACATAACAAAGGACCGAGAAATGCAGCCACTTGCCTTCAACCAACTGATCTTCAACAATGTCAACAAAAATATGCACTGGATAAAGGACACCCTATTCAATAAATGGTGCTGGAGACTGGAGAGCCATATA